>NC_133387.1:140330352-140645852 GCF_047511655.1 Castor canadensis
CAGAGACGTAATCACACAAATGGAACTGATCAATAAAATTCTTAAAGATAGTTCTACAAGAATAAAAGAAAAAAGCCCAGTGAAGAATAGGAGTTTTTATTTTTACAACAACCAGAAGGATGGTGAGAAAATACAAAAATAACTATAGGGCTGTAAAACATTCCTCATTTCTGTAAATGCTCTGACTCTACCATAATCTGAATGTGCTGTTCTGTTATTTCGTATTTCTGTTTCAGTTTGTCATAGAGTTTACCATGTTGGTGTCCTAGGGTTACAAAATTTCAATTTGAAATAAAATGAACCAGAAAGTTCAGTCACAGTTGGAGAGGAAAATGAGTTCCAGGAACACCAACCTTTAAGACATATTATCCAAACAGCAATACCCACTCATTTTATAAAGTTTTAAGCAAAGGTGATTCTTCTTAACAAAGTGGTTTTATTCCCTTTTTCCATCTCAACCTTGAGTTTCAAAGCCATGAATTAGAATATATCACACATTTAGAATACTAGATGGAGCAAGGTGCCTGTGGCTCACACCTGCAATTCTATCTACTTGGGAGGCAGAGGTCAGGTGGATCACAGTTCAAAGACAGCCAAGGCAAATAGTGAAACCCTATCTCTAAAATATCCAACAAACAAATGGCTGACGGAGTGACTCAAGTGGTAGAGTACCTGCCTCACAACTCAGAAGCGTGAGGCTCTGAGTTCAAACCACAGTACCACCAAAAAAAGGGAAGAAGAATGCTAGATGGTGTGGGCCTACAATCCCAATTACTCAGGAGGAAGAGGCAGGAGGAGGATGGTCTAAGGCCCCAGGCCAAAAAGCAGAAGACTATCAGAAATAAACTAAAGCAGAAAGGGTTGGGGTATGGCTCGTGGCAGAGCACCTGAAGCACAAAGCTGAGTTTAATCCCAGGGCAGTGCTGCTCCTGCCCGCTACCAAAAAAGCAACACCTCCCCCCACAAAAGAAAGAGAGAGAGAAAAGAAAACAACAACAACAAAAAAACCCCATTAAATCCTTGGGCTACAGTGGGTTTATAATTCCAACAGAGCTTCTAATGAGCTCTTCTGGCTTTGCTCTTGAAACCTGAGCATCCTATTTGGCCTGAGACGTCTTTTTCTAGTTTTTACTGTTTTGTCTAAAATCAGCCATTCTTGATAGTTTTTTAAGTTATTTTCCTATGTGAGGAAAAGCGTATTCTATTTTTTTACAATGTTGCTAGCTACTAATACAACCTTGAATAATTTCAACAATAACAAATTTGTGAATTCCCTTACTAGCATGAATTCTTTGCTGATTAATGGTTTTTTCAAGTTCTCTTCTCAGTCTTACTTCTGCTCCATACTTTCCAACAGTGCCATCATCCACCAATATGAAATGGGAATGGAGATTATTCAGAACGTTCAATTTGCTCAGGGGGTTCAATAAGGTTTGATAAGGAGCAACAACCTAAACAATAGCAAATTAAGAGTTAGTGAGCAGGACTAAATGCAATATAATGTAAAATAATCATAGACCAGTAAAAGGTAAAATTTTAATATACTCTTAGAAATAAATAGAAAATGACTAAGAATTTATCCAAAAGCAAAGCTTTTAAGCAGTTGAAGATGATTAATAATGGGTGAGCCACATAATTACATCTTATCCTTACTGTAGTACTGCATTTCATCATCACACAGAAAAGCAGTAGATAAGTAAATAAGTATACAGTGCTAATAATTATGAGGTTACTAAATGAATAAACTAATATATGAAAAAGATAGTTACAAAGCAATAAAATGTCACAGTGTTATTTTTCTAGTCATAGAATCTTTTAAAATTGGTATTATAAATTTAATAATGTTTGAAAATGATCTTTATAAAACTTAGTAATTCCTCTTTAATAGTTTCGACAAATACCTATAAACCAATTCATATCTTCAACCTACTCAAACACTATCATTTGACTGCTACTATAAGTGACAAAGGTTAGTTATTAATTTCATATAATCATTAAAAATTTAATTAGAAAGGACTGACATGATCTGGAAAACATGTCAGAATAATATTACACAAGAAAAGCAGAAACCACAATGTATGAAAGCCAAACAATCACTTATATTTCTGAATGTATTTTCAAAAGAGTAAGAAAACCACAGAAGATACTTTTTACATTCAATTTGAAAGCACAGTATAATTATAAATATTTTAAGTTGACTTGCACTGTTATTGACATAATTGACATATATGAGAAATTTGAAAACTCATTCTTACATCTCTCCCAACAAGATCATTTCTGTTTTCTATCACTCCCCATGGAGCTATTCCAATAGTGCAAATCTTCCGAGATGATCTGGAAGCATGTTCTTTGAGGGCATCACCAACATGTTTTGCCACACCTGTTCACACAAAATTTTATTTCACCTTACTTCAAAGTCTTTATTGTGTTCAAAACAATCCTGTGTTTACTCTCTAACATTACAATTCGTTATTTACACACACACACACACACACACACGCACGCACACACACGCACGCACTCACGCATGCACCCCGTACTGGGTGAACTCTGGGCCTCATGCTAGGCAAGCACGCTACCATTTGGGCCATAACCCAGCCCCATAACTTCTTATTATCACTTATTATGGGACTGAATTGTGTCTACCCAAACTCATATGCTGAAATTCTAACCCCTAATACCTAAAAAATGAGGCTGTTAAGGGTGCCCTGATCCAATTTGACCGGTGTCCTTGTAAGAGGAAATTTAGACACAGAGACTCCAGGGATACCTACACACACGGTAAGGCCACAACAAGACGGTGCCCACCTGCAAGCCAAGAAGAGGTCTCAGGAGAAACCAAACCTGCTGACATCTTAATCTTGGACGTTTAGCCTCCAGAACCATGAAAAAATTAAGTATCTGTTGTTTAAGCTATCCACTCTGTGGTGTTTTGTTATGGCATTCCTAGCAAACTAATGTATCACTTAATTTGCTTTTTATAATACATTTGACCTCATCATCCCTAACTTGGATTATGGAAATAGCATCTTCACTGGTGGTTCACCTGCTGTCTTATCTGCTTACAGTCCATTCTTGAAACATCACAGAAATAATCTTTGCTCCTGTGACCTCTCAGCCTAAAACCTTCCCTTCTCATTCAAGAGCAAAAGACAATGTGCTTACAAATGTCTATAAGACTTTTTATAATGGTCTCTACTATGCACCATGCTTCTCTACAACCAAATGCCAGTAACTTCAGACTATGGTATTGTACACCTGGCTTATTTCCCCTCAAGTTACACTGGAACCTTCCTATTCTTCTTTCAATACACTAGGTGCTTTCCTTTCTTTTACATGCTCTGCCTCAAGTTTTTCTTGTATCTTGCTCCCTCATTTCCTTCCCTCTCTCTTCAGGTAACAAACTCATCAGTAAAGCTCTCTGTGATGGTTAATCTTAATTGTTAGTATGATTAGACTAAAAAACCCCAGAAGATTACTAAAGTATATCTCTGGGGATGTTTAATAGTTTCCAGAGATAGATTATTCTGTGATGGATTCATACTATGATGACATTTGGAAAGTGAGGCATGGTAGGAGGTGGAGCCTAGATGGAGGAAGAAAACTACTGAGGGTATGTCTTTAGGTACTACATCTTGCCTTAGTCCCCTCCTATGTTCCCTTTTCTCTACTTCCTGGACGCCATTATGTGAGCAGGTCTTTTCTGCCACACCTTCCCTGCCATGACTGTCCTGAAACCATGAGCCAAAATAATAAATAAACAAATAAATAAACGAAATAATTCCTCTCCTTAAGTTGTTTCTGTAAGGTATATGGTCACAGTGACAAGAAAGCTAATACACTCTACTATGTACAAAAGAGTTGCCTCTCCATCATGCCTCCTCCCTATTCATGTGGCTGCATAGCACTATCCATCTAACACTACACACTACTGAGCTATCTGCTTATTGTCTATGTATCCCCCCAATACAATATAAGTTCATTAACTTAATTAAGTACCTTGTCTATTTTGTGAATTGACATAATTGGCAGCCCAAAGAATGTCTAACAATGAGGCTCAAAAAAAAAATCAGTTACTGATAACAAATGAATTAGATATTTAAATTGATTTAAGGAAATGATTATGTTCAGCTTTCAATTAAAATTAACTTTTAAGGCCTCCTAACAGTCAACCTTTATAAATGATAGAAAAGACTAGGAATGAAAGGGGATTGTATATTAAAATCAATTGATAAAGACCAGTCTTTACCACTCCTAAGGCAATGGACTGTCATTTTTCTATCAATTTACCAGCAATCATAAAATGGTAAGAATTACCATTTTGCTCAGTAGTAGGGTCAGCAAATGTTTTTATAAAGGATCAAGCAGTACACATGTGAGGCTTTGTAGAATATGTGCCAGACTCTGCCACAACAATTCACCTCTGCTGTTGCAGGACAAAAATAGCCATAGACAACACATAAACAAATAAGTATGAGTGTGTTCAAATAAAACTTTATTTACTTTAGTCACAAAAACAAGGATTATTATGAAATGGACCGTAATATGCCAAGTCTTGCCCTAAGTGTATTATTTTTTTTGTAACCTAAACAACCAAACAGATTCAGTTATTTTTATCTAGGAACTATAGATTATTTAAGACCCAAATACATTTATACTAAGTATTGGCTATTATTTCAAATATCTAATTGATAACAGGAAAATTGAAAAATACACTAAATAAAATTGATATAATCATCACATTACCTGTGTTTACTCCTCCAGTTAAAATCCAGGCTCCGGTTGTAACTGCAGCTTTAATAAGACCCTTTCCGAGCAACTGTTTGATTCGTGGGTGAAGCTCAAATTTCTGCATGCCTCCATGTACAGAGATAACAAGTTTGGGTAGTTCCATTTGCCATTCTTTAAGCAGAAGTTGCAGGATGATTTCAGGTTTGGTGTCATATGATAGCCTCACGTACTAAAATAAACAATATTTTAAAAGGACAAAATTATCCACAAGTTTAATAATGCAACACTACCTGACTTTAGAAAAAAATAATTTGAATCAGATCATGTAAGAACAGACTTATTTCATTAGCTATTTTCAATCCTAGGAATAAATTAAATATTTATATATTTAATATTCCTAGGTATAAGTGAAAAAATATCACTTTGTGAGGCCTCTAGGAGTACTAGCATTCTAACTTACAAACATTAAGACATAAATGTCATTTTGTTTATACTCAATTACTAATTAATACAATTTACAAATTTATCCACAGAATTTATTGTATTTAACTATGAGTACACAGTGAAAGGGAAGCATTAAAGACTGGCTAAGAGGGCAGGGGAGAGAAATGATCCAAGCATTGTATGCACATATGAATAATAAAACAATAAAAATTAAAAAAAAAAAAAAAAGGCTGGCCAAGATGATAGGGAAAGAGGGAAAAAAGAGAAGAACCATGGGAAAAAAATAGAAGCATCTAAAATTTTTGCTACTGAGACAAATACTGAATTGTCTGTTTGAAAGTTTTGCCAATGTTCTAGACCACTTATAACAAAATTGTGATTACAAAGTAAAATTTTAAAGGTTTTTGAATTATGGATGGATTGTTTCCTTCACTGGAAGTAACTGGATTTGCTCAAGCTGAGAAATAATCAGGAAATCTTAACATCAAATGGGAAACTGGGGATATAGCTAAATGGTAAAGTATGTGCTTAGCCTATGCCAAGCCCTGGGTTCCATCCTCAGCACCACATTAAAAAGCAGAAACAAAACATCCAATATGTTCAAATAGATTCGCCAGTAAATTTTTGAAAATTCTTTCTATGAAAAATGTAATAGAGGGATTGTGCTGTAGCTCAGTGGTAGAACATTTGCTTAGTATGTGCAAGGCTATGGGTTCAATCCCCAGCACTGCAAAAAAAGAAAAAAAAAGTAATAAAAAAATAAGCTATCATATCTGTAGAAAAACTCCTCTGGTTTGAAAGATTTAAAAAAGTATCTTTCTTTTAAGTGATATCACAAAACATACTTGCTAGAATTATTTTAATTCCCCTTGTCTAAAGCACATATATGAATGATCTCATAAGAAATTTCAAATACACAGATGTTAGAAAATACAAGTTTTAATCATCTCTAAGAAAGGCTTTTTGTAAAACAATATATTGCCATTCCTTTACAGAGATGAAACACAACAGAAAAGTCTCTAATAACAAAGAAATGAAAAAAAAATACAAGAATTCTATAAAACTGAGTAGAATACTCCAGAGTTCTTTAAGAATGCTAAGTTCTACGCTAAGTCTTTCTGCATTCATTTTATTTAACTCACCATTATACTTAGATACATAAAGTAATGTTTGGGAAGTTGTCTAAAAATTTTTTTTTTTAAAGGACTAGATTAGGAGCAATGAGAAATTCCACATCCGGCAGTGCAGTGAAAACTTGTGGAATTGAGCCCAGGAAAATAAGAAAACATGGAGAGAGTAAGCCTGAAATTTGGCACTACTTTACTTATGAAGGCAGGCAGGACAATGCAAAGGTTATAACGCTCCAGTCTAAATGATTAATATTCATGTTGCAGTTTTAAAATACCAATAATTAAAATTCATGCCAACAAATGCACACATCATAGGAGAAATAAATGTAGTTGTAAATATTCTAAAATTTCTTGCATTACAGAGGAAGTGGTAAAAGTGATAGAACTGACTAGTTTATATAGTAACAATTTAAATATACATTTACAGAGCTGACAAAATGGCTCAAGTGGTAAAGTGTCTGCCTAGCAAGTACAAGGTCTGAGTTCAACACCCGTACAACACCTAAAAAAATGCACTTAGAATATTCATTCTAAGATTACTCCAAAGAATAGAAAAAGAATGTATAAATAATGTGAATAAAGAAGGAAGGCAATAAAGTTTTTAATCCAAAAGAGTACAAGAAAAGGGCAAAGAAAAAAGTGAGACAGATAATTCATAGTATGATTATAAACTTAAATTCAAATATAAAACACATTAAATCTTTAGAAAAATAAAAACTATACGCTGCTAAAAAGACATCTTTCTTGTTTTGCTTTTTTGAGACAGGGTGGTTTCAAAAGTAGGGTCATGTTATCTTCCTGCCTCAGTCTCTCAAGTAGCTGGAACTATAAGGCACATGCCACCATGTGCAGAAAGATACCCTTTAATATAAGAAAAGTGTAGGGAAGAAGGTTCAGCTATTCTTTTAGGAAAAAGCAAACTTTTTCAAGAAAAATGATAAGAAAAGACATCTTATTTTTCCTTTTTTTTGGTGTGTGGTACTGGGGTTTTGAACTCAGGGCCTCACACTTACTAGGAAGGTGCTTTACTACTTTAAGTCACTCCACCAGCCCTCAAAAGACATTTTAAAGTGATAAATGAATCAATTCACCAAAAATATTCTGTATTTGTTTGAATCTTCGTTAAGAACTTGAATATACACATCAGAATGATTGATACTAAAGTTCCATTCTGGTGCTATTTAAACTCTCAATTAATGTTTATTACTTAGGTAACAAGACTAAAGTAAAAGAAAAAAAAATCAAGTATTCAACATACCTTAGCTCTGTAGGAATGAGAACCCCCTTGAAAATTAATGACTCCATAAGCATCTGTTGGGCTCTGTTCGGTATGCTTTTCCACAGACCATTCTTCTATTGCCTGATTAAAATGGTCACCCAATTTCACATCTGAGTATTTCATGGCAAGACTTGCAGTGAAACAAGCATGTTGCTTGACCAAGCGACCACAAAAACACCTAAAAGAGTTAGATTGTAAAGAAAGCTTTCAAAAAATTATAGTCAATGAAAAACGGAATTAAAATGAACCAATAAAGAATATGAAAATAGCTTAGCTTTTCAGTAAGTCAACACCTTTACTACATATAACACTGAAACAGTATAAATATATTAGTGTATGATTACACTACATTAGTATGGACAGCCTCAAAATATCACATAGCCACTTACTAGAAATAGTATTCAACTACAGAATGGAATGAACTATGAATAGACACAACAATATGGATGAATCTCAAAACCATCATGATGAGTGAAAGAAGCCAGATATCAAAGAGTGTATATTTAAATGATTCCACATACACAGAATTCAAGAAAATGCAAACTTATCTATATAATGACCAAAAAGTCAAACGTTGTCTATCTGAGACCAGATGCAGAAAGAGGAATGACATTCTAACTAAAAGCACATATTGGACCACAGTGCAAGAAGTACAGACCACTGACTTGATAAAAATCTTAAAATCAGATCAGAGTTTGAGGAAGTCAAAGCAGCTAAAGTTTGTGGTATATAAAACAAAAAGAAGAAGAAGAAGAAGGAACAAAGAGTCCCAAACATGTGTGGGAGCTTCTGCAAGAAACTACCCATGGCACCGTCTAAGACCTACTAGACAGTAGTAGACCAAACAATTCCTAAAAGTCCTAAAGGGTGGAGAATAATCCCAACTGCCAAAGTAGAGAAATCTTAAAATACACAGGCCTAACAAAGAGTTCTCAGAAGAGATTAGTCTAGTTAGAAGCATTAAATTGGACCTAGACAGCACAAGCCCTAAGACTTGAGAGGATCTAACTGAACCAAAGTAATTTTGCTGCCTGCTAAAGTAAGTACAAAACTCCCTAACAGTATCAACAAAATTCAGCATCCATCATGAAGCTAAGCATGGTACACATTTTTAGTATCAGCAATTGGGAGGCTGAGTCAGGAGATCATTAGTCCAACGCCAACCTGGGCTACAGAGAAAGGCCTTGTCTCAAAAAAAAAAAAAAAAAAACAGTGAAAAAATTCCCAGGCCTGCAAAGTAGAAGGCAGAGAAAAACACAGATCACAATGAATTGGAAGGTATTTTAGAAATTAAAGACCCAAACAGAACATCTAAAAATAAGTATCTCTAACGAAAGTCATGAAAATCATGGGATGGGATTTGTAACATACTGAGATGAGGGAGAGAGGAGAGGGAAGGAGGGAGGGAGGAAGGGAGGATGATGAACCAGTAAACTTAAAGATATGGCATTAGAATCTATTCAAAATTAAAGAAAAGCAAGAACAAAGACTAGAGAGAAAAAAGGGACAGAATATTAGTGACCTTTGAAATAACATAAAGTAGACCCACACACATGCAACTCAAGTACCAAAATGGAGAAGATGGGAAGAAAAATTTGAAAACATGTTGGGAAAAATTTGTTCCAAATTTGTAAACTACTGGGTCTACAAGCATGAGCAATTCAACAAAAAATAAGCCAAGTGTAAACAAAATCACACTAGGTCACTGCTGAAAGCTAGTGGAAAGAGAAAAACCTTAAAAGAAGCCAGAGTACAAATGTCACATTACGTGCAGAAGAACAAAGGTAAGAATGATAGCAGACCTCTTATCAAAAACCACACAAGCTTAAAGTTAATGGAACATTCTTAAAGTACTTGAAGGAAATAGATCAAGTTAGAATCCTGTAAAACTTAAATCTATTAGACAACCAAAGTAATCTAACACACTTATAGAATGTTCCACCTAACAACAGAATAAAATCTCTATTTGAATGCAAATAAAATATTTGCTAAGAATGATATTATTCTGGCCCATAAGTCTTAACAAGTGAAAACAGGCAGAAAGAATACAAATTATATTCTCTTGCCACAATGAAATTAAACCAGAAAACAAGAGAAACAAACTTGAAAATTTTTCAAGTATTTGGAAAATTAAATTACATAACGCATGAATGAAAGACACAAATTAGAAAACATTAAGAACAAAATGAAAACAAAAACAACATCAAAATATGTAGGAAACAAAACAGTGTATAGAAAAGCTATAGTGCTTACGTAGATATATACATAAATGCACACATATATATATATGAATACTCATACAGTGTAAAAATAAAGTATATGCCAGACTGAGTATGGTGGTACATGCTTATAACCCCAATTTGGGAGTCCAAGGCAGAAGGATTACAAGTTTGAGGCCAGCTTGGGCCACAAGGTGTGATCCTGTCTTTAAAAAAATTAAATTTAAAAAAATATAATTTTTTAGTATATCAAGTTTAAACTAAAGAAGATCTGAAAGCACTAATACACGAAATTCTACCTTAAAAACCAAAAAAGAACTAAACCCAAAGTAAGCAAAAGGAAAGAAATGATAAAGATAATGAAATAGTAAAAGAGAGAAACAATGTGCCGATCACAGAAAAGACTAATAATAAAATTGATTTAAAAAAACAGAAAAAAAATTTTTTTTGCTAAAACAGAAAAATTGAATAGGGAATTGAATTATTCTTCTTTTTTCCCCTTCTGTTTTTTAGATGGGTCTCATTATGTTGCCCAGACTGTCACTGAATTCCTGAATTCAGGGATCCTCTTGCCTTAGCCTCCTGGGTAGTACACACCACACTACCACAACCAGCTTTGAGTTCAACAATAATAAAACTTCCCACAAAGAAAACTCAAGAGCAGAAGGCTTCCCTGATGAATGTTACCAAACAAAAGGAAATTACATTAATTCTATGCACTCTTCAAGAAAACATAACAGGGAATGTTTTCCAATTTATTTCATGAAGAATCATCCTGATTTAAAAAAAAGCTGGAGGTGTGGTTCAAGTGGTAGAGCACCTGCCTAGCAAGCACAAATCCGAGTTCAAACTCCAGTCCCACAACCAACAAAAAAAGACAACACATTACAAGAAAAAAAAGTTAAGAACAGACTCCCTCAATAAGATAAATCATAAAAATCTTTAATAAGGTATTAGCAAATTGAGCCCATCAGTATATAAAAAGGATAATAAACAAGTTCAAGTGGAGTTCACTTTGGGAATGCAAGGTGGGTGTAATATTCAAAAATCAATTTATCTTAACAGAATCAGGAGAAAAACCTCAAAATCATGTCAGCAGATGCAGAAAAAATATTAGCCAAAACTCAGAATTATTCATTATCAACACGTTCAGAAATCTAGGAAAGGAGAAAACTTGCTCAATACAGATAGTGTATTACTTATTAAATTTTATCAATGAAGGGCTTGGAGTGGAGCTCAGTGACAAAGTGCTTGCCTCACACACATGAGGTCTTGGGTTTGTCCCCAACACCACAAAAATAAACGAATGAATGTATGGATAGATAGATAAAATCTTATCAATGAACACCACTAGCTGCTTTGACCTGTGAATTATTCTAGTTAATCACCAAACCTATGGGTGGTCTTGGGGACTCCTGATATAAAAGTGAACAAAATATGAGGTAAGTACTTTCAGGCACTGAACAAAAAGAAGGCTACTATCCTTGAAATGAGGAGAACATATAGTCAATCCCAGGCTGTACCAGCCTGGGGGCAATTTTTCAACCACTGTGCGTTAGATAGGCAGAAAAAGACAATGTCACTGAGCTGGGAGGAAGCAGAGAACAGTAATAGTTGGAATATATAGCAGGGATTCAAAAGGAGCAGGTTTGGAAGAATATGAGAGGACACAATGTCACATTCACTATGGGTTCTCTGCCATAGTCTAAGGTGTATCTGTGGTAGGCAGGATCCTGTGAATCTCAGAACAGTCATCAAAGTCTGGGACAGCACAGTTTTAGCTCAGAGTACCAAGACATCACTGAGCACCTTGAACACTCAGTTAAAACCTCCAAAAAAGACTATATCTTAAGAGTAAGGTCTGTATCCTAGGACTATGTTCAAAACAGAAATAAAACTGCACTAACAAAGCAGAAAAGCAAACTCAAATGGATAATAATTTAATCGCCTGTCATCCAGAACCCTCAGAGTAGATCATCCACAATGTTCAACTTACAATAAAAAATTACTAGACATATGAAAAAGCAAGAAAATGATTCATTATCAACAATGACAAAAGGAAACAACAGAAACAGACCCTAAATGATGCAGATGATGGAATCAGTAAACAAAGACATCAATGCGGGCACTATAAACACGCTTGAGGATTTACAGGAACAGATCATCACACGAGGGTACAGGTTTGTTATCTCAGCAGTGAAATGGAAACTGCAACAAAAAAATCGAACAGAAAAGTCTAGAACTGACAAATGTAATGCGTGAAATGAAAAGTTCACTGGATGGGCAAAACAGCATATGGGCAATTAGACAAATAAGGACTGGTGAACTTAGCAATGGAAATGACTTATTTTAATAAACAGAACAAAGTTAAGTAACAACAAAAAAACAGAATCACAGCAACCAGTAGAAAATATCAAACAATCTAACAGATGTAGCTAGAATCCCAGAGGGAAGAAAAAGAAAATGGGACAGAAAAATATTTTAACAACAATGCTAAAACATTTCTAATTAGGTGAAAAATTTGAATTTGCATATACTTACGTACACAGAATAAGTACAAAGAGGCATGTTATAGACATACTGTTGAAAATCAAAGGTACAAAGACAAAAACCTTTAAAGTAGCCAGAAGAAAAAAAAAAAAAAGACCCATTTCACACCAGGAAACTACTACAGTAATGACAATTGCCTTCTCACTAGAGACCAGTCAGAAGATAAATGATGACACCCTTTAAGTGCTGAAACAGAAAAACCTCAACTCAGAATTCTACATTCAATGAAAACACCCTTTAAATATGAAAGTACAACATTTTCAGATAAGCCAAACTGTGAAAATTCACTTTCAGTATACCTACACTTAACAAAATACTAGAGGGGCTCTCAGACCTGGAAGGAGACACCATGGAACTTCACATGTACAAGAACATGAATAGGACTGGAGACAGCACACGAAGGGCCAAATGTAAGACTGTTTCTCTTTGCTTAGTTGCTGGAAAAATAACTCAACATACTTAAATTCATTTTATGTACTCTCATTTCCAGCCTACCAATCAGAAACCTTCTTTTCTTCCTCTTATATTCACCAGACCCTAATGAATGACATTTACATTTACTACTCAGCTACCTATGCAGAAAATCTAAGTACCATGTACAAACACATCCATGAATTCTACTGCATTTATCTCACTGATCCCTTCAACTATGTCTACTTCTCTTTATCATCATAGCCACTGTATTAATTCAGTTTCTTATTTTTAACCATAATTACTAAACTTTGAAAAGTGGTCTCCTTTCCTCCTAACCCAATCTCCTCAAAATGCCAATTGCTCCTACAAAAAACAAAACAAAACAAAAACAAGAAGGGAGGGAGGGAGGAAGGAAAGAAGGAAAGAAGAGAGAGGGTGGGAGGGAGGATCTAGCCTATTACTCACCTATATGACATTCTTCTAACATGAAATTAAGTGTCACAAAGTATACAAAAAGCCTAAATGACCGGGTCCCTACTTATTTCTCCAGGCTCAGATCTCTGTAACCCACATCCTGATAGAACCATAATGTCTCAAACTGTGAGGTCTCCCACAATCTGTTGTGCAAAAACCCTTTTCCTTTATTCTTTGCCCAACTAACTCATACTCAACTTTAAACTCTGCTCAGGTAGCTCCACTTGAGTTTCAAAAGACAGTGCCTGATCTTTCACCTCCCAAGTCTGGGTGAAACAACCTTACATATAACAGCATGTGAGTTTTATCCTACCATATTTGACTTCGTGTTTCTAATATGTTAGTTTTATTTTTCAAATTTTGTGTAATGCAGTCATGTTAAACTTACCTGACAAGTTGCTGACAAATTTGACATCCTGGAAGACATCTATAAAGCACAAAAGGGTAAACAAACTATTAGTGCAAGGAGAAAAAAAATTATTTTAAACTAAACTGTATTAAATCCACACAAAAGTATGAAAACAAAGGAAAATAACATTTTAATTTTTAGTAGATACAACTGATCATGTACACCTTGATTTTTACATTCAAATAACCTTTATAAACTCACATAGCTTTTACTTTTTTTTTTTCAAAGTTTTTTTTTGGTGGTACGGGACTTGAACTCAGGGCCTCACGCTTGCTAGGCAGGTGCTCTATCATTTGAGCCACTCCACCAGCCCACTTTCCACATTTTAAATTCAATTAGCTTTGACATAAAATCTAGAAACTGTAAGAAAAAAAAACTGGCAGATTTAATTTACATAAAAACACACCATTTATGTGTGTTTACTGATCTGCCATCAATAAATCTAAAGAACCTGAGGGAAAAAAATTAGCAAAGGGCTAGTTTCCCTATTTAAAAAGTTTCCTCAAATTAATTTTCAAAATCCAAGATAAAAAAAAGAAAAAATATGAATACATAGTTCTCAGCAAAAACATACATATGAAAAGATTTGATGAGGAACGATTTTTTTTAAAAAACACCTCAGGACATTATGTTGGGGAAAATGCAGAGAAAGAAAGCCTCAGAACTAAAGATGTGACTCGGGGTAGAGCACTTAGTATGCACAAGGCCCTGGGTTGCATCCCCAGCAACACACACACACACACACTCTCTCTCTCTCTCTCTCTCTCTCTCTCTCTCTCATTATCTGTTGGTGGGAGTGTATACTGATATGTCTATAGAGAGCAATTTGACAATACTCATCAAAATAAAGCTGGGTGTGATGTCACACACGTATAATCCCAGCATTCAGTAGGTGAAGGCGAGAGGATTGATAGTTTGAGGACAGTCTTGGCTATATAATAAGACTTTCTCAAAAACAAAACATTATTCATAGACTCCTCACACTCTAATTCCAGTTCTAAAAGTATTGGCTAGGACTGAAGAGCTCATAATAGAGCACTTGCCTTAGCATGCAGGAAGTTTTGGGTTAAATCTCCAGCACTTTAAAAATTTTGTTTGATAAAGTATGGGCTATGAGTGCCTGCATAGCAAGCACAAGGCCCTGAATCAAACCCCAGTACTGCTAAAGGAAAGAAAAAAAAGTATGAGCTAAAAAAAATATCTGAAGTACTGAAGTATATTTATAAAATGAAAAATGTATAAGGTAACACATTGCAGCATCTTTTTTCTAACAACAAAGAGAAAAATCAGAAAATAGCTAAAAAGTTCATCAATAAGGAACTTCTAAAACAAATGATTCAGACATGTAATTAATTCACAACAAGCAACGATTAAGAATAAAGAATTTATCTCTAAGATAATAAACACAACAGCTTATACCGAATGTATTTTAAAGGGGTGCAGGGGACACAAACATCTGCTTTGTTGTACAGACCGTAACTATTTCTGGAAGGTATTTCAAGAAATAAGTAACCCCAGAATATTTTGTAAGACTTATAGCTAAAGCACAGTAATGGGAAGGAGCCTTTCACTTATGACACTTGGTACCTTGCAAATTTGGACCCTAGCTCATAAATTACCTTATTCATATAAAATGAATTTTAAAATCCAACTACTGCAGAAAGAAGTGACCACGTATGTTTGTAAACTATGTCTCATATGGATGGTTCCAGCTGAAGATACTTAATTAACAGCTTGAGAATTCCTCAACACCTGGTGAGTGCTTTTATTATTTCTACTGAAAACTGATATTAACAAAATTATATAAAATAAACTCCTTCCTGATAATGCAATCTTTTTTTTTTTCCCAAAAAGAAAAAAAAAAAAAACCCACAAGTTTCTCTGGAATAAAAATAGTGTCACATTTTAGCACACTGAACTAAGGAGACCTAAACTCTAATTTCATTTTTATGAATTATTAGCCATGTGACTTGGTGATGTAATAACAAAACCTAGTTTTAGTAAGTACTAAGAAATTAAAATAAGACATTAAGTTTATCTAATGATCTAAAAAGAGTTACGAAAGATTTGCAAAATTTACTTTAAAAATGGGAGAATATTTAAAACAAAGTATTTTCTCAATAGTAGTAAAATAAATGCAAATTTAAAACATTTACTATTACTGTCAATTAAAAATAAAAAGGAGAGAAGAGAGTAGTGCATGCCTGTAGTCCTAGCACTTGCAAGGCTGAAACAGGAAAATCATTTGAGTCCAGGAGTTTGAGACCAGCCTGGGCAACATAATGAGATAAACAACCAAATAAATAATTAAACAAACAAGCTAACTAAATCTACTTATCACTTTCTCTGGAATATAATGGAATATGCTATTCTACTCAATATTCAGTAAAGAATGCATTTGTATACACTACTAGCGATAGTATACAATGCTTTAATCCTTTGGAAAGCATTTGGCATTACATAATGCCAAATTAAGGAGACCTTAAATATAAAAACAAAAAGTTTAATCTGCAAACATCTTCCTTATGGTCGAATTTTAATTTATATAAGGCTAAAAACTAAAAACAACTCAAAAGTCTACTGGGAGAGTAGATATATGGTATATATGCTAACAGAATATTCACCACCACTGTATAAAATTTTAATATGAAAAATGTATTCACTGTAGCATTTTGTTTAAAAGCAGATAGTTTGTATATAGACAGAATGTAGCAATACTTTAAAACAAAAGCTATGCACTGAGGAAAGATTCAAAATAAATCCACCAAAATATTATTAACAATGGCATGCATGTATGGAAACTGTGTGTACTTAGTCAAAACTCTACTTCCCAAAAGTTTTCAAAATTAACTTTACAATGAAAATACATTTTAAGTAAGAAATACATTCAAAATTAGGATTTGTTGGCTGACAAAATAAGGAGAATCAAAATAGCAGGCTTATGTAATGAAAACAAGAAAAAGCTTTGCTTTGGAAATTCTACTCAATAAACATTTACCTAGTAGTCACTGCAGACAAGAACACTGATGCCGTAATTTAACAGGAATAATAATTAATTTTTTTAATTGGTATTTTTGTAAGAGTCATATACCTAATGGAAGTAAAAGTTGCAGAGAAGGTAATTTGATGGAGAACAAGGTTTGGCAGGAGATGGAAAGATAAAGAGGATCCATAAATTTTGTAAATGCTTTTTTTTTGTTTTTTTTCCAAAGTGCCTGTGAAGAGGTATGCTCTACCTATATCTTTGATTTGCTTTTTAAACCATTTTTTCTACTCTTAGGCTTTGGAAAAGAAAAAAACCAGTTAATGTCTAAGTAAATATTTCACAAAGTCAACTTCTTCTTGAATTGCAGTTAATGTCCTTTTACTTTTAATTTTTTTCTATTATGAAAGCCATTTTAAAGATCAAAAAGGCAGAGACATCCACATTCTCTGATGACAGTCTTTAAGAAAATATTCCTCTATGTCCATATATTGGCAAACAAAAGGAGTGACAATGACGGGGATGGAGAGGCAGAGATACACACACAAAGACTTAACTACCATATCTTTAAAACTCATTAACATGACTTCAGTTTGGAGATGAGGAAACACTTTGAGGAAGAGGTTTTATGCTATAAATATTACTGAACTCCATACAGAATATCCATACTTGAATGCTGATATCTTGCTAATCATACTGTGTCCTCTCAGTCCCAGAATAATTTATAGTAACTAAAAAGATTAACAAAATAAAAATGATTTATTTGATTTTTGTTTTCAATAAGTAAATAATTTACATGTAAACTTCTAGAAGATCCCAAAAGAAATAAAGGATGCTTACCTGTGAGGGTCTTTGGAACTTGGTATAATATATACACATTCCCTCTTGGTCAAAGTGCTTTCTATCCAGGATTTCTGGGACTGAAACAAAAAGTTTTAAAAGACAGTTTACAAGTTAACCCATAATATAAGGAAATAAATTCATGATGAACACACAAAAAATTTCAGCACTATTTAATTTTGTTTTAATCCACTATCATCATTTAACCTATCATCTTAATGACAATAGCATGCCTAACATTTAGTTTAATTCCACCTAAATCCAATGTGATTTAACATTGTTATGCTAGAAAGAAGGAAAACCAAGTGAAATTCTCACTGTGAGCCAAAATAAAGTAATCCTGAGACATGAACCATTTAAAAGACAATTAAAGTGACTGTTAGGTTTAATTTTAAAAAGCAAAGACAGAATGTTTAATGGTACAAGTATAGAAAAAAGACATTAAGCAAAATTCTAACCAAAAGAAAGAGCCAGACGCCAGTAGCTCACACCTGTAATCCTAGCCTTTTGGGAAAGTGAGATTAGGATTGTGGTTCAAGCAAAGCCAGCCCAGGCACAGTTTTCCAAACTAGCCAGAGCAAAATGGACTGAAGGTGTGGCTCAAGCAGTAGAAGCCCTGAGTTCAAACCTCACTAACACACACAAACACATAAATGTTACATATCAGTAGATATACAGTGGGCTAATACATAATTACAAATATTCAATCTACTGAAATTCTGTAACAATCTTAAATAAGATTAACCAAATAAAACAGCCTCAAAACACATAAAACAAAGTTTAATAGGGAGAATTAGACAAATCTAAGATCATGGTAGTTTAACACAATTCTTTCAATTGCTGAAAAATCAAACAAACAAAATAATCAGGAAAGGTACTTAGGTTTTAACAGCATAATTAACAAATTGTGGGCTGGGGGTATGGCATAAGTAAGTAGACCATCTGCCTAGCAAGCATGAAATTCTGAGTTCAAACCCCAGGCCCACCAAAAAGAGAAAAAAGAAAAAAAAAAACCCGTAAGTTTGACCTAATGAATGTATAACTATTTCTGCATATAACATAAATTCATTTTTCTCAAGCACACATGAGCACTTATAAAAACTTACAATGTACTTGACCATATAACAAGATTCAACAATGTTAAGACAATGAATAGCTTTCAGATCATATTCACTGATCACAATGCAATAATGTAAAAAAAATTAGCCCTCAATATTTGAAACTAGTTAACTAGAAAAATCAAAGAAAAAAATAAATAAAAATTTAAAATTCTGAGCAGTGAATAGTAAAAATTCTATGCATTTCAAAACTAATGCAATGTAGTGTACATGGTACATGAGGGAAAAGTATTTATATAGTATATTACATATACTATATAAAAGTATAGCTTTACGGGATTACATTTATTAAAAAAAGACTGAAAATTAATGAGCTAAGAGTCCTATTGTAAAAACATATTGAAGTTGGGCATGGTGATACACCCCTGTAATTCCAGCATTTGGGAGACAAGAAGATCCTGAGTTCTAAGCCAGCTTTAATTACATTTGAGACATATCTCAAAAAAAAAAGGGAGGAGGGGCTGGCAGAGTGGTTCAACTGGTAAGACTACCTGTCTACCAAACATGAGGCCCTGAGTTCAAGCCCTTGTACCACCCCCAAAAAAACATATTTATATATGTACATATATGCATATACACACACATGCATGTATATGGCATACAAAAAGTTGTATCTATCTATACATGAAAAACTCAAAGAAAGGAAGAAATAAAAGCAAAAAATCAGTGAAATAAAAAACAAAACAATATAACTTAAATATACAATAGAAAATAACAGCCTACCATCACAGTTGTGCCAAATACTTTAAAACATGTAAAACAGACATAGTTTTCGAAAGTATAAATATTCAGGGCAAAAAATGAGCACACACACAGAGAGAAGGCGAAAGACGGACAGAGATACACTGGCAACATTAGGTTGTTAAAGAGTTTGCAAGAACTTTTCATACTATCCTTGAAACCTTTCTGCAAATCTGAAATTACTTCAAATTAGATGTTTTTAAGTTAAGTTTTATACCTTTACTTGAATCCCCAGACCCTGTATACTGCTACTGATGAATCACAGGATATGAGGTATTATTACGTACTGAGTTTAGGAGAAAGTCTGTAATACTGAGTAGATTAAAGGTTTTAGGGCCCATCCTCTTTTCTAATGTATGCCATGAGCACCACACAAAGAGCTTACATTACCAAAGGAAACCTACAGAAGATGAGACATTCTGAACGAAACTGAGATAGCAAAAATGCAGATCCTTTCCTGAATTCTTCAGGCACCCTAATGATAAATCTTGGTTTCTCCCTGGTCTTCTACTTCTGTTTTCAAAATCTGGTCTTTCCTTACCTTCATTCAAAATTTCCATTTCCTTGGTAAAAGATTCTTCTTTAAATAGGTTCACTTAAGTACCATCATGCGCCAGTCATAAAAATCACAGGATGCCCTCTGCAACGTAGGGACCTTCATCAGTAAAATTTCCTATATGCTGTAGCTCATTTTGCATAGTCCTTCCAGAACCTTCTTACTCTAACTAAAATATGGTTAGCTCCTGAAGAACCTACATCTATCTCTTTAGGGTAGAGGAGGGAGGGACAGACTCTCCCCAGCCTCACTGTAATAGAAGTCATTTTACATTTAGTGTACACTCAGCAAACCCAATTCTGACTGTTATATGGTACTAATAAAAAAACCACAGTATCCTCTGGTTTCACTTTAGACGCCTGACCAAGACATCAAATGGATAGAATTTAATAGGTAACTGCTAAATGGTGCATTTTGCCGGATGCCTTATTTAAAAAAAGACACTACAGAAGCCAGGCATGGTATATTCCTGCAGTCCCAGCTAGTTAGGAGACTGAGGCAGGAGGATCACTTGAGCCCAGGAGTTCAAGGCCAGTCTGGGCAATATTGCAAAATCCTGTCTCAAAAATAAATCAATAGGACTGAAGGTATAGCTCAAGTGAGAGCACCTGCTTTGCAAGCACATGAATAAAGCCTTTAGCTCAAACCCCACAGTTCAACCAAAAAAAGAAAAAAAGAAAAATCAATTTTTAAAAAGAGCTGGAGCTTGGCTGGAGGAGTGGCTCAAGCGGTAGAGCGCCTATCTAGCAAGCACGAGGCCCTGAGTTCAAGCCCCAGTACAGCCAAAAGAAAAAAAAAAGAGCTCAAACGGTGACTCGAGTAGTGGAGCGCCTACCTAGCAAGCTCAAAGCAGAAATAAATAAATATATAAAAACAAAAATTTTAAAAACCACTCAGATTTTTAATATAGTCATGGTTTCTCATAATTCCTTCATTATACCTCTAGTGTAATTTTTTTCCCAAAACACACATGCAACTAAGGGCCCGAAAGAACACTTTTCACTTTAAACTGATGCTTCTTTCCATTTTAAAGCATGGTTGTCCTTGAAATAGGGAATCAGCAGTTTTTCTATAAACTTTTTCTACACATACAGTAAGTACTTTACATCATTCAGACCACATACTGACTCTGTCAAATACTTCATTTTGTTTTTGAATGGCAAAAACTTAAAGAACCATTCTAAGGTTGAGACCATACAAAACAAGCCCTTGGCCAGGTGTGGCAGTTTGCCAATCTACACTCACTCATTCCCACTGAGCAGTTTCAATCTGTAAGTTTGTGTCAAGGCCTTCTGACTCCAGATTCTCCTGTGTCGTCTCATGGGCACTGATGTCCCTTCTATTCATTTCTAAATCTACAGCAGAGGGAAAAGGGTGGGGCTAAAAAGTTTAGTGGTACAATGACTAATTGTTTTTTTGCTGTAGGAATTTTAATAAAAGCATTTTAATAAGCATATATGAATGTAATTCTCAAACCTAAATATAAGTCAGCAAAATCTAGTGTTTGCATATATGTAGCTTTTATCTATAAGTAATGGTCTTTTCTAATTATCTCAACTCCTAAGCAGCTTTTTACTCATTCTTAGTATTCATTTTTTAATGAAATATAACTTACCCAAATAGGCATGTTTTCTGAGATTTATTGCAACCTTGCTATAAATTGTTTCATTTTATCAATCTTTTAATTCTATCTCTTTACCACATCAAACCTTCAAATAGCTTTTTAAAGTATTTCATTCATTTTTAAAGTCAAAAATAAAATCACACAAGTAGTGTATAAAACATAGTTTTGAAATATGTATATTGTGGGTTTACTCATTTTCTCACAAATTACAGGACTTCTTTCTTTTTATGGCTGAGTAGTATTCCATCATGTGGACAAGTGAACACACAAATGCGGGTGGCATGCTTATGTCACATTTTCTTTACCCATCTACCCATTCACTTGGGTTGATTCCATGTCTTGGCCGTCCCTTCCCTTGCAATTGAAATGCATCCTGACAGGTGAAGTGAGTCTTCTGTAGACAGCATACCCTGCATCTTGTTTGTTTTAATCCATTTAACTATTCTATGTCTTTTGATTAGAGAATTTAATCAAACAGTAACATTCCAAGTAATCCACTGATATAAAAGGACTTACTACTGTCATTTTGTTCATCACTGTCCGGTTGTTTAGTAAATACTTTTGTTCTTTCTCTCTTACTGTCTTTGTGATTGATTTTCTTCAGTATAGCTTTGATTCTTTATTTTATCCTTATGTATCCATTAAGGGTTTTTGTTTGTATAAAAACATCTTATAGTTGTAACAGTTAAACTGGTAACAACCTAACTCTGATTGAATTGAAAACTCAAGGCTCACTCCTGCTATCCTAGCTACCGGAGGATGAGATCAGGAGGATCACAGTTTGAGGCCAGCCTGAGCAAATAGTATGTGAGTCCCCATTTCCAAAATAACCACAGCAAAATGGACTGGAGGTGTGGCTAGAGCAGAAGGCTTGCTTTGCACGTGTAAAGCCCGGAGTTCAAACTTCTATCGCACCAAAAACCAAACAAACAAAAAACTTTTTTTACTCCATCCTCCCCATTTAAAATTTTCAATGTCACAATGTACATATTTCTGTATTGTGTAGCTCTTATTATTGCTATTATTATTTTTTGTCTTTTAGGGGTTTTTTTGAGACAGGCTATGTTTCCCACACTAGCCTTAAACTCCTGACCTCATGGGATCTACCTGCCTCATCCTGCCAAGTAGCTGAGACTATAAGCATGCACCATGGTGTCTCCAGTTTTGTCTTTTATCTTTTATACTGAAGACATACATGATTTACACACACCATTACAGTATTGAGTATTCTGAATTTGACTTTGTGCTCACATATACCAGTGAGTTTTATACTTTCATACGTTTTCATGTTACTAATTAGCACCCTTTTCTTTCAGTCTAAAGAACTCCTGTTTGCATTTCCTGTGCAACAGGTCTGGTGGTAATAAACTCTCCCAGCATTTATTTGTCCAGGAAAGTCTTTCTCTCTCCTTCATTTCTGAAGGCCCAGCTTTGACAGGTGCAGTATCTGTAGCTGACAGTTTTTTTACATTTCACACTTTGAATATACCAATATATCATCCCCTCTAGTAAATCTTGGACTAAATTCAACCACAACTTTGGCAGAACTATTTGCTAAGAATCACTTAAATTGTGTCACTCCCATGCTCACAAATTATTACTTTTGTGACATCAGAGACATATAACCTTATAAGCATGTTTCATGACTATCACCTGCAGCCTTCTCTACTTTATGCACCAATTTTATTTCAAGGGTTTATTACCTCATTCGTAGAACAGCCAAATGTAAATATATTCTCTGCATACATTTTCATGTCCTTCACTTCACAAGTGAAGGTTAATGCCCTTCACTTGTTACATTAAGCATTGGCTTCATATATCCAATATTCACACACCCTCAGCTGAAAATGTAAAGCCCACCCAGTGATAAATAGGTTTTATGGGGTTTTTTTATTAATTGAGTTGCTACTCTGCCATCTATTAACCAATCCACCCTGGAAAATAAACACAAAAATTTCTGATTTTATACTCTTCTTCTTTTGCTAGGATGCACTACCAAATTACACCAAGAGGTGGCAAACTACAAACACAAGTCAAACCATTATTAAACTTACATGTTCCAGGTAATACAAAAACATGTGGACAATCACTATCCAAAATGCTGTGGCCAGCTGGGCTCTGGTGGCTCATGCCTATAATCCTAGCTACTCAGGAGGCAGAGACCAGGAAGATCTTGGTTCAAAGCCAGCCTGGGGAAAGTTCTTAAGACCCTGTCTCAAAAAACCCACAACAAATGGGCTGGTGACATGGCTCAAGGTGTAGGCCTTGAGTTCAAGCCCAGTACCACAAAAAAAAGGGAAAAATTAAAGATTCCTAGAAAAATTCCAGTTGGAGGTAACATGTGAAAATCAAATCTGTTTTGTTTACAGCTAAATACATCCTATGATTGCACATATTAAGATTAGAAAGGGGCTTCCAGATACAGAGAAGTAGGTCTACTAGGCTAACCACATAAACACAAAAGATCAAAAAGACAACTTTTTAAAGTACTGAAATTTCTGCTGGGTATTGATGGGGGGAGCGGGAGGGGGTGGAGTGGGTGGTAAGGGAGGGGGTGGGGGCAGGGGGGAGAAATGAACCAAGCCTTGTATGCACATATGAATAATAAAAGAAAAATGGAAAAAAAAAAAATAAATAAAATAAAGTACTGAAGAGCAATCAAAAGCAAACAGGAACTGGACAGAATCAATAGCTGGAATAAAAAAACAATACTGAGTGAGTTTCCTGATTTCTAAGGCTTTTTTGCCTAAAGACAGGCCCACCCATGCCTAGTGAGCAGGTGAACTACAAATAGAAGTTCCAATCTTAGAGAACCAGAATACCAAGTTCAAGGGGAGAAAAGCAGCTAGAAAGTGATGGAAAATTTTTTGCAAAGAGTCAGAAAAAAAAAAAGAGCTCTAAATGCTGCATATTAACTCTGCACAAATCTGATTAACCCATGAAGTATGTATAAATGGGGTAGACTCCAAGCAGCCAGCTAAATAAAATTAATTCAGGTATTCCTGCTGCTCAGTGTAGGAAAGTTTGGCGTTACAGTCAACTTAATCATGACTGCCTTGATCAACTTAGGTGCCACAACAAATACTACAGACTTGGTGTTTTAACTGCAACACGTTTTCTCACAGCTCTTAAGGATAAAAATTCAAGATAAAGATTCCAACAGAGTCAGCCTGGTGAGGACTATCTCTTTGGGGTGCAGATCCACATCCTCACTGTGTCCTCACAGAGTGGACTTGGAGGGAGTAGTAAGGGGGGGGGCGGTAAAGAGGGAGTTGGGGGGACTCACAGGTATCTCTTCTTTTAATACAGTTAGACAAGGGCTTCACCCATCCTCATGACTTATCAATCCCTAATTACTTCAAATGTCATCATACTGGAGGTCAGAGCTTCAATGAAATTAAATGAATTTTATGAAGTGAGAGTTACAAATATTCAACTTAAAATAACTGCTTAACAAGTGGTTTTTAATTAGCTTAATTAAAAAAAAAATACAGTTCAGGGACTATTAACAGAACCCAGAACACAGAGTTTCTACAACATAACATTCCAAATGTCCAAGATACAATCCATCTTGTCAGATATAAGAAGAAACAGAAGCCGGGTATGGTGGTACACACCTGTAAACCCAGCATTTGGGAGACTAAGGCAGGAAAATTCGAAGTTCAAAGTCAGCCTAGGCTACACAGCAAGAACTTGTCTCAAAAGCCTAAATAAGGAGCATCCTCTTGGGGACCCCCCCCAACTCTGGGGGCTCTACTATCTCAATAAACTCTCCCACTTTATACTTTAAATAAATAAATAGGGCTGACGGACTGGCACGGGTACTGAGTTCAACCCTAGTATTATTAAAAATAAGTAACAAAAGGTATCACACTTAAGACTTAGAAATTCAGAGTTAAGGGTAAAATGCATACATGCCTCAACATGACTAAGGGTGGCACAAATAATGGGAAAGACAAATAAGACTTGCTCAAAGTAAAATACTGCAATACACTGGCACTCTCTGACTTCCTCTGTCACAATCCAATTCATTTGACATTCTATCACTCTTAAGGGGCACACTCTAGAGTTCTACTCTTACTCTTTTTTTTTTTTGGTGGGACTGGGGTTTGAACTCAGTGTTTTGTGTTTGCAAAGTGGGTACTCTATTACTTGAGCCACACTCCATTCCACTTTGCTGTGGCTATTTTGGAGATGGGATCTTGCCAACGATTTATTTGCCCGGGCTGGCATCAAACCTTGATCCTCCCAGTCTCAGCATCCCAAGTAGCATGATAAACTGGTTCTACTCTATTCTTAACTGTCAACTACTTAATTAATAAAATAATTAGATATTATTGACAATTGAGATGTGAACCCTATAAGAAGGTTTTTTTAAGATACTACTGAGGATTAGGGCATTACTAGGCAAGCACAAGGCCCTGAATTCAACCCCCAGGTACTACAATAGGGAGGGGAAAAAAAATTACCATTGAAAAGAATCTGTAGAACGTCAGTCAGTAGAAAAGTTATATATATTAAAAATTTAAGAGAATCAAATTCAGACCATGAATATTTGTAAAGAGAATCCTGCTAAATCTAAACCAATTTTCTATTTCGCTTTTCTTGCTGACTTCTCAGAGAGACTGCTACCCTGACTGTCTACAGCATAATATGCCCCAGCTGTGTAGGATAAAGAGAACTCTAAGCAATTATCTCTGCCATATTGTGGTGTCCAAGGTATTAAATAAAGATGGGGCATACTGCACCTAAAAAGTAGTGAACCTCAACAAAAACACCCTAAATGGTAGTAATTTTTTCCTCAGCTGTTCTACAAGTTTTATCTAAAATAATTCATTTTAACATGCAAAATTATTAGGATAAAGAAAAGGGATTAAAAATACATTTTTTAGGACTAAAAAAAGATGGTAACTATGCTGGCAGAAAAAAAGCAAACATTTTGAATGTCTTATGCTAGTAAATAAATTTTGGCTGGACACCTAAGGTTGCTTTAAAAAAAAAATCAAATAAATATACATCCATGGGAGACGTCAAACAAAACAATGGAATAAAGTGCTTAGAAACAGAAACATTTCAGGAAACTTGGTATATGATGGAGACAGCAATATGAGTCAGGCGAGAAAATATCAATTATTACATCATTTGTATATAAGCTACAACACTAAATCCAAAAATGAGTATTAGATGGATGGATTAAAGTCAAAATATCAAATGCAAAGCTTTAAAACTTCCACAAAAATCAGGTACCAACCAGGCACTGATGGCTCACGCCTGTAATCCCAGCTACTCAGGAGGCAGAAATGAGGAGGATCATGGTTCAAGGCCAGCCCGGGCAAATAGTTCGTGAGGCCCTATCTAGAAAAAAAAAATCACAAAAAACGGCTGGTGGAATGGCTAAAGGTATAGGCCCTGAGTTCAAACCCTAGTCCACTAAAAAAAAGTCAGGTACCATGGGGGCATATCTGTAACCCCAGCTACTTGAGAGGCTGAAACAAAAGAATCTCAAGTTTCAGGCCAGCCTGGACAAATTAGCAAGACCCTGTCTCAAAAAACCTCAAATCAAATTAAATAAATAAGGCGGGGGATGAGTATACGCTTAGCATGGGCAAGGCCCTTGGCTCAATCTTTAACACCATAAACAAACTTTCACCAAAAAGAATAACTTTATGACCTTGGAATAAGAAAAATCACATAAAGAAAACACTGATAAATTACATTAGAATTTTAAAATATATATACAACAATCCAAAAATAAATTAACAAATAAATAGTCTACCACCAACAAGAGGAAAAATAAAAAGGTATAGGCCAGAGAGATACTTACTTACAGCTCACAAAATAAAAACATAAAAGATAAAAAAATACTATCTGGGAGACACAACAGAAAACTGAACAAAGGTTAGGAAAAAGCAGAGAAGGGAGGTAACCATAGCCCAAAAACCCTATAACCTGAGTATTAGTGACCAGGAACAGGCAAATTAAAACAATGAGAAATCATTCCACATCCATGACTCTGGCAAAATAAAAGAAACTAATCAACAAAGTGCTGGCAAAGGTATAATATACTTTTACAGGCACTGTAAACCGCACAACTGCTTTGGTCAACATTTTGGCAATACCTATAAAGTTGAAGACGTACTTACCCTATGACCTAGCAATTCCATTTCTAGATATACATACTAGATTGCACATAAGATGACACATATAAGCATTTTGCACCATTGTGTAAAAACAAACTGGAAAACCTAAATGCCTAATAACAGTAAAATGGACAACATATAGTAAGGTCCATAAAGAGATACACATACATAATTCCATATATATGTGTGTGTGTATATATATATATATATATATATATATATATATATATATAATTTAGTAATACAAAAACTACTATATATTACATTCTGTGTAGCAAACTACAAAAGCTTATAAAGGAACGAAAAAGACTAAACTTAATTGATAGGTATATCTGCAGAAGTGGAAAGTGTAATGGGATTTTGATGAAGTACATGGAAGAATTCAGTTTTATCAGTAATATTTTATTTCTTTTGCTTTTTTTTTTTTTTTTCCAGTGCTGGGGACCGAACTCAGGGCCTTGCACTTGCCAGGCAAGTGCTCTTCCACTGAGCTAAGTCCCCAACCCTTATTTTATTTCTTAAGCTAGGTATTTGAACTACATTATAATAGATACAATTTTATATATCCGAATTTCATAAAAAAGCAACTACCTAACAACACAAAATTATATATATATGTATGTATGTATGTATGTATATGCATGTATACATATGTACATGCATATATATATATATATATATAAGTATGTATATACACATATATATATGTGTGTGTGTTTGTGGCAATTTCACAACTAAAGCTAACAACACCAATTTACTGGTCAATGTTAAAATTTTTTTTAAAACAGCTGGATTAGTATTAGAATATCAGTGAGAATGTCAGGGCTTTAGAGCAAAGTATCTATAACTGCTTGACTCAACAGACAAGTATATATTTTGAAATGTATATTACACACACACACACACACCCCCCAATTGCTGCACCTAAGGTCAATACAAGAAAATGATCACCTGCCTTTTACAGACAGAGAAGGTAACAGCAATGCTCATAGAAGACTGTGACTTTATTATGTATACATTAGGACATTTTCTACTAGAAAAGTTGGACTTTGTATTGTTTGTGAGTAAACCATATTAACACTGTCTACCCCTTAGTAATATGACAATGTTGATACATTAGTGACAAGTTTCTGCAGTGCCTTTTTTTTTTTTTTGGTGGGACGGGTTTGAACCCAGGGCTTCACACTTGCAAAGCAGCTGCTCTACTGCTTGAGTCACATCCCCAGTTTATTTTGCTCTGGTTATTTTAGAGACGAGGGTCTTGTGAAATATTTGCCTGAGGTGGCTTTAACCCAAGATCCTCCCAATCTCAGTCTTCCAAGTATCTAGTATTATAGGTGTGAACCTCTGGTACCCGGTTTCTGCATTTTTTAAAGAAGAACTTTACTCTCAGCTAGGCAGAAGTGGCTCACGCCTACAATCCTAGTTACTTAGGAAGCAAAGATCAGGACAATCAAGGTTTGAAACCACCTTAGGGAAACAGTGCTCAAGATCCTATCTAGAAAATAACAAACACAAAAAGGGCTGATGGAGTGGCTCAAATGGGAGAGCACTTGCTGAGCAAGCATGAAGCTCTGAGTTCAAACCCCAAAACTACAAAAAAAAAAAAAAAAGAATTTTACTCTCACAGAAATCTATTTAGTTAATGACTTTTCTATTCTACTTAAGGACCCCTGACAGTACTAAGTCTATACTTGATCAAAGTAAAATGTATGTAACTGACTTGTCCTATGGTTAATCCATAGAAATCTAGCCATAAAAGAATTCTACTAAGTTTCAACTATATTGCAAGAAAATATAATTTAAAAATTGAAGGTAATGCATTTTAAAATGACCTTAGTTTTTTACTTAACATTAACAACTGTCATCTGAGAACTCACAAATATACAATCCCGGAAAAATCTAGACCCACCTCCAAGTGTCTATCCTTTGGCAGATTAACACCTACTCTACCACTTATTAGCCATGTGACCTTTGGTGAGTGATCCCGCTTCTGTTTTTTTATATAAATAATGGAGAAAAAAATGTTTGGTTCATGGAGTTAAATTCTTGAGGGATTAATATACGTAATTGACATGGGTAAAGTATTTGGAAGAATAGCTACATCTAAATGCTAACACTTGCTAGCTAATAATACCATAAAAATTTGTCTCAAGCCTAAAACACACTTTTCTTATGACAAGAATACCTTCTGTGTATTGGGAATGGTAAATTATATTCTTAAAGATTAAGAAGACTACTGATTCACATACCGAAAGGTAATTTAAAGCCCTTTTTTCTTGCCTAAGACTGTTTCTCCAGTCTCCTTCTTAAAATAACAGTCTGCTTCTCAGATCTTTCCTTCTATCATTCTTAGCATACTACAATTTGTCAGAGGAAAGTACATAACTGAGCCTGTTAAATTTCACTTTTTAATCAGTGAACTCTGGTTTCCATGTTGCTAGATTCCTGATATGGCTTAGCTCAAGAGGTTTTTTCTTACTTTCCATGAGTAGCTGTGCTTCCAAAGGGTAAGGTTTCCAGAAGTCTGCAAGTTGGACAGTTGAACAGTGTTAGGTTGTTAGCGTGTTTACATGATAGTAGCAGGGACAAAGAGTGTAGACTTTAATCCTAGCATTGCTCCTGAGGTCAAGTGGAGGAAAACTCATCACCTGCTTTAACAGTCAGAGAAGATAAGTGATGCTCAGAAAAGACTGACTTGTCTCCCACCATACCACCCTGAATGCTCCTGATCTCATCTGGTCTCAGAAGCTAAGCAGGGTCAGGGCTGGTTAGTACTTGGATGGGAGAAAAGACTGACTTGAAGCTGGACATAGTGGTACAAGACTACAGTCTTGTTTCCTCATGAGGCTGAGGCAGGAGGATCCCTTGAGCTCAGGAGGGTGAAGCTAGCCTAGGCAAATACAGCCAGACCCTTTCTCAAAAAGAAAAAGAAAAAGCCAGGCATAGTGGTACAAGCCTGTAATCTTGAGCACTTGGGATGCAGATTTGAGGCCAGCCTGGGCTACATAGCAAGAGGCTGTCTCAAAAAAGCAAAAAGGAAGGAAAAAAAAAAAGATTGTAACCCAGCAAAGATGCTTAGGTTAATATCCAAGTCTACCAATCTCCAAGAATTGCTCACCTTCACACACCAAAATTCTTAAAAAGGATTCTAAAACTTCTAGATAGTGAGAAAACTAAGTACACTTCCCCAAAACAGACTAAACAGATCCAAAACAATTATCTAAACCCAAATGAACTGAACCAGAGTCAATAAATCTCTAAAAGTAGTAACTTCAAATCAATCATTTTTTATAAAGTACACTAAGAGGTCCAATTGTCCAAGTCAAACACTGCTTTCACATTTAAACTAATCTAACAATAATTAATTGCAAAGAATCTTCTAAAAGTGACATCACAGTAATCTAAGTTTTATTTATAGATTCATATAAATGAGACAGTTCAAATTCCCCATAAATAGTCAAATGATGCTTATATTTGAAAGTAACCTCAATTACTCTGAATTTTGCCTCTAAGTATCACAATTAAAATAGGTATTTATGGGACAGATGCCTTAAAAAAAAACAAAACAAAAAACAACTCTGTGATTTACTGATAAGCCAAAATTTCCCCAAAAAGAAAAGAGAAAGAGAAAGTATGTATTACTTCATATAAAGTATTATGTGAATAAATTAATGGAAATGTCACAACTGGAGCTACCAACATCAATCCACTGGTCTATCCTTTAACAAAAGGGGTGAGGGGGGAGTTTGAGAGTAGAATACTAGAGAGAGCATCAGAGCATTAGATCAAAATATCTATGATTGGCAGACCTCTTCAATTTTGCAACTGCATATTTCAATAAACCACTTAAAAATTTTTTGAACTCAGGGCCTCACCAAGATCTCTACCACTCAAGTCATGCCCCCAAGCCCTTTTTACTTCAGTTATCTTTCTTTTTCTTTTTTGGCAATGCTAGGGGTTGAATTTAGGGCTTTGTGCTTGCTAGATAGGTGCTCTACAGCTTGAGCTAGCAAGCATATCTCCAGCCCTTTTTGCTCTCCCTTTTTGTGGAGACAGGTCTTGCTTTTTGCCTGAGCAGGCCTGGACAGAGATGCACCTACCTATGTCTCCCATGTAGCTGAGAAGATAGGTGGGCTATCACATGGGAGACATAGGTAAGTGCATCACCAGACAAAAAAATTTTTAACATATATTTTAAATACTGCTTTCAATTATTACATTTGCACATTTTAGGCAATGAAATGATTGTTTTTATTTTATGGCTGATTATTACCAACATTTGTATACACACACAAATTAGAGATATTCTACAAAAATGACAGAGTTCTCTCTCTCCTGAGCATTTTAATTCATTCCTTCTTTCTTCTGCTAATCACTTCAGGCCCTCAACATTGGATTAATCTTATAATGGCCTCCTTATGAGTTTCTCTCTTTTCAGTTTAACCACATGCCAATGCACTCTCCATAGTGCTGCCTAACACCTCAGGAACAAAATCCAACCCCTCTGTATGATACATATTCCTTCAGAAATCTGGTGTTACCTATCTTTATAATATTGCCACCCATACCACATCATCCCATGCTCCACTACAGGAGTTTTTGTACATTCCAAACTATGTACAGTAGTTCTCAGAAAAATCTAAGGATGCCCTTCTCCTCTAAAGATCAGTTCCCTCACACTAAAAGCATCAATTCACTATCATGTCTCACTTCTACCACTGGTTCCTCTGCAAGTCTGTTCAGACTGTCCTTTCTCTCCTTGTGTATACTTGCCACAGTAACCTATGTCATGGTCATACTCTCCTTTTGTTTTTTGTATATCCATATTTCCCTTTAAGGTTATCAATTACAGTGCCTGAAATAAAGTAGATGCTAATGGTCTGTTTTATAAAATATGCATCTTCAACTGGACAACACGTAGATTTTTAATAAATTACTAGAATGTAGCTGTTAAAAGGAGACTTTTCTATGGGGCTGGAGATGAAGCTTAGTCACAGAGTGGGCAAAAAAAAAAGGACACTAACCTATCCTTGCCACCCCAGTGCTTATCACGGTACATCACCAAATAAATGACTGACTGCCAAATAAATAAAACAAAAATTTCCAATAGCCATGAGAGTTATTTTTACAAAATCTGACACTCCAGTTTTTAAACTTGTTTTTCTTGGTACTTTGTTTGACATTGTTTTTTAGTTAGCTGGCTGACTAAAGCTTTTTAAACACAGAAAAACTGTATATGGCTTCTCTTAATGTCAAAGCAAAAACTGACTACCAGAAGCAAATGCCTTAAATAACAGTTTACAATAAGAATTATACAGTGTAGATGCAATATACTTAGGTGAACTTTAGGTCAAAGTGTTAATCGAAAAGTTAAGGGAGCTGAACAAATTAAGATTCTTGAATAAATAACTCCACTTTTAGGTTATCCTAAGGCTTCACTATAACTCATTTGGAAATTGTAATGAAAATCACACAACTCAATAGCAATTAAGACTTCAGTAGTGTAAAAAAATAAAATCAGACTCTTAATTTCAAATTTTAAAGTGAGGTTGTTCTTGAAGAATCAACAGGTTTGTTAACAGCATCTCCAACCAATACTAAGTTCACACTATGTGCAAAGTTTAGTGAACTATTTATGTAGTAAGTACCTCATTGGGGGAAGACTGTCTGCTAAAGAAAAGGACACGAATGGAAAGGCAACAGAAACAGGAGAAACTTGGACCACACCTTAGTTTTTGAACTCTAGGTTTCAAAGTATGTAGACAGCAAGGCATTAAAGACTGAATTTGAGAAGGGTGCCTGAGGTAAAACTAAGAAATTACACACTTTCAATAGAAACAAAGAGTCTGTTGCTCTAATGGAACACAGGAAACAATGTATGGCTTCGAAGACGATGAAGCATCTTCATTTCCTTTTTAAAAATTTCAAATACATGAAAATATTTTTTAAATATTGAGATATGTTCAAATTTATGCTATTTACCATCTAAAAAGGAAACCTAGACTTGTCAGTGAAGAGTCAATATTAATGGCTTGCTTATCAAACCACAATGATTCAATTTCCCCTCCACAGATTCCTTTAAATTCATTTAAGTAATAATACCAAAATTTTGCGAAGGAAGAGAGACTTAAAACTCTTTTAAAAATCAGGAAAAGGGTGAGATGACGTTTTATTGACTTTACACTGCCAAAGAAGGTGGGAATTAGTGGAAGATCACTGTGTATGCAAAGTCTGACTGCACTCGTGCTACAAAATAAAACCCTAGCTTCAGTTTAGCAAGACCCTTGAAATGAGCTGCTAGAGAAAAGTTAAGCGTGCCAGACCTCAGCAGATCCCGAAGCCGATCAAGTTCAAATCCTCACCAGAAATACCTACCGTGCTCAAGTCCTTGATCTAAATGACTGTCTTTCTAAGAACTCTTCAAATTTGGTTCCTGGCCTTAACAAAAAACTCTACTCACAGCTGCAGTGCGCCTCCTCCCTCTGTCCACTCTGCACCTTTGGCTCAAACCCTTCTGTTGGGGCAAGAGATGAAACAGTACGACTTAAATACCCAGGCCCCCACAGAAGCCCCCTCCAAATCCTTAACGCTTGCTAAGGATGATTCCAAGCTAAACCTACCGTCCGTCTCTCAGCCAGATCCCTCCCTCTTTTTTTGGCTCCAAAAAGGAAAATGTACCTGTAGAGCATTGGCTTGCCAAGCAAACAAGGCACGGTTCCAAACCCGTGTCCCCGATCGTCTTTTGTCCCCTCCCAGCCCTCCCTCCCGTTCTACATTGAACTTTAACAGAGCATTTGGTTCCCTTATCTGCCAGCAACCGGCGCCAGGAGGACCGCGCTCCCTCCCGGGAGATGCGGGGTTTGGAGGCCCGGCGCAGCACTCAGCCCCGGGAGCGCGGCCAGGTGTCCCGGGCTCGCGCCGCGCCGCGTCGCCTCCGAGGCCCAGGTCCCAGCCGGCGCTTGGCGCAGGGGATTCCCGCGGCGAGCGATCGCGCCACCCATGCTACCTCCTCCCGCCGCGGTCCCCGAACCCCTGCACGCGGGTCCCGCCTGGACGACCCCGGACACCACGGGCAGTCCGGGGAGGGGGATCCTTCACCCTCGGGCAACGCGACCCACGCCTGCCACAAGGTCCTTCCCTTTCCCGCCCGGGCCTGCGTGGGTCCAGTACCATTCTCCTCACGGGGCAGACTCCGGAAGGGCAGCAACTCCACCTCCTCCTCCTCCGCGGCCTGTAGCCATCTATCGGGAAGCGTCTCTGGAGGCGGCAGCAGAGGCCGCCGGACAAGGACAGCCCAGGGAAACCTTCTCAGAACTAACTCAGCTCCGGCGCTAGCAGCAGAAGTCGAGTCTTTCATAATTGTGCGACCAACTCCGCCGGGTGACTGGCCACAGGGACGCGCCCGCGCCCGCCTCCGCCGGCGACGGGGCTGAAGACAGACCACGTGAGGGGCGCGTCGTGTGCGTGCGTCTCCTCCCGCGGTCCGGGTCACGTGAAGGGCGCGCGCTCCCTCGCTCCCTCCCTCCTCCCTGCGCGGCGCGCGCACGCGCCGGGCACGAGTACGAGCACGGGCACGCGCTGCGCTGCTCTGCCTGCCCTGGTTTCCCAGAACCGCCCGCCCGCACGCCAGCCCGCCCGCCGGTCTGGGTGTGCTGCCCAGCTCTCAGGTACCTAGCGGGTGCTGCAGGCACTTCTGCCCCCAGCTCTCCGAGTGGAAGTGGCTGAGGTTTAAGGTTCCCGGCCTCCGGCATCCGGCCTGGATTTGCGGCGTGATGTCATTGTCACCTCCCCTACCCGAGCCTGGCCTCTGCCTGCTCGCGGGGGCTAACTAGAGCTTCGGAGAGGCTAGAGGTTTTAAATCTTACTGTCTCCTCCTCCCAAATGCAAAATGAGCTTCCCTAAGTCATGCTCTTCTATTTTCCAGTGGAAATTCTTTGGGATTTGGGTGCAGGGCCATCGTGTCCTCCCAGAAATGTCATCCACAGACACGCATACATCATACACCTGCACCAAAGGTGGGATTGTTCCCTGAGCCTAACACATGTCCGTCTTTTATTTCCTTTGCTATCACCAGTCTGCGTTGGTTATTAGTTTGCTAAATGTTACTCTTCCCTGTCTTCTTAGAAGACCACAATCAGTTTAGTTTTCTTAAAACGGTTTTCATACATTGCCTTCCTGCTCCCAAGACTTGAGGAGCCCTTCAGTCCGATCCTCTGTGATCTGGTTCTGTCTTATCTCTTTAAACAGAGGTATTGAAGGAGAGCTGTGGAGTGGTTCAAGTGGTAGAGGGCCTGCCTAGCAAGACTAGTAAGGGTGAGGCCCTGAGTTCAAGCCCTAGTACCCCTGGGGGAAAAAGTATCCTCTGGATGTATTGAAGAATGGTTGGCATGACAACCTGCACATATCTTAGTGTTCAGTTTGATAATTTTTGACATATGTATTCACTCATATAATCACCATAATCAAGATAACATATTCACACTCCCAAAGTCCCAGGCACCCTTTATAATCTCTCCATCCCTTAGCACACACATCCATCACATCCCTTAGCAACTGCACTGTTGTCCCTTGGTATCCATAAGGCATTGGGCCCAGTATTCCCCACACCCTTACCAAAATCAAAGATTTCAAAAAAAAAATGGCATAGTATTTGCATATAACATATACGTATTCTCCTGTATGCTTTATCTTTAAATTATGTCTAATACCTAACAGTGCAAATGTTAAGTAAATCATTGTTAAGCTGTATTTTTAGAGAATAATGATTTTTAAAAAGGTCTGTATGTTCAGTACAGATGCAATTTTATTCCCAGGTCTTTTCTAATTTTGGTTGGTTGAATCCACAGGTGTGGAACCCATGGCTAGAGAAGGCACTGAACTGCTTTCTGTGACTGTGAATAGTTTGTACATGCTAAAGTTTGTATACTGGAATCATACAATGTGCACTTTTTTGTTGTTGTTTTAGTCTGGCTTTTTGCATAATTATAACCTCTCAAACATCATGACCTACAATTCATGGGGGGCAGGAGCTTTTTTCAACCAACCAACCATGGTTTCCCTAACAAGCTTTGACTGAGCTTGTAAACAATCTTCAGGCAATCTTTCAGGTAGTGTGTATTCCTTCCCCATCCTGCTGGCCCAGCAAGACCAGGGTTTAAAATGTCTGCTGCTGCCCACGGGCTGTGTTCTTACACTGACTGCTTAGAAAGAGGAGGCAAAGTAAACCTACCCCATATGCACCTCAGCCAGGCCCTGTGCCTGGTCTGTACTGTGAATGAGAAGACACAGGGGAAAAAAAATCCTTTAATATATGTGTCATATTAGATTGCCTGCCCTGTGGGGCAGGGATCTTGACTAATGTACATACATATTCAGTAAATGTTTATCTTCTAGATTTCAGTTAGGCCTACACATTTCCCACCTTTAGGGACTTTATAATCTAGAAGGCAGAGACAAACCAGAAAAGCAAAATACAGTGAGGTGAGTGTTTTGTTTCCCTGGAAATTTGTAACTGGCCTTTAGTACCCAGAACAAATGCTTCCCTCAGTTCGTGGATGATGTAGAAATGAAACAAGATGAGCACCTTGACTTAATCTCCAGAATTTTTTAGTTTAAAGTTGGAAATGGGGAACAGGATTTATCCTTAATTGAACTAATCACAGTAAACTCCTTAACTTTCAAATGACCAGACAACCTTTGAAATTTATATATGCTGATCAGCAATCATTTTGAAGAATGAATTTATTCAATCAAAAATATGTATTGACTGCCTAAGATTATGTTAGGAACAGTTGTAGTCAGTGTTGTTAGGTGATAAATAAGATTTGTAAATTCAGTGTTTCAGAAAATGTTTATTTATTTTTGGTCTTACTCGGGTTTGAACTTGGGGCCTTACACTTGCTAGGCAAACATTCTACCACTTCAGCCATGCTTCCAGTCCTTTTTGCTTTAGTTATTTTTCAGATAGGGTCTCAGAGTTGGAATGGTATTGTTTTTTAGGATTTGTTTTTTGCTTTTGCCCAGGCAGGCCTGTCCTGAGATCCTCCAACTTATGCCTCCTGTGCAGTTAGAACTACAGGCGTGAACCACTGCACCCTGCCTAGAAAATGTTTATTAATGATTTTCTATAACACTTCTTTCCCTTAGGGACTTTATTTCCATGTGGTCAGTACCATGTCTGCTTCTCACTCTCATGAGTTACATGCTCCTTTTCTTTCCTATCCTTCCCCAATTAGTTACAACAATTCAGTTCAAGAAACATTTACTACTTTCCTGTTTAAAGCACTAGTGTTTTAGGAATAAAAAGATGAAAAGTCATGGTGTCATACCAACTTCCTTAGAGTTTTACCTCTCAGCCTAGTGCATACATTCTTGACCTCAAGGGTAGTATCATCCTCAGGTAAGTAAAAATAGTTTCTTGGCAGGGAAGGTGAAAAAACATTACTCTCTTTACATACAAGCACAGATACATGTAGTACATAAGCAACAGACACCATGCAATGGCCTTAAACCCAGGGATCTTTGTGTGGGAACTTGGTCCTCAGTAAGGCAATATTGGGAGGTAGGACTTCAAGAGAGGGGGCCCAGTGGATGGTCCTTAGGCCACTGGAGGCTCTGCCTTCAGAAGAGAAAACTGGTCCCCTGGAGTGAGTTCTCAAAAGAGTGGTCATAAAAGCCTGAGCCTGCCCCTGAGTTCCTCTCGCTGGCTTCTTATACTAGAATGTGATCTCTCAGTTCTCCAATGTACTTCTTGTCATTGCTGTCTGCCATGATTGATGCAGTTGAAAGGGTCCTCACCAGAGCTGAGTGCCATGCCCTTGGCCCTCCCAAACTGTAAACTAAGGAGTGGGAGTATAGCTCAGTGGTAGAGGGTATACTTAGCATGCACAAAATCCTGGGTTCAATCCTCAAATAAAACAAAAGACTGTGAGCTCAATAAACCTTTTTCTCTTCATAAGTAGGCTGTCTTACGTATTTCACTATAGCAGTGATCAACTGGTTAATACGCAGTGTATCTATGATATTAAAATTTCATGAGAGTCTGCAATTAGGAAAAACATGTCCAAAACGACATGTAGTGAGAAACACTGGTCTAGTGCAATAGAAACAGATTCGAGGTTAACTCACAATGAAGATAAATGTTACAGTAGTGTGTTAACCAGCCTCCATAGGCCCTAAATGTTTCTCATCTCTTGTTATTCATACCCTTGTGTAGATCCCCTCATGTTATAGTTGAATAGGACTGACCTGTGGGATACTGTAGAAATGACAATGTATGACTTCTGAGGCTTGAAAACAAAAGACATAATCGCTTCACCTTGCTCTTTTAAAAAGCCAGCTGCCCAGCAGGTCTTCAAAGAATAAGGGAACAGGGCAAGGAACTGAGACCTCCTAATAACTTACCAACCATGAGGATAAGCTATCATGAAAGTCTTTAGCCCCATGGTAACTGGAACCCCAGCTGACATCTCCCAACCTCCAAAAATCTCTGAAATAGAATCTCCGAGCTAATTCACTCCCAATACCCTAGCCCATGGAAACTGTGAAAAATATGCTTTCTGTTATTTTAAGCCAGTAGGTTTCTGGATATATTGCTTTGTAGCAATGTATAGCTGATAAAGTTGTGGTATAAATCTTTATGCAGGGGTACAAGCTGATCATAATCAGGGATATTTGGAAAGTTTTACAGGAATGGAATTTGAACTGTGTCAGGTGGTAAGAGTGGAAGGGTATACATAGAAGGAGTGCATTCCAAGAAGAGGGAATACTTTTAAAAAACAGAAAGGCATATACAAGGCATTTTAATCCTTCTACATGATAAGAGGCCTGGAAATACAAAAATTTAACTAGAAATAATTTAGTAAAAGTAAACCTTAAGTCACTTCTGTACTTAAAACTCTTCACTGGTTCTCATTGTTCTTATAAGCAAGTCCTTAGAACCTGACCCCAACTTATCTTTTCAGACTTCTCTCTAGTCACGTCTCCAGCCCTCTTTTCTATCCCTTTCAAGTGTCCATTATCAGGACTCAACTTATTCATCCCTTTTTTCAAGAATTGTTTTAGACCCTCCCTTCACACACACACACACACACACACACACACACACACAATTTGGGTTAGGAGCTTCTTCTGTATGTTCCAGTTCTGCTCTGTATATGGTACATTATACCACCCACCTTATTGTAATCTACCAATTTACGTGCCAGTCCTTCACTAAACATTCAACTGCTTGATAGTCAGCTAGCCCTACCTTTTCACTTTGCATATCTGTTGAACATCTACACAGCCCACACATGCTGCTCTAGGATCCTCCATTTCATGGCTTAGGCCTGGTGCTATTGTTTGGGTCTTTTTCCTGAACCTGGCTGGGCAGATCAGCCTTGATTTGTAAGTGTGCAATCCCTACTGCTCTTGGTATTATAGAGACAACTGTGAGATGTTCCCAAAGAAAGTAGAAGTTAGAAAAATAGGAAATTAACTTTTCCTTATGAAATCAATTCCCTAAATATCAGTTTCCTTAATGATACCCATATCCCTTGGAAAATCTTTGTATGTCACCATGGCATACATCCCCCAGTCTGAGGATCACTGCCTTAGAACACATACTGTGCCACACTCCTTCCATCATAATGTCTCAATCTACTAGCATATGCAGAATTTTGTTATAGAGAAGAATTATGTGGTCAATACATTATTTTCAAGGGGATACTTTTTATCTGGATAAAAATCATAGGAGGAAATAATTGAAAACTTTAATTAAAACAATAATATTTATGTTGGCATCAAAATTAAAACCTTAGATGTAAATTTGACAAAATAAGTACAAAATTTAGAAGAAGACTATAAAACTCTGATAAAAATAAATGAAAGAAGCTCTAAAAGGAGAAATATTCTTTCCTACATGGATAAGAAGACTCAATATTGTTAAGATTACCAGTTCTTCTCAACTTGAACTATAGATTCAATGCAATCTCAACCAAAATCCTGGCAGATTACCTTGTGGATATTGGCAAACTGATTCTAAAGCTTATGTGTGGACAAAAGCCACAGAACAGCTAACACAATATCCAAGAAGAATAAAGTCAAGAACTGACATTACACTATTAGACATGAAGACTTGCTTCAGAGCTATGGTAATAAAGACAGTGTGTATTGGCAAAAGAATAGACAAAATAGATCAATGGAACAAAGTAGAGGGCTCAGAAGTATGTCACACACAAATATAGCCCACCAGTATTTGACAAAAGAGCAAGGGATAGAGAATGGATACTCTTCAGCAAATGGTGCTCAAACAATTGAACATCCACATTGATTTGGAAACAAAATGAACCTATGTACCCAACTTATACCCTTTACAAAATTAATCCAAAAATCTGAAAAGAAGGCAAAGCTCTGAGCAAATGCTTGACCAGCGTATACAAATGGCAAATGACCATATGAATAGATATGCAACATCTTATGCCAACAAGGAATTGCAAATGAACACAGGAGATACAACTACACGCTAGTTAGAAAGGCCAAATGCAAAACACAATACCAAATACTGAGATATGGAGCCACAGAAACTGTCATTTGTTGCTAGTGACCCTGTGGAAGATATGTATGACGGTTTCTTACAAAACTAATCATGCTCTTATGATACAATACAGAAATTGTGTTTTTGGAATTTACCCAAATGGGTTGAAATTTTATATAACACAAACCCTGCATACTTAAGTTATTAATAATTATGGAAAGTTGGAATCAACCAAGCTATCCTTCAGCAGGCAAATGCATAAACAAACTGTGGTAATCCACCCAATGGAGTATTATTAATTAGTATAAAGAAATGAGCTACCAAGCCATCAAAAGACATGGACAAGCCAGGCACTAGTGGCTCATGCCTGTAATCCTAGCTACTCAGGAGGCAGAGATCAGGAGGATTAAGGTTTGAAGCCAGCCAGGGCAAATAGTTTTCAAGACCGTATCTCAAAAAAACCTATCCCCTCCAAAAAAGGGCTGGTGGAGTGGCTCAATATGAAGGCCCCGAGTCAAACCCCAATACTGAAAGAAAAAACAAAATACATGGGCAAACGTTAAATGCATGTTGTTAAGTGAAAGAAGCCAATCTGAGAGTCATGATTCCAACTATATGTCATTCTGGACAAGGCAAAACTATGGAGACAAGATGAGTGGTTTCTGGGATTAGAAGGAGGGAGGAAAAGAGAAATGGGTGGCATATGGAGTGTATTTAAGGCTGTAAAACTATTAAGTGAAGACTTCAGGATCTGCCACCCTTGCTATGCCACTTTGGTATATTGATTAGTTTGAGCCAAAGGCTCTTGGAAATCCTTAGTGCAAGAAGGACATTCTGAATTTTTTTTCCTTTCTGAAGGAAGGAAGAAAATGAAACTCCCACGTGAAAGAGCCCTCCTGTACCAGGAGGAAAGAAATATTCTAATCAGGAGAGACAGGAAGTTGTGGCTGAAAGAAATCAGTACTAACAAGACTTGTTAAACTAATGACCCTTATCTTTCCACTACTTCCCCACAACCCAGTAGATAAGCACTTAGCCTTTGTGTCTCCATTTTTCTTGTGAGGGCTTTTATTTATAGGTGAATAAAATTGATATGCTTTTCTCTGGTTAATCTGGAAGCCCTAGAAGGGTGGAGGAAAATTTTACCTTCCTATATGATACTGCAATGTTAGGTACATGTCATTGTACATTTTTCAAAACCCACAGAACATACACCTGAAAAGCAAACCCAAATGTAAATTCTGGACTTTAGTTATCATATCAATATTGGCTTATCAGTTAAAACAAACTCTTAGTACAACACACTAAGGGAAGATGTTAATAAAAGGGGAAAGTGTGTGTAAGAGAGCAAGAATGTAGGGAAAAAGTTAATGGAAACTTTTCTGCTCCATTTTTGGTAAATGTTAAATAAATCTAAAAATAAAGGCTTGCTAGGCACTGGTGGCTCACGCCTGTAACCCTAGCTGCTTGGGAGGCTGAGATCAGAAGGATTACAGTTCAAAGCTAGCCTGGGCAAATAGTTCTTGAGACCTCCATCTCCAAAATAACCAGAGTGAAATGGACTCTGGTCCATTTCAAGTGGTAGAGCACCTGCTTTGCAAATGTGAAGCCCTGAATTCAAACCCGAGTCTGACCAAATAAATAAAAAGCTTAATTAAAAAATAAAAAGTCATATTGGAAAAGTAGAATAGAAAGACAAGTTAAAGACAAAGAAAATGACACCAAGTTTCCTAATTTTTTTCTTTTTCCTTTTGTTTTCTTTGGGTAATAGTGGGGCTTGAACTCAGGGTCATTGCACTTGCTAAGCAGGTGCTCTTACCACTTGAGCCACTTCACCAGCCCTTTTTGTGATGGGTTTTGGAACTGGGCTGTATTTGAACCATGTTCCTCCTGATCTCTGCCTCCTGAGTAGCTAGGATTGCAGGTGTGAGCCTCCAGTGCTAAGTTTCTTATGAATGATGGTGAGTATTGAATCATTATGGTTTTAGACTCTAAGTAATAAAAGTTTTAAAATTTATAAATTTGTGGGCTGGAAATGTAATTAAATGCTAGAACATATGCAGAAGGTCCTGGGTTCAATCCCTGAAAATTGGAAAGCAATCATTTTATTTACTTGCTTATTTATTTTTGTGGTGCTGGTATCAAACCAAGGGCCTCAGGCACACTAGACAAGCTCTCTCCACTAGATCATTCTCCCAGCCCTAAAAATATCACTTTACACGTTAGAAATTTTACTGAGATTTTAAGGTATTAAATAATAAGGAGACTTGATGCTTACAAAATATATTCTTATTTTTCTTTTCTTTTTTTTTTTTTTTTTTTTGGTGCTAGGGATTGAACCCAGGACCTTATTTTTGCATACTAAGTACATATTACACCACTAAGCTAATCCCCCTGCCCATAAAAAAATATATTTTTTTCTTTCCCCACCCCCACAAAATATATTTTTTGAAAGCAATGAGGTTAAGTTATATCTGAAATGACTAAAATGGAGTCAAATTTGTGAGTGATCATTATTTCTTACACTAGCCAGATTTTATAAACTCCCACAATTATTCGAAACTTGTTTCACAAGCCTTGACAATGGAGAGTTGACACTCAGTTAAGTGAAAGCAGGATTCACAGAAAAATGATCGGAAAGCAGAAGAACCCTCTGTGTACATGGCATAGCTGGCATTTGTTGTGAGGATTCTACTTGCAAGGTGCTATTCGACTCACTTATGTATTAACTCTTTCTGACCTCTCAATTCCATGAGCCAGATACTATGATCACTCCCATTGTCCAGAGGAGGAACTGTACAGAGGACAGAGCCAGGTTTTCACTCAGTAGAGTCTAATTCCAGAGTTTGTGTCCTTTAAGTCTTGTGTTACATTACCGCTTATGACAGAAAGACACAACTAAGAAATGTCCCTAATAAGAGAAAATAGATTACACATGATTCAGTCTTTCATAAAGTCTTTTCCATAACCCATTTAATCAGCTAATCAAAGATCTAGGGCCACACTGTTGGCTCGTGTAATTGTTTCCACATTAATCATGCCTCAGACTTCTCTCTGAATGATTTGCCACCAGTGAGAGTCTGTGGGTAACTGTGAGGGCGCCACTGTACATGAAGACTGAAAAGGAACATGCTGGCAACATTAAAACAATTCAAATTGATTAGAGCATTAAAAGAAAAAGAGAGCCAATATATGAAATGTCCGTTTTATGTAACAATCTCTATCACTTAAAATTCAATACGCATGAATGTTTGGCAAATCATTACAGAATCCTTTGTTTATATAAACAGAGGGCGATTAAATGAGTTCCAACAAATTTTGCTGTACTTTGGATAGAGGATTAATGGATTTTTTTCTTAGACATTCTCTCAAAAGGATTAACCTCAGTCACAAGTGGAAAGCTTATAAAATGCCAACTAAAAATATTTGAAATGTTTTAATTCAATCCTTAATGCCAGTACCTTCATACACCATGTGGCATATCATAGGTATTCTTGACTAGCTATGGTAAATATATAAATATTTCTTGAATAATCAAGAAGATAAAAATCTTCAACTGTTTTATATGTGAATATACTAATTACTGATTCAATGTGCAACTAGAAGACTTTTTTTGGCTCTGGTTTTTTTTTAAATTTTTTCTTTTATTCATATGTGCATACAATGTTTGGGTCATTTCTCCCCCTTTCCCCCACCTCCTCCCTTATCTCCCCACCCCCTCCCTCTCCCCACTAACCCATCGCTACCAGGCAGAAGTTATTTTGCCCTTATCTCTAATTTTGTTGAAGAGAGAGTGTAAGCAATAATAGGAAGTTGAGATAAGGATAGCTATACAGGGAGTTGACTCGCATTGCTTTCCTGTACATGTGTGTTACCTTCTAAATTAATTCTAGAAGACATTTTTTTATGTATGTGCTACTGGGGGCTTGAACTCAGGGCCTTCACCTTGAGCCATTCCAATAGCCCTTTTTGTGATGGGTATTTTCAAGATAGGATCCCATGAACTATTTGCCTGGGCTGACTTCGAACCATGATCCTCCTGAGCTCTGCCTCCTGAGTAGCTAGGATTAAAGGCATGAGACACTGGCACCTGGCAAGAAGACATTTTTATATCCTTTTCCTTATTACTAGATTTTTTGTTTTTGCAGTGCTGGTTACCGAACCCAGCACTTCACAAATACTAGGCAAGTACTCTACCAATGAGCCATACCCCCAGTCTCTTAGATTGTCTTTATTTATTTATTTATTTATTTATTTTGTGGAACTGGGGTTTGAACTCAGGGCCTACACTTTCAGTCACTCTACCAGCCCTTTTTTGTAATTTTTTTTTTTTTTTGAAATAGGGTCTTGCAAACTATTTGCCCAGGTTGTTTTTGAACCTTATCCTCCTGATCTCTGCCTCCTTAGTAGCTAGGATTATAGGCATGAGCCACTTGTGCATGGCTCTGGATTATCTTTAAAGAGAGAGAGAAAAAAAAAAAAAACCCAAAACGTCAAGGTGTTTTGGAGGGGTGTTTTTGTTTGGGGATTATTTGTTTTCACTCCTGAGGATTGCATTCAGAGCCTCACACTTGCTGACCATGCTCTCTACCACTGAGTTACACCCCTAGCCTTATCCCTAAAGTTTTAAAATTCTGCCCCCAGTGACTAGATTTGGGCAAAAGCTAGAACAAATTACTAGTAACCACAGAGAAAAATTCCCCTTTGAATTTAGAAAAGCCCTGGTGTTAATGAAGAATGTTATTGCTGGAGCTGCATGGATGTCTCTGAAACACATGTGAGAACATAAAGAATGATTTAGGGGGCTGGATGGAGAGTTCAGGAGACCCTAAGACTAAATAAAAGCATCACACTGTGGTAAGCAATGATATTTTGCTAGTTTTAATTCATTTATAGTTCTAAATCATCTATTTCCTGAGAAACTGAAAAAAATAACTGATGTCATTTATGTAAAAATTCAATTCTTAAATTTCATTTGATGCAGAGACTTGACCACTTAAAACTGAAGGATTTTAGGCGTTAAGGATGATGAGACTGGGCTATTGATTTTTTTTTCACTGTCTATTTTAAAATTATTAATCAGTAGCTCTAATTTTGAATTGTTATTCACTCACATTGACACATCAATGTTTTTAAGAAACCCAAGCAGAGGTAATTACCTAGCTCCATGCTTAAGCTGTTTGTTCTGATAGTTATTCCGAACTGTAATAAATAAATTTTTAAAAATAGATAAATAAATAAGTAAATAAAGGTTTTGAGTTGGGCGTGATGGTGCAATACCTGTAATGCCTGCAACTTGAGAGGCTGCGTCAAGAGGATTGAAAGTTCAAGGCCAGCCTGGACTACATAGTGAGAGCCTGTCTCAAATAAATAACTAAATAAGTAAATAAATAAATGGTTTTTTAAACATAGAATATTAGATTTTTCTGACATAGGATATTAGTATAAAGCTGAAAAGAAGGAATTTCAAAAAAGGTCTGAGGCCAGGGTATAGCTCAGTGGTAGAATGCATCCTTCACTCACACATAGGTGGTCCTGGGTTCAATCCTAGCGCACATAAATAAATAATATGGTTTTCTGATACTGGATATCATTATTTCTACTACACATCAACATTGGTAACATCAATCTTTTAACTTAATACTGATTTGTCAAAGATTTTAACATTGTAAGGTTTTCTAAGGGATATCCTAAAATGCAAGTTAAATTGCATTAATTTGGAGTTATTATATTTGTGTGTTGATGTGTATTAATATGTATGTACTTGACTCATTATTCTTTTTTTTGTGGTACTGGGGTTTGAACTCAGGGCCTATACCTTGAGCCACTCCACCAGTCTCTTGAACTATTTGCCCCAGCTAGCTTCGATACATGATCGTCCTGATATCTGCCTCCTCTCAGAGGCTAGGTTTACAACCCTTGACTCATTATTCTTAAGAGGTTTTCATCAAGTTTCATGAAGGCCTCAAAGGAATAACATTCAAGTAACTAATCTTAGCCTGATGTACTTTAAGATTCTGAAGACCAATTACACAATGAATAAACCTCTAAGTAAAACTAAAACATGTAAACAACAAATAACTAAGCAACCAGCTATTAATTGGAGTAATTGGCCCTGTGCTTTGAATAGTTTTGAAGTGCAAGTGCTTAATGCCAAACGATTACACTGTAGAGTTGGAGAGTAAAAACATGAGAAGAGATGCAGGTAAAGGGTGAATTAAACACACATTTAGTTCCATTCCTTCCTGAAACTCCATGAAAGAAGTTTTCAAAGATGTCATAATAAAATTGTCATATATACAAGATAGAGAGAACACACCCAGCAGCAGGAGTCAATGATTATCAAGGCTTTATCGCATTTGCTTTAATTTTTCTTTCCCCTCCATTTTTTTCTTATTTTCTTAGCTGAAGGATTTTAAAGTAAATCATAGACATTATCTCATTATTGGTGCAACATCCATCTGTAAGAAAGACCTTTTTTTTTTTTTTGGTGCCATGAGGTTTGAACTCAGTGCCTCCTGCTTGCTAGGCACTCCATCAGCCCAAGAAAGGACACTTTTATGTAGGATTTTTTATGTGTGTGTTTGTGCTTTGGTTGGTTGTTTTGTGGTACTGAGAATCACACCCCAGGCCTTGCATATGATCTAGCACTGAACTAACCCTCCAGTCAGAAAGGCATTTTTAAAATATATATATAGCCATGATAATATATACATATAGTAGAATTACATATGATTTCAAATATATAAAATGTATGTCCTAAGTGTAGTTTGGGACATACTTATATTAAAGAATCTGACATTATCCTACATTCAAATTTAATCGGGCAATCTATATGTTATCTGACAACATTTTTTGATCAATAATGGCAACATATCATAATTTCAATTTTCAACAACCATCATTGACCATCTGTACAACTTCTAATGTTCTAAGCCTGATGGTGGAGTGACTCAAGTGGTAAAGCGCCTGCCTAGCAAACTTGAGGCCCTGAGTTCAAAACCCAGTACTACAAAAAAAAATTAGAAAGTCTGAGCCTAACAACAAAATCACATGTAAATTTTGTTAAAAAAACAGATACCTCCATTCCATTCTCAGAATTTCTGGGTCAGGTTTGGGTTGGGACTGAGGTTTTGCATTTTTGACAAGTTCCCAGGTGATGACTTGCTGATCGGGGGACCACACATTGAAAACCTAGACCAATCACTCTCTTTTGGTTCTCTTTTTTAAAACAATTTTTTACATATTCTTTTTTCATTCTCTTCAAACCTCCTATATCTCCTCCCAAAACTGACTCTCAGCTGACAAACCCACTTGGTACTTTATTGGCAAAAAAAAAAAAAAAAATCAAAGCAATCAAACTAGAACTTCCCTTGTTCTCACAGTGACATCTGCCTCACCTCTGATATCTGCCTCACCTCCGGCATCTGCACTGTACACACTGTTGGGGTGTTTTCCAACACCAACAAGCAATTCTCCAATTCTCTGCAGACACAACTTTGTATATTACAATTCAATTCAATTCTGACATTAACTCCCTGGAGTTAGTTTTAGATCTTATAATTGAAAGGGCTTAGTCCCATAAGAAGACCCCACTTGGATCCAAGTTGCAAGTCCTAGGTTGTCATCATACTTCTGATCAGCTGGCTGTATATAAATCAGGGCTTCTCATGGCCCCAAATGATGATGTGCTATGATAACTCTTAGAAGGGCTGGTGGGGTGGCTCAGGTGGTAACAGTGCCTGCCTAGTAAGCATGAGTTCAAACCCTAGTACCACCAAAAAAAAAAAAAAAAAAAAAAAACCCGAACAACAAAAACAAAACCAAAACCCTCAGGAATATACTTTTCTTACATTTACTGGTATATTATGATGGAGTCAACTCAGGGACAGGCCAATAGAAGAGATGTGTATGACAAGGTGTAGGGGGAGGGGTTCTCTCTAGGTACACCATCTTCCCAGCACTCCATGTGTTCAACCCAGGAGGCTCTCTGAACCTCAGCCTTTGGGTTTTATGGAGGCCTGATTGGCCAATGGTAATTAAATCAATCTTCAGCCCTGCTCCCCTCCCCAGTGGCTAGCACTAGAACTGAAAGTTCCAAGTTCTAATCACAAGGTTGGTTCCCCCCCAGGCAATCAGCTATCTGGAAGCCCCATTCTAACTTGTCTCATCACTCAGGTGTGATTTGGAGCTCTTTTATCATTCAGGAAATTCCAAGCGTTTGGGGACCTCTGTGCCTAGAACTAGGGACAAAGATCAAATGTATTCTTCACGACTACTATTTCTGCAGTTATTGCAGAGAAGCCCTCCCTGTTCCTGTCTAATGACACTCCTTCTACTTGGGCACTGAATTCTGTCACCTCTGGCCCACTTTAGGAAATAAATGTAGTTAATTCTTTCCACTTCACTTCTACACCATCAAAATTTTCCTTTCCACTGGATCCTCATCAGTATTCACCCATGCTGTTATCTTCCCCTCCTGCCCCAAAACTCCAACCCACAAACTCATTTCTTGACCTCATATCCCCTCTCTACCTACCACCCCACTTCTTTCCTTTCTGGTATTATAAAACTCCACAAAGGAATTGCTTGTACTTGTTTGTTTCGTGTTTATCTCTCTCCATTCCAAACAATGATACTTGAGCTGAGAGCACAAGGAGATGCTGAGTGTGGGTGGGTGGGGGGGGGGGTTGTGCACAGAAGAGTTACTTAGGAAGACAAAAGAAAGGGAGAAAAATGAAGCAGAGGAAAGTGATAGGAGATTAAGTTGGAAATGAACAGAGGCTAACCTGGGCAGGCCTTTTGATAATGTGTAGTGTGTTCAGTCATGCACAGTGTAATAACATTTCTGTCAGTGATGGCTCAAATACACAATGGTGGTCCCATCTGATTCTAACACAGCTTAGGCGTGGTAGACTATATCAGGTAGGTTCGCACAACAATGGAAATGGCTAGCAATGCAGTTCTCAATCCTTTAGTGACCCACCCTTTTTCCTCACACAACTCCAAAATCCTGTCTTTTTATATGTCAATTAGTTGACTGATAAGGCTGGTCACCTCTATATAACGTCAGGATGAGGCCATCACTGGGAAGACCATGGTATGATTAGAGTGGAGGAGGGGAGAAGGAGCTGAAAGTTGAGTTGTATACCACTGGCCAGTAATCTAATCAATTATGCCTAGGTGATGAAGCTTCTATAAATACCCAAAAAGACTGGATCCAGAAAACCTCTGGAGTGCTGAGCACCTGGATGCTCCCGGAGAGTGGCTCACCTGAAGAGGCATGGAAATTCCGCACCCTTCCCACATCCCTTGCTCTCTGCATCTCTTCATCTGTGTCCTTTGTAATATCCTTTACTATAAACCAACAAACTTAAGTAACTTTCCCTTAGTTCTGTGAATCGCTCTAGCAAATTAGTGGAACCCAAGGAGTAGGTTGTAGGAACCCTAATTCATAGCTAGTCAGTCAAAAGCAACCTGGAGCTTGCAATTGGCATTAGAAGTGGGAGGCCATTTTGTGGGACTGAGCCTTCAATCTGTGGGATCCCATGCTATCTCCAGATGGACAGTGTCAGAATAAAACTGAATTAGGGGGGCTGATGTCCACTGCTGAAGTGCTACTTGCTTAGGGTGTGGGGAACCTCCCCACATATTTGGTAACAGAAGTTTTCTGTGTAGATCATTGAGTTTGGGTAAGTTTCTTCTTTCCACTAAGACCTTAAAAACAGCATTCAGACTGGGGATGTAGTTTAGTGATTATTTGCCTAGCATGCATGAGGCTCTGGGTTCGATCCCCCAGTACTACAAAAACAAACAAACAAAAAATTCAGAATTCCAGACTACTCTTAGATAAATTAGGTGATGCTGAAGGTTTTTCTAAAGCACTGGAGTTGCATTTTGAAAAAAAAAAATCACTGGCTATGACATGGAAAGGGAAATGATAGTAAAATTAGTGGCTGGGAGACCAATGAAGAGTAGAAAGAGTGGAGATGCGGTAAGTTGAGTTAGTGGCGGTGGGTATGGCAAGCGCTTGGAATGTTCTGGGGAGACATTTGGACTATAGAATGCAGGAGCTGGCAACTGCATTTGTATATTTTGTTTCTCTGCACTGACTAGGGCTGGAGTAGATTTTGCAGAATAAATAATGGGTGCAGCTTGAATTGAAAAGTGTTTCACATACATAAGGTGAATTTGTGAAGTATTTTTCACATCTGTAAAATATTACCTGGCTTTCCATATTAACTAAAAGAGGCAGCAGAGCCTGTTCACAGATAACTATAAACTAGAATCTCATTGATACCTTTGATCTTTTTTTAAAAAATTTTTATTTTATTCATATGTGCATACAATGTTTGAGTCATTTTTCCCCACTTCCCCCCTCCCTTATCCTCCCCTTACCCCCCTTTACCCCTCGCTACCAGGCACAAACTATTCTGCCTTTATCTCTAATTTTGTTGAAGAGAGAGTATAAGCAATAATAGGAAGGAACAAGGGTTTTTGCTAGTTGAGATAAGGGTAGCTATACAGGGAGTTGACTCACATTAATTTCCTGTGCGTGTGTGTTACCTTCTAAGTTAATTCTTCTTGAACTAACCTTTTCTCTAGTTCCTGGTCCCCTTCTCCTATTGGCCTCAGTTGCTTAAAGTATCTGCTTTAGTTTCTCTGCGTTGAGGGCAACAAATGCTATCTAGTTTTTTGGGTGTCTTACCTACCCTCATACCTTTCTTGTGTGTTCTCGCTTTATCATGTGATCAAAGTCCGATTCCCTTGTTGTGTTTGCCCTTGATCTAATGTCCACATATGAGGGAGAACATACGATTTTTGGTCTTTTGGGCCAGGCTAACCTCACTCAGAATGATGTTCTCCAATTCCATCCATTTACCTGCAAGTGATAACATTTCGTTCTTCTTCATGGCTGCATAAAACTCCATTGTGTATAGATACCACATTTTCTTAATCCATTCATCAGTGGTGGGGCATCTTGGCTGTTTCCATAACTTGGCTATTGTGAATAGTGCTGCAATAAACATGGGGGTGCAGGTGCCTCTGGAGTAACCTGTGTCACATTCTTTTGGGTATATCCCCAAGAGTGGTATTGCTGGATCATATGGTAGATCAATGTTTAGCTTTTTAAGTAGCCTCCAAATTTTTTTCCAGAGTGGTTGTACTAGTTTACATTCCCACCAGCAGTGTAAGAGGGTTCCTTTTTCCTTGCATCCTCACCAACCCCTGTTGTTGGTGGTGTTGCTAATGATGGCTATTCTAACAGGGGTGAGGTGGAATCTTAGTGTGGTTTTAATTTGCATTTCCTTTATTGCTAGAGATGGTGAGCATTTTTTCATGTGTTTTTTAGCCATTTGAATTTCTTCTTTTGAGAAAGTTCTGTTTAGTTCACTTGCCCATTTCGTTATTGGTTCATTAATTTTGGGAGAATTTAGTTTTTTAAGTTCCCTGTATGTTCTGGTTATCAGACCTTTGTCTGATGTGTAGCTGGCAAATATTTTCTCCCACTCTGTGGGTGTTCTCTTCAGTTTAGAGACCATTTCTTTTGTTAGCAGAAGCTTTTTAGTTTTATGAAGTCCCATTTATCTATGCTATCTCTTAGTTGCTGTGCTGCTGGGGTTCCATTGAGAAAGTTCTTACCTATACCTACTAACTCCAGAGTATTTCCTACCCTTTCCTGTATCAACTTTAGAGTTTGTGGTCTGATATTAAGATTCTTGATCCATTTTGAGTTAATATTGGTATAGGGTGATAAACATGGATCTAGTTTCAGTTTTTTGCAGACTTCTAACCAGTTTTCCCAGCAGTTTTTGTTGAAGAGGCTATCTTTTTTCCATTGTATATTTTTAGCGCTTTTGTCAAAGACAAGTTGGATACCTTTGATCTAAACTGGAAACTTGTTTTTAACAGAGTGACACTCCAAACCATAGACTTTCATTTTTAGTTAAGACTATGAATTTTTTCCCCCAACCAAGAGAACTAAATGAATTAGCTGGATGGTGGTAGCTCACACCTGTAATCCTAGATACTCAGTGGGCAAAGATCAGGAGGATCACAGTACGAAGCCAGCCCTGGGCAAATGGTTCACAAGATCCTATCTCAAAAATATCCAACACAAAAAAGGGCTGGCAGAGTGGGTCAAGTGGTAGACAACCTGCCTAGCAAGTACAAGACCGAGTTCAAACCCCACTACCACAAAAAAAAAAAAAAAAAAAAGCGAGAGAGGAGATTTGAATGAAATTAATTAGTGCCTGTTGTGATTTGAATGTGTCCCCCCCAAAGTGCATGTGTTGGAAACAGTCCTCAGTGCAAGTGTTGTTGGAGGTGTGGGATCTAGTAAGAGGCCTTTAGGTCATGAGGGGGATTAATACCGTTCTCTTAGGAGCAGGTTAGTTATGATGAGAGTGGGTTTGCTATAAAAGCAAGTGCAGCCCCTTATTGCCCTTCTGCCTCCACCAGAAGCAGTAAGAAAGCCTTGGCCAATCGTGGGTCCCTTTCAGAAGTGTAAGAAATCAATCTCTGTTCTTTATAAATTACCCAGTTTAGATATTCTATTATTGCAGCACAAAATGTTCTAAGACAGCACCTCACTACTCAGATCTCTCCAGAATTCTGCTAAGTCTGCCTATTGCTTTAAGTGCAGAACCGCTATTCTAACAGCTCATATATTCAGGCAGTTGGGATTTCCATTTTTCTTTTGGCTATATTAGGGTTTGAACTCAGGGCCTTGTGCTTGTGAGGCAGGCACTCTTATCACTTGTGTTACACCTTTAGCCTTTTTATTTTTGGATAGAGTCTCACATTTTTGCTGACCTTGCATTGCGATTCTCCCAACTGGCAATACTATGCCCAGCTTATTGGTTGAAATGGGATCTTGTTAACTTTTTTTTTTTTTGGTGGTGGTGGTGGTGGTAATAGGGTTTAAACTCAGTAATTGAACTTGAACTTGCTAGGCAGGCACTCTTACCATTTAAGCCACAGCTCCAGTCCCCAGGTCTTGCTAACTTTTTGCTGGGACTGGTCTTGAACCATGATTCTCGAGTAACTGGGATTACAGCAGTGAGCCACCATGCCTGGCAACCAAATTCTTTCTAGGAAGGCTATTTTATCATCAGCATTGCCTCAAATTGGTCATTGTTTTCACTTGCTACTACTGAAGTCTTCCTGTGGCACACTGTAATCACCATCCATCATAATTATTTGTTGTGCAGGGGACTGACATTATTTTTGCCTTTTTCTTGTGCTGGGGATCAAATTTAGGATCTTGCAAATGCTAAACACTCACTGTACCACTGAGCTACACCCCCAATTCCTGTTTTTAATTTAATTTGTTGTGGGCCATTTTGGTTAAGGGCCTCAACAAAAAAGTTGAAAACTACTTAGACTCTAGACTTCCTAAGATTGTAAAAATGGAAATGACTTAAATATAAAATTTAGTCCTACTTCCTATTGTCTAGCAAAACAAGGTGAATTTCAAACTAATAAATGTCATTTTGGGGGGTTGGTAGTGGTACTGGGGGTTGACCGCAGCGTCTGGCTCTTGTGAGGCAGTTGCTCTACCACTTGAGCCGCACCCTCAGCCCTTTGTGCTTTGGTTACTTTTGAGATAGGGTCTGGCATTGTGTCCAGCTGGACTGGACTGTGAGCCTTTTATTTGAGCTTCCCTGAATAGCTGGGATGACAGGTACACACCACCGTGGCCAGCCATCCACTGAGATGGAGTATTGTGAACTTTTTGCCCCCGGCTGACCTCAAACTGCAATCCTCTTGACCTCTGATTCCCAAGTAGAGCTAGGATTACAGGCTTGAGTCACAATGCCCAGTCTAATTTTTATTTCTTATTCAAACCTAAAGACAAAAAAAATGGGCAGTTGACTAAATATTTCTCCCTTTATTCCTACCACACATATTTGACTATGAAGGCTTACAACCTAAAGGAAATATGAATAATCCAGTCAGTAGAATGAATATCTGCTGGAAGAAAAATAATCCAATGGATTTCTATGATTACTCGTACTGTGAATACTAACAGAAGCCTATGATAGAAAATGCAAAAGGCCCAAGAGAATCCAGGAGAGAAAAGTCTTCTTTTCCCCCTGGGCCCTCACTGTCTTTCCCTGTCCCTAGAGACAGCTCCTCTGCATCTTTGCAGATACATGGACCCATGTGATGAAGCAAGGTACCTGTGCATCAGGGCTTGCACGCAAGGTAAGGACTCTCTTCATGTCCTCAAGATAAACAGGCACCTTTGTGTACTGGGGATTGTACTTGGGGCCTCACACTTGCTAGGCAGATGCTCTACCACTTGAGCCACCACCTCAGCCCCAGACGAATCTTTTCTGAGTTAAAAAGAGTTTAGGGCTGAGATGTAGCTCAGTGCTAGGGTGCTTCCCTAGCATGTGTGATGCCTTGGGTTCAATCCCCAGCACTGCAAAACCAAAAATGAAACACGAGTACAATGGCAGCAAGCACCTTGGTAATTTATGGGAACATCAACAAAGCTGCAGACATTAGGAGTGTTCCTCACAAGGGGTGAGATACTGTCTTTAAAAAGAAAAAAAAGGACTGGAGGTGTGGCTCAAGTGGCAGAGCACCTGCTTTGCAAGCACAAAGGCCAGAGTTCAAACCCCAGCTCATCCAAAAAAACAAAAAAGCCCATCCAAACATTAGTATTTAAGTTTTACTCCATATCAATATAAATTTCTAGTAACTATAACGTATGTAATCTGAGTTTTAAGGATAATTCGTCAAACCTAAAAAATTTTATAATTTCATAAATCATCACCATTTTTGTGATACGTGAATATGATCAGTAGGCTTTTGGTTCCTTTTCCTTTTTTTAGGTGTAATTTATTTATTTGCATTGTGTTAAAACACATACATATATTTTAAATTTTATTTTATTGTTTTTACATTTACTTACATGTGCATACATTGTTTCGGCCCTCTCCCTCCTCCCCCAACTCCTCCTTTTGGTTCATTTTCAAGGATTTTTTGTACCATACAAAATAAGTTGAAACTTTATTTGAAAACAGAATTTATTGAATACTGAAGTGAATTCAATACATTAAAATTATTTTTTTCAGTACTGTCATGACAACTTAAAAGTACTGCAAATTAACACAAGAGATTTTTACACTTCAAATCATGTTCCATTAAAAAAATAAAACCTAGTAGTGTTATAAAAGTATCAATTTACACTAACGTACCAAAGTGTTAAAAAAAAAGAATCTCATTCTTGAACTAATCAACTAATAAGTAAAAATCAAATCATGTATTTTAAAAATGGTTCTCATTTGAGTGAAATACAACATAAAGTAAAAAAATATGCAAAAACATCCTAGTTTACATTTACTTGTCCTATTGGGAAATGTCACAAGATAACTAGATAAATGTTAGTTATTAAAAAAAAGGACCTATATTTCAAAGGGATAAAAAAGCTGTTTATAGAAGCATGTGACATTAAATATTCTACCTTCCTTCAGTTGCCCCTTAAGTGCCAATAAGGATGACTTTAAGGTTTTAATTTCAAAAATAATTTGTTCCCTAATGAACATTTTCATGTACAAAGTATAGAAATATGAAGACCTATTTATGGTCTTTATTAGATTATGGCCTATATATGATTGTATTTTTTTTACTCTGAAAATTTGTCTTCAGTAGAGAATTAGCAGGATATTTTCTTCCAGGAAGCATCAAGTGATTCATATTAGTATTTTAGTTTTATTTGCATTACCTTTACCGGCCTACTTTAGAATCAACCTGAGAAACAGGACACTGAAAATAATTTTTTTAAAGCTGTAGAACTGGTCATTTAGTATCATTTTGAATAAATTTAATCTTTTTCTTATTGAGAGGAAGCTAGAAATTGGCTTTAAAGGACATTGCACTCGTTTGAAATCCAAGTCCTGTGTTTCTGAGATTTCACTGGCCGAGATCCAACTGAAAGTGCAGAAAACAAGCTTAAACAATTTAGTTCAAATATGTTTTACTCAAATGTAAAATTTACACTGTTTTACACCTGAAGCAGAAACTGAAGAGCTGGATCTTTATTATGGTAGAGCACTCTCCAGCCCTGGGTTGGACTTCTGGTGTCACAAAAGGAAAAAAAAAAAAAAAAAAACCAAATTCAAAGAGCAAAGAAAACTGCAAAGCCTACTTGTATTTAATCCCACCCCAAATCTCCCTGCACTCCCACCCCAAGTCTTCCCTGCACTCCCACCACCAAAGCCCTCCCTATAGAGTGGAAAAGCCCCTAGCACTCAGGATTCGACTCCTGGGTGAACTTGAGCTGCTCTGGGCCTTGCCTGTGGGTTGCACCTGGGAGCCTGAGGACCAGCCATCAGGACAGCTGCCTGCTCCCAAGTTTTCCTGCTCTCCCTGTCTTCAGAGTGTACTTCTGTTTTTCTCTAACAAACCAAAGCCCTTCTCCTAAATCCAACAGACCAAGAGCCTCTGTGACTTCCAATCCATCCAAACATCACTCTACTAACAAGGAAATGCTCCTCTAAAAAGAGCTACAAGAAGAATATAATGTATTAGGACATCAAAGTCTTTCCTCATAGGCTCTTATTTTTGCTGAACTAAATAGATAAAAAAATCATCTACATTACAGTTTGAGATATTTAGTGATTCTGTCTGATAAGTCACAAAAATATTCACAGGAACTTTTTAGCAAGTGATTTTTTTTTCACAAAGTATTAAAAAAATACAATATATCTTATTGTTTTTAAGACTTGTGTTGAAAAAAAAAAAACAAACCCAGATTCTCTTCTTCTTAATTTTCATCTCCCTTATCTGTTCATCTTGATTTATAAAATATTTCTCTAGATAATTATTTTCAACTAGGTTGCTAAGATTGTGCAAGTACAGTATTAAGTTGACATTGAGGATAGAGAGACTTTAGGAATTTCATTTCTACTTCTTATTTCTAGTTAATAACATTTTCTTTCCATGCTGGGGATCAAACCCAGGGCCTTGTGCATGGTGGCAAGGGCTCTACCACTGAGTTATACCTCTAGCCCCGCCTACTGATAAGATTTTAATAGCTAACTAGGAACAAGATTTACTTTCAGACAACTAATGGTTAGATAAGTAGAATCTGTTTCAAATAAGTCAAGATTTCAGACTTCTAGATCTACTAGTTAATGTTCTGTTGCAAAAAAATCTGGTTTAAGAAATTAAAATATTAGTTACTAATTAATAAAACCCAAGTCCTTTGAGAGATTGTCTTATTTCAATGTAGTTTTTAAAAAAAAAAATAGTAATTTTCTTTAACCTTCTTCATAAAATGTAGTTGTAGCTTGAATACCATAAAGATGAGACTGCAGGTTTTTACTAGAAAAGTTGTATTTTAACAAGCATTTATTGACATAAGTAAAAATACAGTTGGGAGTTTTAAAATGGCACTTAATTTGTTCTATTTGGAATCTGCCAAATAAATTAAATTCCTTGGAAAAAATTCAAAACTTGATATATAGGAGGGAAAAATAACTCTTACTTGTCATGTAAGTCACTTGCCATAAACAAAAGGACCCAATTAAGTAGGGTATTAAGTATTAAGTAGCATTTGCAATTTACTCAGCAAAAGTTAACATCAAAGGTCTGTCTGATCCATTTGAAAAGGCATTGGTTTTGTCTTTTAATAAACTGGCTTTAGCAGATACCTTAAAGCAACTGAGGCCAATAGGAAAAGGGGACCAGGAACTAGAGAAAAGGTGAGATCAAAAAGAATTAACCTACAAGGTAACACCCACGCACAGGAAATCAATGTGAGTCAATGCCCTGTATAGCTATCCTTATCTCAACCAGCAAAACCCCTTGTTCCTTCCTATTATTGCTTATACTCTCTCTACAACAAAATTAGAGATAAGGGCAAAATAGTTTCTGCTGGGTATTGAGGGGGGGGAGCGGGAGGGGGTGGAGTGGGTGGTAAGGGAGGGGGTGGGGGCAGGGGGGAGAAATGAACCAAGCCTTGTATGCACATATGAATAATAAAAGAAAAATGAAAAAAAAAAACTGGCTTTAGAATGAAAGACTAGATACATTCACATATTTTGTGCACTATTTACATAGAAATACAAAATCCTGCTGCTTTTGCAATCACTTGTCATTTGGGAATTTCTCAAAGAAAATGGAAAGACAATTTGATCTCTGATTTCCAGGAAAATGTTCAAGGTCACACCTGAGATTTCTCAAAGAATAAGAAAAGAGATTTTTTCAAGTTGGAAGTTACCAGAGTGATTAATTGATCTAAACCATTCATTCTGTGGGCAAGAAAACTGAGATACAGAAGTACACTTGCATTGTGAACGCTAACACGCCAACTTCCTCTAAGGTTAACAGTGTTCACCTATGGAGGAAAGGGATGGAAACTGGGAAAAGAGGCGTTGTGGGTATTGTTGGGGGTGTTCTATGCAAACATGAGCCACAAATATTAATACATACACGTGGGTAAGAAAATCTTTTTAAAGATCAAATTGCCATCAGCAGAACCAAATTTCAAAGATCGGAAATACCAAAGTGAAACTGAAAGTCAAGAAAACAGTGGATGACTAAAAACTAGATATCTAGTTCTGTACACCTGAAAAAATATTCTAATATATATGCTGTCTAAAGCAATTTAAGTTCTCAAATTTTAAAAAAGAGCTGTAATTTTTCAAAAGTTCTACTATAAAAATATGTTATTTATATTTATTTCTAAATTATATATTTCTAACCTCTGCATGACATAAGGTCCAAATTTCCACTGCTGACCTGCCTTCCTGCATGGATTTAAGTGATTATTTCTGTAGAGGAGATGAGATTTACATAATTCTTTAACAAAAACATCTGTTCATAAACTCGCTTTGACAGTCATACTTTGATCTATCATTAGAGATGAAAGAAATACACTTCCTTAGGAAAGTATGGGGAGGATGATCAAGGCATTGTTTTAGAAAAATATGCCGTGTATAATACGTCTTGGAAAGCACAGAAACCATATGCTTTTATTTCATGTGAAGGCACAATTTTGACATAATTAAAAGCACACACATTTTCATTATTTATGATGTAATTTTCAGTATCAACTCATAAAAATATATATTTGCAAACATATCACTGAAAATGCTTTCAGATTGTCAATTCAAAAGTTGGTTTAAAAAGTCAAATTGTACATGTAGAAAATCAGTAACCCATTATTGCAGGTCCGTGTAACATTACTGTTGGACAATGTGTTCATCAGAAGTCACTGGGTTTTCTTCATTTGTTGAAGAGTCCAGATGGGCCATCATCTAGGCATAAACAAGAGGTGTTAGAGAATGCAAATGTTTATCTTGCCCCAATATTCATTAATTTAGCAAAAGGATTCTCAGTTTTTATAAAAGACGTTGAGTGCTCCATACAATCAAGCCTGCCTTTCTTTCAGAGCACTGTTGTGGTTCAGTATTGCTCTCTTCAGGAGATGGTCAGGGTGACACTGAACTTTTCAGGAGCCCTAATCATGTGACTTAGGACCAATTAATAACTGCTTTCTCTGGATCTTCCATTATCTCCACTTCTTAATGTGACTACTTCCCTTCATGAAGTGGGAAGTCCACCCCAAAAGGAAGATAGCCCTGACATTTACTCCAGGACACTGTTCCATGCAATGTTCATTTGTATAAGTAGAAAAGATGAAATGGGCCTAGAAGTCACTGTGAGAATGCCCGCTAGCTCTGGGACTATGTAAACTTACTGATAATCTGAAATGACCTTAAGATAATTTAAGAATGGTACTTGAAATTTTGGAAAATTATACAACAAAAATTTCCGCTAAAAAAACAAACTTGAAGGTACTTAAAAGTCAAGATATGGAAAAACAAAATCAAGAATACATTTTCTATAAAGTATTTAAAAGGCATTACCAGTGCAACTTTTCTCAAATGGTTATTTTAACAAGTGTTTTTGTTTGTTTGTTTGGTTTGGTTTGGTTTTTTGCTAGTACTGGGGCTTGAACTCAGGGCCTCAGCTTGCTACGCAGGCTCTCTACTGCTTGAGCCACATGTCCAGCCCTCAAATCGTTACTTCAGCTCTGTCTATATTCCCATAAAAATCTTTTTATATTTTGGAATGAAGGAAAAATAACTGCTTAAATACTTTCAGTGTTTTTATTCTGTTCGTCAGATAAAATTATTAAAAAATAAAAAATGTTTTTACTGTCTTTGTGAAGACTGTCAAAGACTTTTAATGATTACATTTCAATATTATGATGCACTTTTCCACTTTCTTTATCAAGAACTAGAAGATGCAAAGAACAGGAAGATAAATGTTCCTATCTTTATAAATGGGTTCTAAAAGCTTTAATGTTTTTAGAAAAGGAAGACAGAGGAATCATTCCAAATGGGACTTTTGGACTTGTCAGACAGGAAGAGTGGATGCAAATGAGATGTCAGCTGACAAATGTCTCAACCAATGGAGACAGCTTATAACCAAGCCCACACCTACAGTACTCCACCAGTCATCTTGAGGATGGGTCAGTGCTACTTTTGTGCTACATATAATCTCTAGGTTAAGGTAGTTACATGGTCATGACACTTCTGGAAGGGCTGGAGATGTAGTTCAGTGGTAGAGTGCTTGCCTAGCAAGTGGAAGCTCTGGGTTTGATCCCCAGAACCACAAAAATAAATAAATTAAAAGATGTGGAATCACAAAATCTCAATTCAGAGATACTGAATGTCTTACATATTGTCAGATGTCCGTGTTCAAAAATAAATAAGTGCCAAATCAATGCAGGTAACATTTATTAGGTACTTCTCCACGTGACACACAAGATGAAGCTGCTGAAAGTTCATTTTAATCACAAGTTAAATGACGGAGAAAAAGGAGAAACAGGTAAGACAAACTGAAGCCCCTTTTCTTCTGATAGTTTAAAGCTCTGGATGTCGAGAAGCCAGAGCTGTGAGGAGAGAGAACCGAAGCAGCCGTGGTAGAACGGATGTGGGCCTACTCTCCTTCCCTATGCCCTGCCTATGTTGGCAGCCATCCCTGCAGAGATCAGAGCTACAAATGCCCCGTTATGATATGGCACTATAATTCCTAAAAAGAGAAATAAATGATTTTTAAAAACACTTTTTTTTGTGTGGTACACTGAGGTTGGAACTCAGGGCCTCACATTTGCTAGGTAGATGCTCTACCACTTAAGCCACCTCTCCAGCTCTTTCGGTTTTACACTGTTTTTCAGATATGGTCTCATGTTTTATGCCCAGGGTGGCCTTGGACCATGATCCTCCTACCTACGCCTCCCATGTGGCTGGGATTACTGGACTGCCCCCATCATGCTGGTTTTTTGTGGAGATGAGGTCTTGCTAACTTTTTGCTCTGGGCAGCCTGGAACCACAATCTTTCCTTCTCCACGTCTCTCATAGCTATGATTATGTGGATGCCCCACCACACCTGGCCCCTCAGAAAACACTTTCAAAGTCAACTTATTGAGAAGTGAGCATCTCTGCTCCGTATTTACTTTTCTGCACTGAGTTTTCAATAAAAACAATGTAGAGACACAGCAAATCTGAAAGTCAATTTTTTAACATAGCAAATCAATATAGATAATAAGTTAATTGGTAAATTGATATAAATTGCCATATTTGTAACTAAACAATCTCAACTTGGAAAGGTGTCCTCTGAAATTGGCAAATTGGCATTTACCAACACCTCTGATCACGTAGAATTGAACCAATGTCCAGAAACACCTAACAAAGGGTCACTAGAGCAGGGAACAAGAGTTGCTGACTCTCAAGCAGTCCACCCTAAGTATCTCTGTACTCTGACTTGTCAGTTACATTTTGTGACTTCTAAAAATAATTAGAAGCACTAGTGACATTTAACAGAGATAAACTCACTGCTTACTGACAACTTACTACCCACCCAGAGTCACAGCCCACTGGAGGGGAGCTGCATCAACCTAACTCCGCCAATTTAGTGAAAGGCGAAAGGAGTGTATGACCTGGAGAAACCAGAGCAGCCACTGACCTAGTGTTAGAAACAGAAAGTGTCCCCAAAATTATTCCAATTATCATTCTATATGTCAAAGGAATTTGGATTCTGCCTGATTTTTTTTCAAGTAAAATCAAGCAAGTGTAACTGGGTACTGTACCTGTTGAAGCACTCCAGAAAGAAAGTTCAAAAGACATACAGTGTAATTGGCCTTGAACAACAGAAAAGAATTTGTAACTGATATTTCCAAATTAGTACTATTTTAGTGAAATCATATAGAAATGTTACTTTTGATCAGTGAATTTCACATAAAAAAAAAAAGGCTGAAAGACTCCAAGTAAAATACTAAAGTATTTCTATGAAGTCTCCACATTACAGCAACAAATGAGTTATATTTGTCCATTGAAAACAGCATAAGCTGGGTGTGGTGGTACATGCTTGTAATCCCACCTACTCAGGAGGCAGAGGCAGAAGGATCTTGAGTCTGAGGACAGACCAGGCAAAAAGTAATGGGAGATCCTATTTCAAAAACAAAATAAAAACAAAAGGGCTGGTGTAGCTCCAGTGTTAGACCACTTGCTATGCTCTAAGTTCAAGCCCCAGGATCAAAACAAGAACAACAAAGCAAACCTATGAGATCTTAAAAGTCTCCACGGCAGGGCTGGGGACATGGCTCCGTGTTACAGACCCTGGGTTCAATCCCGGAAGGTGGGGAGTCTCCAGTGGAAAGTCCTGTTTTTTATTATAGGTTGCGTATCTCTGTCAGAAATGCTTGGGAACAGAAGGGTTTCAGATTTTGAATTTCGGGTTTTTTTTTCCCCTTAAAAAAAAATTGTTGTGCTGGGTGGGGGTACACTGTAGCATTTACAAATGTTCTTATGACATATCAAATATATCATACTTGAACTCACCCCTCCACTGCTCTCCTTAACCACCACCCCCCGTTTTTTTTTTGTTGTTGTTTGTTTGTTTTGCATATTTGCCTATACATAATGGGATATCTTGCGGACGGGACCAAAGCCTAAACATGACATCCATGTATGTTTCATATACAGAAAGCCTTATGGTGATTGTATGCAATGTGCTTAGTGCACTCGCGCTGTGACTGTGATCCGCCACATGAGGTCGAATGTGGCGTCCTCTACTTGTGGCACATTGCTGATACCCCAAAGCCTCCAACTTTAGGCGTCCTGGACTTTGGATTAGGGCTGGTCTACATGCGCCACTGTCCTTCCTTAACTCAAGTATCTTGTATTAGAGTTAAGTATGGCTCCTCTCCCTTTTATCTTTCTGCATCTTCCAAATGCTTCACAATAGAGCACTGACTACTTTTATGATATTTAAAACTTTTTTTGTGGAACTGGGTTCTTTTTTTGGGGGGGTTGTATTTTATTTTATCGTTTTTACATTTACTCACATGTATGTACATTCTTTGGGCCACACATGCCACCCCCACCCCCATCCCACCCCCATATTGGGGTTTGAACTAAGAGCCTCACGCTTACTAAGCAGGCGCTCTACCACCTTAGCCAACTCTGCCAGCAAGTATCTCGTATTAGAAAGAAAAATGATTAATAGTATAAGCACATTTGCCATCACCTTAGATTTTAACTTTATTTTATAGTGCTTGTTTTGTGTTTGATTACTTCAAAACAGTAGCAAAAATTTTGGGGACTTACAAAAATTATTATGTATAGATTGCAGAGGTATTACACCTAGTCTAATGTAAAAGGACCTCACTCTCAAAATAGCATAATGCCGGGGATGGTACTAATCCCAGCTACTCAGGAGATGGGAGGCAGAGACAGGAAGATTGCAGTTCGAGGCCAGCCAGGGCAAAAAGTTAGTGAAACTACCACACTCCCACCATCTCAAAAACAAGCCAGGGGTGGTGGCACATGCTTGTAATGCCAGCTATCTGGGAGACAGAGGTAGGAAGACAGTGGCCTGAGGCCAGCCTGGACAAAGTTAAATGAGACCCCATCTAAAAAACAAACTAAAATCAAAAGGACCAGGGTATGGCTCAAGTGGTAGAGCACCTGCCTACCAAGCACATGGCCCTGAGTTCAATCCCCTACGGGGGAAGGAAAAAAAAAAGCATGTAATAATTATGGTAATTTTATGAGGGCTGCTGAAACCCAACCAGGAAGCTTGCAGACACACTTATCAAAGTGACTAAAGGTCAGTGGGTGAAGGACTGAATGTTATAATGCATTTTAATGAAGAATTTCAGTAAAATTAACCGAGAATTCACGGTGTATAAGAAAGTGTTACCAGCACTGTGGGTTCTTAACATTTTGGAGCCAGTATCACAGCAAGGGAGACATACATCCCTACCCTGCAGGGAGGACGTTAGTGAGTGTTCAAAACACAATGTTTAAAATTACAGGGAAAAGTAATTATCCCAATGGGAGGACCAGTTTCTTCTGATTTCCTGGAGGTCTGCATGGAGACAGGTTTTGAGTTAAACAGAGATTCTCTGGAAAGGGTGCACAAAGCCTTGGACGGTGGCAGCTGAGGGGGTCAGAGGGAGCCTGTGAAGCAGGGCTGAGGGACCCGCACCAGGTCGTGCCAGGTTGCCTGTTTGACCAGGCTTGCTGAATCCTTTATTTTCCTTTCAAAGACTCCGCCTTGCCTTGTCTGATTGCAACATCCACCTGCCTCACCAAGTCTGGGCTAACGCATCAGTGTGGATTAGTTCTGCTCTTATCTGCCCCAGTTCCAACCTCATTTCATGGACGTGGAGACAGAGTCAGTTCTCAAAGATTAAATAACTTGCCAGAACTGGTGTTAAACAATGTTGTCTCTCCCAAATAACAGCATTTAAGCTAAACTGATTTTGAACTTAAAAGATGGACATAAGCACAGAGAGATTTTCTTTAGCACATGAACAAGGAAATAATTTTGTAAATGCAAAACATTACATAATTTTCAAAACTGCTAGCTGTCTGGAAAATTAGACTCTCTCTTGGTACTAATCTTTAATATTCTGCAGCTAACTTTTCTAAAATTTCCATCTTTCATATTTAAAATTTGGTACACAGTGGAAAACATGTCTAACAAATCTAAACAGAAGTTCTTCTCCAAGGCTTGTGGCAGCTCAGGATTTGTACTTTCACAAGTAAGTTAAAGGAACCAGAGTTAATGTTATCCAAACAAGGAAAATAAAAATCTAGCTAGTGAACTAAAAAATAACAACCAAACCAACCAACACACACACAAAATCCTGACTCCTACAAATGATAAAAAATATATTTACAGTGTTTAGGATGCTATTCTAAGCAATTTGCATGTATTTTAACATATTCAATTACTAACAATTAAATTAGCAATCTTCTGAAGCAGGTTATTACATTGGAGGAAGTAACTTGCCAAAGGTCACATGCTTAATCAAAACCCAAATTCAAATTGAGGCACCAGACTCTGTGTTCCTTTTCACTATGTTTATTTTGTGTTCTGAGTGTCTTTTTGCAATGCAATTATGATCCATGCTGCACAAAGGAGAAGTTTAAAAACAAAGTAGCAAATGTTTTCAGATACTCTTAAATGGATTTTCCCAGAATCAGTTGCCTTATTTAGCTAGTGGGTCATGGGGTGAACCCTGAAGCCTGCGCTTCTGGGGATATTACATAGCTGCTGTGATCTTTGCTTTTATAGTGGCTGCTATGAAGCAGAATCATATTCTTAAGAGCGAAACTTAGATGTTTTCAGGGAAGAGCATCTGCAATAGGGAATAGGAATACGTCCCTGCTTGAATTCCTTATCTACCATTCCCTTTTCTCTCAATAAACATCTTGGAGAGAAAAAAGAGGAAATGTGCTAGAATAAACCAAGAAGCACATGAGCTATAGAGTATTTTCAGAGAGATGCAACATTCATACATAAATGTATACAACACTCTGCACATTCAACTATTTCCATCAAGAGAAAGCATAACAGATTTGGAGGTGACACATAGACTGTTCAAAGTAGCTTCTCCTCCTTAACAGTGGGAAAGGAGGAGGGGAAGGCTGAATGGAGGAAGGGAATAAGGTCAATGTACTTTATGCACTTGTATGAACATGGAACAATGAAACCTGTTGAGATTTTTTTTTTTGCGGTAGTGGGGCTTGAACTCAGAGCCTATACTTTAAGTCACTCCACCAGCCCTTTTTGTGAAGGGTTTTTAGAGATAGGGTCTCTTGAACTATTTGCCTGCGCTGGCTTCGAACCTTGATCCTCCTGATCTCTGCCTTCTGAATAGCTAGGATTACAGGCATGAGCTGCTGGTGCCTGGGGAGATTATCTTAAGTATGTGAGAGGGAGTGAGGGAGAATGACAGAGGTGATGAATCTAACCAATGTACACTGTAAACATATATGGAAATGTGACAATTAACCCCCCTTCACAACTAACATATGCTAATAAAAATGTGTTTTAAAAAGGAAAGAAAAGAAAAATAAATTTTAAAGACTGGGAAAGGGGTAGAGTGGTTAGAAAAGGGTCTTTGACCTTTTAATACAGACCTTGTGTTTCTTGTTTAAAAAATGTAAAGATGCATTGCTCTTTAATTAAAACACACAAAAAGAAAAATTATTAAAGTGAAAATGGGGTTAGGGTCTACATACAGATTTTTTAGAGTAGTAACTGGCAATAATACTAACTTCTAAGTCATTATAATAAAAAACAAAGACCTGAAGTTCTGCAGTGAACATCTTTTCCTACCAATTTCACCCACCTTCCCCATCATTTTCTGAATAATTCCTTAAAAGAAATTTCTGGGTCAAAATAAGTGATAAAATATAGCACATACATACAAGAGAATATTATACAGGCGCTAAAATGATCTCATGAAGAATTTTAAACGAACTCACACAAAATGACGTGAAAAAGCAAACCAGGAACCACTGCTGGCACTGTCCATCCACCTGTCCATTTACATCCAGAAGGCACAGAAGGAAAAACCACTTAAACCTTAGCTCAGGATTATGGGTAGGCCTCATTTTCTTCTTGATTTTCAAAAATATTTTCCAAACTTTCTATAATAAGCACCTATTTCTTATAACAAAATACAGCTGAACTTGAATGGAAGGACTTTTTTTTACAAGTAAAAAGAAAATGGCAGTGATGAAAGTAAGAGCAACACAGATAATTCTCTAAGATAGAATAAGTGTTGTTACCAACAGTCTCAAATTTAAATTCTAACTTAAAGACTTAGTGTCAACCATACACAACATTTCCCCATATCATTTGGCTTCCTGGTCTGATGTACCTCACAGTACTCAGGTACATGCCCCTAGCAACGGAAACCTCTTGCTCACAGCTCTGCTCTAGTCTTCTCCCTGAATGCCCTCACTTCCTTGTTTGGTATGTCATGACATTTAAAAACTTCCATCTACAGTCAGCAGTGTTTCCTGCCCATCAGACTCACTTATTCAGTGGCCACTGTTTGTCTCTTTTTGGTGCTCCTATAAGTACTCTGAAATGTATAACATTACCTTTATTCCAAACCTGTTGCCCCTTATTCAGAAATCTTGGACTCTACTTCCTTTCTTCCCCACACTGGATCCATCACCAGACTCTATTACTAATGCCTCTAATTTTCTCTTGATGTTGTCTACTTCATTTTAATGTAGCTTACAAGACCCTCTAGACTCCTACCCAAACTTCTTTCTCCAGTTTTCTGAAGCCCCCCGCCCCACTTCCTTCACATTATAACCACCTTAAGCTTCATTCAGTTCCTACAACATGCCATGTTCTCTTCCCTCTGAGCTACTGAGGACAAGGTTCCTTCAAGGTGAACACATGGATCAGTCTTAAAGAATCAACATAAACTTAACATTCTTTAGCAAGCCTCCCAAATCACCTATGACCCTGTCCTGCATCTGTGGCACTGGATGTCCCATTTCTAGCTTGCATGGAACCTACCATTACAATACATCTATCACACTGTACTGTTAGTGGCACTACCTGCATTTCCTACTGGGAGTGTAACTTTGAGAAGGCCATCAGAACAGGCCTATTTCTAACTGGCTCATCTTTTATCACTGTACCTAAAATAGAACCTACTTCACAGAACTGTTCAATAGCATTGTTAAATGAAGAAACACAAAACTATTAAAAGTGCTACAGAGCCCTTTTTTGGAATATGGTATTCAAAGGTTAGTAGGAGACTGTATAATCCATGAGAATGAAAAAAATCCTAACTTGCCTAGCATGTGGGAGGCCCTGTGTTGGATCCCCAGTGCCCAAAACAAAACAAACAAGCAATCTATCAATTAATGTGGGTGCCATCTTCATGAAAAGTTGAAAGCTGTCTTACTAGTTTTGTCAAGGACCTTGTGGCCATAAATATGTAAAATTCTCTCTGTATATATTTATTAATAATAAATTGAGACAATAGCATTGTAAGGTTAAGCAAGGCATGTATTATTATTTTATCCAAATCTCAAAGAAATTAAAGATACCAGAAAGAATTCTAAATCAGTGCTTTTTCTAGTTTTAGTAGCCTATAATGTAATCTGTTAACCACTTCTCAATAAATAACACTACAAAAAAGACACTACAGACCAACCACAAGATGAACATGAACTTTGAACAGTTTCTCTAGTAACAAATTTGCAGCCACCCACTCAAAGTGACTCTCTTTCTATGCATGTGACCACTGTCATGCATGCATGAGGGTGGATGGAGGAGGGTAGTTTGCTATAATAGGGCAAAGCAGAGATAACTACCCTACAAAGTGCTTCCATGAAGGGGTCAATGCCATGGTCCTGACCTCAGCAGCCAAGGGTTTCTCAATCCTCCTACTTTCAATGCAAATAGACTTAACTGGAATACCAAGGACATTTAGAAAAAGACAAAAGGAGTTTAACATGTATGAAGAAAGAACTAAAACATAACAGATCTGAAATCCAGATTTTCTTTGCTCTAGGAATCTTAAAGAAAGGCCAATCTTGCCAGGCACTGGTGGCTTATCCCTGTAATCCTAACTACTTAAGAGACAGAGATCGAGAAGGTCATGGTTCAAAGCCAGCCCTGGGCAAATAGTTAGGGAGACGCTATCTCTAAAAACCCATCACAAAAAAGGGTTGGCAGAGTGGGCTTAAGCAGTAAGAGTACCTGCCTAGCAAGTATGAAGGCCCTGAGTTTCAAACCCCAGTGACACCAAAAAAAAACCAAAAAAAAAAAAACAAAAAGAAGAAGAAAGGCCTATCTTGACTCATTTAAATCTGAAATGAGTGCCCTACCCTGTAATACTCAAATGCTGGGGAGAATTACATCTTTTTCTCTTCAAAACCTTATGACTCAATATAAATTGCTGATGTCAGTCCCAGAATTCAGTACTTTCTTTAAACATAGTTCCATGAAATTTACTTTTACAAGGATTTTGAAAGTGCATGTTAAATGCTGATATGTTTTCCCAAATGCCCCCTCCCCTCCTCCCACCCCATTTCTTGGTAGCTTTGTCTTGAGACACCAGGCTTCTGGCATTAGACAGCAACGAGAGGTGAGCACTGATGTCACAGCAGGGGGATACTGAATAAGGGACAGTAGTGGGGAAAACTTAAGATATCCTGACAGACGTAAGGTAATTTTTTGGTGTATAAAAGCTTTGATGTATATGGATTGTTTCCAGTCCAATTCAGTCAGTGAATTATAAAGTATAGCACATACCTGATAGTTGCTACCTTTCCAGAACTTTTTCATTTCCTTACGTCTCCAAGCAACAACTGAGGCAGTAATAAGTGTGCAAGGGACTAGGTAGAGGAGCGCGGGTTGCCCCTTTTTCATCAGCACCAGAACAACAAATGTAAATATCATGCCAACGGCATAGGCTGTGGGAGAATTCCAACTGTCAGTCATTTCCATGCACTACAAAAGAAAACTGTTCCCCCCGCCATTCCAGCACTGCTTTTTAAATATTTCTGAAGACATATTTTTGCAATATGTCTTCTCATAATTTCTTTTGTTCCTACACAATAATTAGGAGAGATATTCTACAGAGCTTTTGAAAAATCTGAAAACTGTGTTAGTATTTCAATCCAACCATTAATCATGGAAAAGTATATATATATATATATATATATACATATATATGGATATTGGGAATTGGGGTTTGAACTCAGGGCCTCACACCACTTAAGCGGCTCTGCCAGCATAATTTTTAAAAGTATCAATTATCTGTCACTATTAAGGATCCTAAATCTGTACCTGTAGGTATTAAAGTGGCTTTGAAAAACATCTTCTTAGTACTGATTACGTACTTCCTAGGCTTTTTAAATAAGTGTATAGCAAACATCATTTGTACTTGTCTTAATAATTCAGGCTTCACCATGAACACAGGATCTCAGATCACTGGACCTGGAAGGACCTTTATGGGTGACTAAGTCTAGCTACTCATTTTAAAGATGAGGTGATGGAAGGTCAGGGAGTTTGAGTGCGTTGTTCACAGTTACCAAGCAGAACTGAAAAATACTCGAGAATCTGCCTTTGCCTTGAGTGCTCTCTATTCTATCATGTTGATTAGCACTGGGCATTAATGTCCTTTGAAGAGTGCCATACTTAGTGGCTTCAGACTATTTTTCTTTTTTGTGTGATATTGGGGTTTGAACTAAGGGCTTCAAGTTTGCCAGGCAGGTACTCTACAGCTTGAGCCATGCCTCTAGCCTATTTTGTTCTGATTATTTTGGAGATGGGGTCTCTAACTACTTTCTTGGGCTGGCCTTAAATCACAATCCTCCCAATCTCAGCTTCCCAAGTAGCAGGGATTACAGGCATGAGCCACTGGTGCCTGGATTGCTTTATGTATTTCTGTAGAGTTTGTTTTATTCTCTTCTTCACCTCCTCCACTCAACTTCTTTCTTGCTGTTGAGATACCTATTTCTAACAACATCCTTCTCTACTACTAATGTACATTTTAATTTACGAGATTTACTTCCATTGTGGACTTGAAAGCCTTGCTATAATGTATCTAAATGGCTCTGGTATAGACCATTTATGTACGCATAAAGAACTTTGCTTGTATGGATTTTGAGATGCTCAGGAGTTATAGGGTTTATTTTGCCTTGCTTTATTATCAACTCTGTCCTCAATAGTAGAAACAGAGGTTCAAGTGACAATTACCTTTGTGGTCCTGGTGAGGCGTTATTATGCCACAAATTCATTTCTATAAATACACAGTTATCCATATACTATTTGAAAAGTATACACAATTTACTGACTACTTAAACACTAGGTATTTTAACAAGAATTAACTTCACATCTAATTTCTTTTTTTTTTTCCCCCCTTTGGTGGTACTAGGGTTTGAACTCAGGGCCTCACAATTGCTAGGCTGGTGCTCTACCACTTGAGCCATACCTCCCAACCCCCTAATTTTCTTTTTAAAAGTCTAAAACCTTGTGATATAAATTGTAAAATATAGTCATCTTTTTTTGATGGAAAAATGTAACATTAACTTATAATGAATAATTAGAATCTAGGACCACTTATTTTTAGGCCTCTATCTTTTCCTGCAGATAGTACAGTTCAACATAATAAAAAGAAAATTACCAATTGTGGATGAAATAAAGTATACAGAAGAACCAATGTGAACATCAAATCTTCTACAGTATGCAATCAACAGGCCTTAAAAAAGAAAACAAAAACACTCCATGTTACTTTCTTAAAACAACAACATTAATATAAATTCAGCCGTTAACTACTGGCAACAACATATGCTGTACTGTATAAAACTTTCTTTTTGCATTAATAAGATCATTAAAGTACCTTAAATTCTGGGCAAAGTTTTACATGCTGAATTTTAAAATTTAATGCCATATTTTAAACATTTTCCCCAAGCCACTAAACAGTGTTTAAAACACAACTTTCATTAGATGCTCAATATTCCATATCATGGAGAAAATATTTCATTAAAATATATTGAATAGACAAATGGGATAACCTAAAACAAAAAACTTCTGTACAGTCAAGGAAACAATCAACACAGTGAAGACACCACCTATGCAATGGGTGTATTTGCAACCATACATGTAAAATACATAAGTAACTCAAACTCAAAAGTAAGAAAACATGACTTAACTAGAAAGTGGACAAAGGATTTGAGTAGACATTTCTTGTACTTGCCAAGCATGCATTAGAGCCTGATCTGCAGCATCACAAAAACAAACAACAAAAAATTTAAAATAGGCAGGGTGTGGTAGCAGAAGCCTATAATCCCAGCACTTGGGAGGCTAAGAGGATTTCAAGTTTGGAGGTCAGCCAAACTTTTTTTTTGACCCTGCCTCAAAAGTAAAAAGAAATTAAAATAGAACTACCATATATCCCAGAAATTCTACTATCAGGTATTAAAGAAATACTTGTACTCTCATGTTTAGCATCATCCACAACAGCCAAGGCATGAAATCAACCCAATCGATGAATGGATGGAAAAGAAAATGAGCTGCATGTACAAAAGGGGTCATTCTTTAAAAAGAACTAAGTCCTGCTGGGCGCTGGTGGATCACACTGTAATCCTAGCTACTTGAGAGGCTGAGATTGGGAGGATCACAGTTCAAGACCAGCCTGGACAAATAGTTCATAAGATCCCCATCACCAAAACAGCCAGAGCAAAATGGACCAAAGGTTTGGTTCAAGAGGTAGAGCAACTGCTTTGTAAATGCCAAGCCCTGAGTTCAAACCCCAGGCAAAAAAAAAAAAAAAAGAAAAGAGAAAAGGAAGTCCTGGGCCAGGGACAGTAGCTCACACCTGTAATCACAGCTGCTTGGAGGTGGCGATGAGGGGGATTGTAGTTTGATGTCTGCCCATTAAAAAGTTAGCAAGACCCCATTTAAATTATTAAGTCAGGCATGGTGGCGTGTGCCTGTGATCCCAGCTACATGGGTAGCTGTAGGTCAGAGGATAGTGGTCTGAGGCCAGCCATAGCAAACGAAAGGCCTTACCTGAAAAATAATTAAAGCAAAAATGGGCGGGGGGCATGGCTCAAGCAGTAGAGTACCTGCCTAGCAAGTGTGAGGCCCTGAGTTCCAACTCCAGTAGTGAGAGGGGGAAGAAAGTCCTATCATTGTTACATGATAAATCTTGAAGACATTATGTTAAGTGAAATAAGCCAGGCACAGATGCTGCATGATCTCATTGATCTTAAATAGATGAACTCACAGAAGTACAGAAAATGTGATTAATGGGGGCGGGGGTTGGGATGGAGACTTTGGGAGATGTTGCTCAAAGGATACAAAATGCTATTTAGATAGTTCCAGAGATCTATTGTATAACACAGTGATGATAGTTAATAGCAATGTGTTATATTCTTAAAGTTTCCTAAGGGCAGATTTTAAGTGTTATGGTTTAAACTATATTGAAAAAAGGCATCACGGAAGGCAATTTCCAGTTGTGGTAAAGAGTCCCCTTTCTAACAGCACAAAATGACTGGAGTTTTAATGTAAAGAGTTTGTACACAATGAAATACATGCTCCCATTTGTATATGTGCAGATATGCATCAATGACTCATTTAACACCTACCTCTTGTAAAAAATGTGTTGAACCTCTACAAAGAAGTCTCAGATTATGTTCATTTATTAATGAACATAATAAAATCATGTTCATTAATAAAAGCCCCTTAAAAATCATAAAATAATTTGACTATATTTGCAGGTTGTTTGGATTAATTAGTTTTGATATGTATATTACTAATAAAGTAAGTTCTCTGATCCTTTTGCTGTTTAATCACATTTCCATAGCTTGAAAAATATGGTACTCCCTCCCCCAGTCAAAACTTAGCTCTTACTGTTACGTCACATATTGTCAATAACTCTACTCAAACGTATTTCTCTTTGAGATCTCTGACATTTACTTTAAGAATTTAAGAGTTTGCGTACTATTTTTACTAGTTCTATGCCAAGGACTATTGTGTAGATCTTAGGTAGCACTTACTGTGACACTGGTAAAATAAGGGATCTTCCAGTGTCAATTTAAAGATATTCAAGGAACTGTAAGGTTACTCGACAGTTCTTCCTGCCTTATCAGTTATATGAGTAGAGATTCACTGAACTAAGAGAGTTGCTAAGTGGACTTTGCCATGCCAACTCACCAGGGAACTCTGTTAGCTTCTCTCTCTGTGCGGCTTTGCTATGTAAACAGGGCTTTTTGAAAAGTCACTATTCCTCACCCATTTACAAGCAGTTAGTATGTAGGGAGAGGGTGGGAAAGTGACAAAGAACAAGCAGCCTATGGATGACAGATGAGGAATACTGGCTGATTAATATTAATTACTGCTCGGGTATTTTGAGACAGGATCTTACTATTTAGCCCAGGCTAGCTTCAAACTCACAATTCTGCTACCTCAGCCTCCTGAGTGCTGGGATTACAGCTATGTACCACCACACCCAGCTAATTACTTTTAAACTACATTACTTGTTAATGAACATAACCTCAAGACTTTGGTGTCTCATAATAAAGGATGAAGCTTAGAACTGGATCACTTGGCCCTTTCTGTTATTTTCTCCCAATTGAAAATCTCTAACAGCCAGCTTTCTTTTGGATGTGCAGGTGTGCTCAACACACTCAAGCCGAAGCACAATCTTCTAGGCAGTTTTGCCTTTTCCAGAAAATTGACTTAGGTGGCCCAGCGCCTCTCGGCTTTCAGTCACAATACTGCTCACCCTGGTCACACACAGAGCTCTGGCCCTTCTTGTGGTGTGCCACTTTGTGGTTGGTGTCTACCACTGTTGTTATAGAAACTCTGACAACTTTTGCAATGTCCACCATGCTCATGGAAGTGGCTATCAGCACAGAAAGCTAATCGATGTTGTTACTTGCCTGAGGTGAAGTTATCTGCAGGCAGTGAGGTCAGTGAGGAAACTCAGGCAGATCTGCAGGAACAGTAAGAAGGCAAATCCTTTCCTAGACTCTGTCTTAGGGTATTATAAGGCCAGACAAGCTGTGTCCTACTGCTTCCCCTTTGGAACACAACCTTGCTAATCTCTCTGAACCACTTCCTTAGATACAACTATTATTATAAAATAGAAGCTGTATGTTTGGCATTATTACTTTTAAAAAGGCTCACAAAATACACTTTATTAGGGAAGAAAGTGAAACTAGATCCTAGCTGCTTCCTTTAAGACACTTTTTGCACTAGCAGAGATTTTTCCTTGGTTGTTACCATTTGGGCCTTTTCTTCCCCTCAAAAAATGCTTTTTTAAATTCCTTTGTCAGTGATCCCAGCTTTATCGATAGACAGAAACACACAATATAGAGTAATAATCTTTAACAGACATCATACAGAGGACTATTTTAAATCATCAGTATAGGACTATAGCTATGGTTCAAATGGCAGTGTGCTTGCCTAGCAAGCACAAAAACTCAAGTTCAAGTCCCAGTACTGTCAAATATAAATAATAATAATTAAGCCATCAGTATATTTTTACTAAAACTATTACAATCACTTACCTGGTACAATAATGTCTCCAAAACCCAATATTGAAACATGCGTGAAGCACGTACTCATTACTGAGAAATACATCAGCTTTGGCACCCTGATAACTACTGGTAACTGTAATAAAAAAAGAAAAAGAGAGAAAAAAAGAAAGAGAAAAGAAAGTCTACCGATAAACCTCTTCCCAATCATTCTTTTTAGAAAGGGAAGGACTGACATTAGAATGGTTTCAACATTTTAAAACTGACATTAAAAAAATCTTGAAATCAGAGGACAAAAACTAGGAATATATGTTCACACTCGGCATGTACAGAAATTTTGAACAAATGAATACTGTGGGATTAACAGTATTAAGATACTATCCCCATATTTAGCCTTTTGTTTTTTTTCTTTTTACTAAGAATAGGACTCAGACCTTGTAACATATAGATAAGAGATAGAGATAGAGATATTTGTAATCTGGATTTTTTTTTCCCCCAAAGAAGAGTCATGTCTCAGAGGGTATTATTTAAAGTCCAATGAACATATCTGAAATACAGTCCTTACTTTCTCATGGGGAGCTGAGGGCTGAGCCGTGGCTTCCACAAAGTTTCCATCATTCTAGGATGAAACCCAAGTCAATAGGTATTTAATAATCTAGGATAACTAAGCAAAGGGCTATATTTTGTGAGAAATGAGTTTTACAATACCTTAACATGTACTACATGACCAATGAGTTACACAGGAAGGCACAGTTATTAACTGGACACATGTACACACCCTGGGCAGCCATTTCTATTTTACTGCCATCCCTACCTTTTCAGTGTTTCCAAAAGGTCCAGCTGCAAGCTCAACCATGATACTCTCACCATTCTAAAGTTGAGGAAGAAGATGAAAGGAGTCATTCAAACAGGACAATCTGCCACTATTCAAGAATGATTTAGGTCCCATGTATATGGCTACTGTAAACTGAATGCTTTTTCCCTCAGTCTCTGTAGACAGCAAACATTGAAGCCATCTAAATCAAAATTCACCTAGCACACTGCTCCACTTTTTTAGAGCTAATGCTTTTCAGAAATTGACAAATTCACCATGCTCAGATTGTTCAAAAGTGCCCTGAACTCTAGATTGTATTGTCGTATTACATCTAACATTTGTAATGGTTGTAATTTTTAAGGACCTTTAATTATTTATTATGTAAAGTACTGTGGTTCTTAGTCATTCTCACCAATACCAGTGAGGAAGAACATAGTAAAATCTTTTAAATTTAGCTTTGTGACAAATATAGGCAACTATATTTGAATAAATATCCATTTGATCTTTAGGCTGCTCATCACCACAACAAAAGAATGAAGCCAAATGTGAAAAGATCCAACTCTCTAGAATCTGAGAAGTATCCCTAGCCCGACTCCTGTCCAGTATCAGCCCTGCCTGCTGTCTATATATCAAAACGGTTTCCTTAGCTGAGTTTCCCTTCTTTTGTCTGTTAAGTCTTTTATGTGGGCAATGTGAGTTTATTAAAAATGTTTCTCCTGATAATCCCACCTGCTGTAGAGAAGGGAAACAATTTGAGGCAGCAGACTAAGATGGCATTTTATGTTTCATAGTATAAATGGATCAGCAAAACAGGTAGAGGGGAGATAAATGCTGAATTTTAGGAAAATGCTATTGCCTAACTACAATCTTTTCTGTGTGGGTGGGGTACACAGAGGAAATCACTTGAGAGTTTTTAAAAGCTTTTCAATGATACCTAAGATGAGTAAAAAGAAAGAACCTCTAGCTACAGAAATCTTTTCCTCATGACAGAAAGGTTAAATCACAGGAGGTTAGCAAGATAAACTGATAGTAATACAGTTCCTCAGCGAAGAGTCCCAAAAACTTCCAGATAAAGAGTTAACTTGGTTCCTTCCCTAGTTGATATTTACAACATTTAGCTGAAGATCCTCACTGCTTCCTCCCAGACAGTCATAGATACCCGAGTAACTGCTATTTGTGAAATACTACACTGAGTACAATGTTGGAAAAAAAACCAAGTATAGACAGACAGGCTCTTACTGCTGTATGGCAATGGCCACCACCCTACCAACTCACTACCAGTCCACTGTACCTAGGTCAAGAACATGTTTAGAAATATCCAATATTTAACCTTTCAAATGCATATCGAAAAATCACAAGAATCACCAATTAAATATCTGATTTTCATTCTGAATTACCTACTAAGGTAGGACTACAGCCTGAATAAAAACAAATCAGACTGAGACAGTGTCATGCAAACCTACAATGAACTCCAAAGAGTACTCCAGGTTTTCTACTGTGTTAGATTGCTAGAAATCACATTCTTAGTCAGTAGGAACTAAGGAAAAAAGAAGATGAAAAATTTCCTAAGCAGGTAAGAAAGAAAGGCTAACAGACACCTTTATTATTATCCTATATCTTTAAGATTCTAAGCTGGGCACCAGTAGCTCATACCTGTAATCCCAGCCACTTGGAAAGCTGAGATCAGAAGGATTGAGATTTGAGGCCAGCCTGGGCAAAAAGTTAGCAAGATTCCAATTTCAACCAATAGCTAGGACAGTGGCACACAAATGTCATCTCAGTTATGGTGGGAAGCATAAAAAGGAGGATTGAAGTCCATGTTGGTAGGGACAAAAATCAAGATGCCCTCCCCCATCTCCAAAATAACCAGAACAAAAAAGGCTCGAAGTGTGGCTCAAGCAATGAAGTGCCTGCCTAGCAAATGCTAAGCCCCAAGTTCAAAACCCAGCACTGTCAAAAAAAAAAATTCTAAAACATTTTATGTGTATGGAATAGAAACATTCATAAAGTGACACTGTGGTAAAAGTTTAGTTACAGTTTTCAGTTCAATCCACGGTGTAATCTACAGGTCATATGCAGTGAACTAATTTCTGAGTTGCAGGAGGAGCTTTCTAAAGGAAATACTTTGTTTTCATTGTGAGATCTCTCATGGAGTACCCCTTAAAAACATTTTTTGATGGTACTGCTGTTTTGCATGTAGAGTTTTGAGCTTGCTAGGCAGGTGCTATGTCACTTGTATCATGCCCCTAGCACAACATTTTTTGAATCAAGTAAACTGACACACACCCGGACAGCATTTAGATAGAAATGAAACAGTGTAAACTGGGCACAGTGGCTCACACCTGAGGCTGAGATCAGAAGGATCAAGGTTCGAGGCCAGCCTGGGCAAAGAGTCCATGAGACCCCCCATCTCCAAAACAACCAGAGCAAAATGGGCTGGAAGTGTGGCTCAAGCAGTAGAGTACCTGCTTTACAAGCATGAAGTCCTGAGTTCAAACCCCAGTCCCACCAAAAAAAAAAAAAAAAGAAATGAAATGCCTTAGTAAATGTCCAATTTTAGTTATAACCCATACTAATTCTATAATTTAATTTTTTGTTTTTCAAATTTTTTCTTACTTTTCTTGTGTTTTTTTTTTAGGTTACTATTGCTCAATGAAGTCACTGAGTCAAACAGCTTGTCAAAGGCATGGAAAGGTGCTACTAAGATGGTTTGGGGAATATAATTAGGGGTGGTTCACTGTATTTGGTACATACAGGTTTGTCCTATGCCATTACAGACAATCAGAAGCACAAATTTTTATAGTGGCTCCATAGATGGTGGGGTCTAAAGAATGGATAAAGAATCACTGTGGGGTTGGGGATGCACTCAGTGGTGGTGTCTGTCTGGAACATGTGGGTTTGATCCCCAGCACTGCCAACAACAAAACAAAAACAAAGGGAAGAAAAGAGTAGGTATCAAATACTAAACGTGAGAATGACAAAGAATAAAGGAATGACATAAAATCACAAAGCAAGATTCAAAGTAAAGTGGAGAAAGAGGGATAACTAAATAATAGTAATATATTCAAAAGATAGGAAAGGTCAAGGTAGAAAAACTGGACAAATAATGAAGGGTTACCATACTTACCCAATACCTCTCCTCACTTTATTAAGGAGCTTGTAGCAGAGCTGGGACTGGTAAGACCTAGGAGCTGCCAGTCATAGAAGCAGTCATTTTGGAAGAATGGACAAGTGGACAGAAGTGAAAAGGGAGCGAGCACATGACCTTGGGTCAGTTACAGCTAAGAGTTGTACTGACATGTATGGTGGAGAGGAAAGCTAGAAATACTTCTTCACAAAGTGATTAGGAAAGTGAAGCAGAAAGGCCTCAGTAACTTGCTCCAGATGCAAGGTTACAAGGCTACACTCCAGGCCTCCCCACTTGTAGTGTGCTCTCAAACTAAGACTTCAGAAATGAAAACAGCAATGACACCTTTCTTTCCTTCTCTTCTTCTCTTCCTTCCTCCCTCCCTCCTTCCTTCTCTCCTCCCTTCCTTTCTTCTTTCCTTCCTTCCTTCTCCTCTTCTTCCTCTTATTACTTCTCCTCTTCTTTCCTCTTCTTCATTCCCTTCCTTTTTCCCCTTCTCCCCCTTCTCTCTCTCTCTTTTTTCTTTTTTTTGAGGCAGGGACTCACTATAAAGCCCAGGCTGGCCTCAAACTCATGATCATCCTACCTCAGCCTCCTGAGCACTGGGATGACATGCCTGGCTGGAAAAATTACTTTTTGGGCCGGCGTTGGTGCCTCACACCTGTAATCCTAGCTACTTGGAAGGAAAAATTACTTTTAAAGGGGAAGAAAGATCACAGGCAGTCTCATTTTTATATCAGTCAGAGGACATTTTTTAATCTAACACAATAGGCAATTCTCCTAAGAGAATCAGAATTCATTCAGGAATAAACACCTGCAGAGTCAATAATCTAAGGGCAGGTCAAGAGTCTCAGCTTTTAGCATGCTTCCTCATGCGTTTAAATAAATAAATACATGGTCATACCTTTGTGATGAATGGTGTTATGAAAACAAAAAATACATCATAGAGGAGGAGAAGGCCTAGAAGGATCACACATGACTGTTGAAGAAAGAAACAAATGTAAAGGTCAACCTCCCCATATCTAAATTAAGCGATCAAAGTATTTTGCAAATACAAATAAAAATAGGAACGTACATTTGAATACTATTTTTAAAGGCATTTTATAGTTATTACTATGTTGTTTTACTCTACAAAACCACATTAAAGCCTGTATCATCATAACCAGTTTGTTTAAAAAAATCACTGAATCAAAGTGATTGGTTAGTCTTGTAAGAATTTTATCAATTGGGCATATTTTATGAATGATTAAAAATATTTTAGCTAGAAAATCAGTAGTTGCCTTTTCTTGGGGGTTAGAATTGATTGCAAAAGAGCAAAACAGAGCTTTGTGAAGTAATGAGAAATGTTCTAAACTTCATTGGGATGGTGACCACAAAGTTATAGATTTCTAAAATTTCAATAAGCAGTACACTTAAAATAAGTGCATTTTATGTTACATAAATGATAATCCAATAAAGTGATTTTAAGAAGAAAAAAATCATTTTAGCTAGCAAAGTAGTATATTTTACCTTGAAATTGGGTAACTTCAGTGTTTTAATTAGATTCAGGCAGAAAGCAATCCCCAAGATATCCTGTAAAATCCAAGCCCACCTAAAATAAAAGATATTACCACATTGCTTTATCCAGCTGTTTTTAGATGAAACTTCCAAAAAGAATACATTATTATAGTAATGATATCCAATTACTTAATTGGTGAATTTACACAAGTGCCTTTCTTGAAAGTTAGCTATGAACAAAGGACACTGGTGTTACTACACATCCAGAGAGCTTACACATAAAGGAAGTGACAGCTAGGTGACGTAACTATTAGAGACTAACATATATAATTACAATTGATGGTCAAACACGAAGCTGCATAAAGTTGTATGAACTTTGCTTCTCAAATTTTTGGCCATTAAATCTTTTAGGTCACCAGTATTATTAATAAGCCATTAAATAAACCTGAGTATATATTTTTTCAGATTATCCTTTGCAGGACAGATACTTTCTATATCCCTTTCTCTGCAAATGGACAGGTATCTTGTACACCCCTTCTTTCTCACATGAAAGGTAGCATACTCTACACTTGCACTTTGGTTGCACTTTGCTTTTTACACTTGAAAATATATCCTGATGTGGTGCCTACACCACCATCCTCCAAACACAACTGAAAACAGAAACTATATTAATACACAGCAGCAAAACAGGAAATCCAATTAAAACAAAACAAGAAATAAACCAAAAACGACAAAAAGAAAATTTATCCTGGAAATGTCTGCGTATCAATTCATGAATATTGTCTATTTTTCAGGGTTGTACTGTGCTCCACTGTAATATACATAATTAAGTATATTTTCAAGGTCTAGGTGTTTAAATCATAACTCACTTCCTTGTCTATATGAGTATAAGTCATTAGCATAAGACCTACTCATTTAAAAAGTAGCTTATTTCAAGATGTGTTCTGAGATAAAAGCAACAAAAATTCCGTAATTATCATAATGAATAAGTATAAGGAAAAAATATAAAACAATCCATCCTTAAATCTAAAATTGACTACACTGAGTATCCATACCTATCCTCATTTCTAAACACGGCCCAAACAACAGCCACTGCTATGCAGAGTCCAGAGAGAAAAATAAGCCTCACTTCAATGCTTTTGCTACGGCACGCAATCCTAAAAAACAGAGTGAAGTAGTTTAATTTATGCTGCAGAGAAAATACAATGTTCACTTGATATACAAAGTGCCAAACATAAACCTGTCACAGGAAGTGACTGAAATAACAACTTAGAAGTCATGACATGATAGTCAGCCCACCAGAACTTTCTGTAGTGATGTTCTGTATCTGTGCTGTCCCATACAGTAGGCACAAGCCACGTGTGGCTACTGAATACTTAAAACATGTCTGAGACTGAATTAAAATTAAAATTTCCAAAAAGTTCATTTAACTTTAATTAATTTAAATATAAACATCCATAAGTCTAATGCATATTGGACTGCACAGGTTTAAAATAACTCTTAGTTTTCCTTGTATTAAATTACAAATATCAACATCACAATATTCCCCCATAAGAGATACATACGTGCACTGTCCACACGGTATCTTACGAATTAGTGCAGCAAGACAGTTGTATAGACTCATTGCTGATGCTATGCAGAAAATTGCAATTATGACATAAACTGGAAAAAAACCAAGACACCAAATTACATAACAGAAGGAAATGTGATAAGAAAATATTTATACACGCTGTATCAATTCTTCAGCTTTCTTTATTGGATCATGGTACTTTCAAAGCAGTTACTTATATCATTCAGATCTTGAATTTTAAGAGTGGGCATTTTAAGAACGTGTTGTTTGCATTCCATTCTATACTGGTGGGACAGCTTACATTTTCTATCATTCGGTAATACATGTTTGTTAAAGATTTCTATGAAGTGAATTACAGATATTTATGAATATTTAAATGTAAGGAATAGAAGTATTAACAACCCACTAAGAAACATTTTTAGAAATGCCACTTAGGAATAAGAACTAATGTTAGACATTAATCATGGTATTTGTATTTTCCTATGGAGAATTTATCTATAATAACTTGACCTGTGGCAAAACCAAACCCTTTGAACAAATATCTTCATGGTGATACAATATCAAGGTAGTTAAAATCAACAGGTGTTTTTCTATATTATCCAAACTCACTTCAGAATTAAAGACATTTGACCTCTCTGTTGTTATAAAGCGGGGGAGTTATTATGCTTATATTCCTTTTCTGAACTTTATTTTAAAATCTCACCATAGAAAGACAAATTGTATCTGAATTTTTCAAACACTGCTTAATTTCAGAAAACTACAGCTCTGTTCTATAGGTCAGAAAGGAAGACTAATCTGGACACAGTAAATGTGGGAGAGCCACTTTCTGACTGGTGATGCTGGACAAATTACTTTTTTAGCACCTTGATTCTCATGTGTAAAGTATAGTATGTAATAATATCTATGCTGGGGTTATTGTGAGGAATATACACACACATATACTTTAGAACACGGAGGCTTTGTATGCGTTATTTTTATTATTGGTTTTGTGTGGTAAGGTAAGCAGATAGTTACAGACTTTCAGCTGACTTTGAAAAGTCGCCCACCATGTTTCTTGAGACCCTCGGAGAGTTTTAGTGTCTCATTCAATATTGCACTACATCTTAGAAAATAATTAGTCATGGGGAAGAATTTGGTTAACATAACTCATCTTCAGTTACTTTCTTAAGCATGTTGTAATCATAAAATAGCAGGGGAGCCTTAAAAACTTAGTACAGCCCTGTTAGTTAATATATTAAGAGATGGCAGCATTTCAGCCATAGGAACCATTTGAGATAAAGGAAGTCTTGAATCACACAAGGCATTGCCAGAGATGTAATTGAGCCCTGTGTCCTGGGATATCCATGAAGTTCAATGATCTTCTCTTATATCAAAAATTATGTTTATAAACACTTTTAAAACACAATGAGTTTAAGGAAATTTCTCACCAAAAATTAAAATATGCTTTAGGATAGGATAGAGGTCTCTCTCTCTCTCTTTTTTTTAAATAAAAAAACCTAATATACCAATGGAGGATCAGATATACATGAGCCAATAGAAGGATGAACATAAGATCACTAAAATTAGCTACTCAATGTCTACATAATATAAGGACCATCCTTGTACTCACTCTGTCAGCAACATTTTGACATGAATTATATTCAGGATGGTTTTTCTAAAATTAGAAACATATGTCATGGGTCTAGTCTTAATTGCTGTCAAGGGTAGGAGAAATCAAAAAATAAACTGAAACTAAACCCAGGGCCTCAGTTTTATTTTCTCTTTCTTCTTGGTGGGACTCAGGGCTTAACACTTGCAAAGCAGGCACTGTACCACTTGAGCCAGGCCTCTAGTACATTTTGCTCTGGTTATTTTGGAGATGGGATCTTGCAAACTATTTGCCTGGGCTGGTCTTGAACCTTGATCCTCCTGCCCTCAGCCTCTTAAGTCACTGAGACTACAGGTGTAAACCACCGGTGCTTGACTTGACCTCAGTTTTCTAGTCCAAAAATTTATACTAATATTCTCCAAATAAGCAATGTAGCCTTTAGTGTATTTGGCTAGTTCTCATCAGATACACTCCCCTTTCTCTGGTCTCTCTCCTGTTTACACTGTATACAGGCTATGGATAGCAAATTTTCATGCTATCAGATCATTAGTAAGATTGTCTAGGGGATGGGCAAGTAAGTATAGTTTCTACCCTTTTTTTTTTGCAGTATTTGGTTTGAACTTAGGGTCTCATGATTCTTAGGCAGGGCCTCTACCACTTGAGCCACTTACCCATTCCTTTTTCTTTAGTATTTTTCAGGTAGCTGGGATTAAAGGCATGGACACAAGTTACTCTCTAAACCACAGGCAAGTACCTGTGTGTCTTCATATATGTGTGATCCTGTTTGTACAAGTAAACCAAAATCCCAAGTGACAGAGAATCTTGGTTTACAAAGTGACCAAAAAACAAACAAACAAACAAAAAAACCCTACACTGTGGGAATAAGCAGAGACAATAAATCAGCAACCTGAGTAAATCTTCCATTACATGTAAATAAGTATAGCCCCACAAGTCCTTAGTCCACACCTTACATAACAGGCTATTATTCTTTATCTGTATAGGGGGAAACAGGGACCACAGCAATTCTTTCAGTTAATTCATGAATGAGTGCTCTTATTTCAAGATGTAGTGTATTTTTAATCTGAATTTCTTTTTTTACATCTCAGAGTAATAGAGGCCTAATACTTCTGGCAAGTTAACCAAGTTATTTACTTGTTTCCCAGGTAGAATGCTACAAAAAAAAAAAAAATCTAGCGAAGTAAATGAAAAGAATGCATAGTAAAAGCAAACATAAAATATGACTTCTTACCCAACCACTTGTAGAAGAAATAGAGTAAGACCATCATAACACAGCAGATGACCACAAATATTACAACTGTAAGAGGACTGAAAGTTAAATATTCTTCCTTCTTTTTCATCATTTCTCGATCTTCTGTGCTTGCTAATGCCTTCAAGTTTTCTCTGTATAAACATTCACAGAAAAATCAGCAAATCTCTCTCTACCTAGCACAATTACTTCTAAAATCTATCTCTAATACCAATTTGTTTGTTTCTGATTACAAAAGCAATGTACTTTTAAAAAACTGAATACCAGCTAAGCACTAGTTGCTCACACCTATAATCCTAGCTACTCAAGAGGCAGAGATCAGGAGGATTGCAGTTGGAGACAAGCTGGGCAAAAAACAAGACTTTATCTCAAAAAATACCCAACACACACAAAAAAAAAAGGCTGGCAGAGTACCACAAGTGGTAGAGCACCTGCCTCCCAAGCATGAGGCCAAGTTCAAACCCCAGTATCATCAAAAACAAAAAAACAAAAACTGAATACCAAAAAAAAATATTTAATCTAGAAGGTAAAAAAATCCTTATAATTCTGCCCTCCAGACATTTAACAAAAATGTTTTAACAGATGACAGCTGTTATATAAACATTAACGTTTGTAAGGGCCATGTAATCTAACTTGGAAACTATGTTAACATAATAAATGTCAGGTGATAACCAACACTTCTTATGCAGTTACTATTATGAACTTACAGACAGTAAAGTTCTTCTGAGTTAGCTTTTCTTAAATGTAAACACGTGACTCTCCTATCAACCAATGAGTGTTTACTAGACACCTGTTCTGTTATTTTGAAGGATTTAGAAGTACAAGACCTAGCTTCATCCTACCTTCATTTAATTGTTTTTAATTCTCCCAACAATCCTCATTATGTTACCCCGCTAATAAAAGGTAGAGACAGAAGTCAAAGAGAAAAGAGCAGCAAGTGTCATTTGTTGATCAGTCTCTGCTCTGTCAACTTCATGGTCCCGTCCAGGTTATATGGAACCTACTACATGCTTTTCTAGCTCTAGTCCCTTTAACTCTATTTCCTCTTGTGCATGTCCTGGCACTGCTCATTAAGTCTAGGCTCAATGCAAACTTTGGGTTAAAAATTTTAAGTTTAGCTGGCGAAGAAGCTCAAGTGGTAGAGTGCCTGCCTGGCAATCATGAGGCCCTGAGTTCAAACCCCAGTACTGTAAAAAAAAAAAAAAATTTAAGCTTATTTCTCTCAAACTGCACATTTGCCAGCTGCTTATCTACAAACATGCCACTTTCTTATTAGAGAACTACTGATCAGGACGGCCACTACATTTATCATCTGTGACTCTAGACAGGTGACCTGGAAAGAGGGCGGGGTGGTGCAGAGTTGGTGCAGAGACACGCCAGCACCTCCCCTGGAAATGTAGAGCTAGAAGGCAGGGCATTAACAGAAGTTTCAGTAAATGTGGTACCTAAATGGGAAAAGGTGCCAACTTTGGGTAGCTGTTTCTGCAGATGTACAGACAGTTTTGCTATAACATACAGACAAGTCATAACAATGACTTACGTATTCATATTCAGAATATTAAAAAGCATAAGGTAATTTCTCGAAAGGAAATTTATATCACATGAAAATATAACAATTAAGTTTTTTGAAACTGTAGTCTTTTTGCAGTGCTGGGATCAAACCCAGGGCTTCACACATGCTAGGTAAGTGTCCTACCACTGAGCTATGCCCCCAGTACCCCCAAACTGTACTCTCAGTCAGCTTGAGGGCCACATGAAATGGAAGCTAAGCTGTCTTCCATGTCATCAGGATGTCATAAAGCAGGAAGATCGGTGATCTCATTGGAATAAGATCTGAACACTTTGCTGAAAGTCATTGTCTGGAACCAAGACATCGTTCCTTTCTGCATAAGGTCTATCTTTCATTCAATAGAGTAACTTTGGATTGAGAGATCCGTACTGGCATGTTCTCCCTAAGCTGTATTCTCTTCCCATCTGTCTCTACTTACTAAATGACAGTCCTTATGTTTTTCAATAATAACTTTTACAGGATTTTTTCCTTTTTATCGCCGACTCATATACCCTTTCTCCATATGGTCACCCTCCCCCAACATATACTTCTGGTTTTATTTTATTCTTAGAATCAGTTCCCTCCCATTTAAAAATTTGTTGTCCTCAGTAGCAACAAGTGCCTTTGTAGGGAATATTGAGATGCTGCTCCCCCACCCCCCCACTTCCCTGCCAACGTGAGGTAAGCAGTTTTACTAAACTATGTGCTCCCTACCACGATGTTCTGCCCCACTACAGAGCCAAAGTGATAGAACCAAGCCACATGGACTGAAACCTCTGGATGCATGAGCCAAAATAAACCTTCCTTCCTTTTAAGTTGCTTATCTCAAGTATTTTGTCACAGTGATGGAAAGCTGACTAACACAGCTTGCCAACTCAGGTGTGGCCCAGGGACCAGCAAATCACTGGGGAGCTTGTTAAAAATGCAGAATTTAGGCCCCACCCCAAATGTATTAAATCTGTATTTGTATTTTTACAAGATCGCCAGACAGTATGCATGCAGGTTATAGTTCGAGTCACTACTCTAGAAAGGAAAAACTTTACAAAGTACTAGAAGTATGGTAAGAATCTATATTAAATGGGATAATGTCTTCAATGAATCAACAGCTTTTGGAAACTTATTATTGTTATTTTTTGTGGTACTGGGGCTTGAACTCAGGGCCTTCACCTTAAGCTGCTCCACTAGCCCTATTTTTGTGATGGGTTTTTTGAGACAGGGTCTCGCAAACTATTTGCCTGGGCTGGCTTTGAACCGTGATCCCCCTGATCTCTGCCACTGGTGCTGGGTGGAAAATTATAAAGTTTCCCAAGTAATACAGAATATGATCCTTGGGATCTTGGCGATCTTACAAACTGTACTGTATAAATATTAATGATAAATAAAAGCCCAGACTTACTAACATGAAAAATGTGACTGATATATATTGAAACATGCATTCCAAATAGGTAAAATATTTATAGCTCAACTCCTTAGGAATCTACACTTGTTAAATACTTGTTAAATATCTACTCCTGATGTAAGTCAATAAATCTTAGTACATAAGAAACTACAAGTAAACTTAGTCACAAATAAGCCTTTTTTAATGGACCCTATATAGGCCCGTTCAAAAATGAGTGTATTGTCCTTTATATGTGATAGCATGCTTTTAGCATAGTTTTTCATTTGGAGTTATGAATACGAACTGATCTTTCTATACTACATTGCCTATTTTAACATAGAACCAAACTGTACAGAGACTGGGTTTAGGTTGCAATTAAATGGGAAAATCCAAATTTTATGTACACTTGGAATTTCTATATGCCTAATATCCTTAGAATTCTGAAAGCATGAACAGACTGATGCAGCCACACTGTTAATGACCCAGTGCAGGAGGAGCTGAAAACCGTTCCTTCTCTGGCTTATTTTCTTCCAATGCAAATAAATGGGCATGTAAGTGTATTAAGTATCTTCCACCTTTCCTGGAGAAAGAATTGAGCACATTAACTTAAGAGTCTTTGCAGTGACTTTAATGCTTCCCTATCAACAGAATACTTAGAGGAACCTGTGACTCTTTTGTTCAAAGTGGAAAGGGAATGACCTAAGTAAGGCAGCCTTACAATCTGGTCTAAATGGCACTATTTTCTGAAGTCAGCTAAAAATTTTAAATGTAACTATATGATTAAAATGATTACAAAACATTTATCACAAAACACAAAAGTTTAACTGAACTTACAGCTCAGTGAGTCCACTCCAGTATCCTCCTAATGCCACAGTGAACACAGCAATTACAAAAATAACCACCATAGTATAGTCAAAGTTAGGCCACGACGGAGAATACATTTTCACGGTAATGTTACTTCCAAGAGTCTGAAGGGCAAAATGAGAGTTACACACAGGAAGGCATTTTCTCTCTACTGCAGAGCATGGCAGCAATATTCCACATGTCACCCTGAGCTGGAAACTTCAACAGCCATCAAGAAGACCAGGCAACACGATATATCCTTCAGTCAAAAATAGGAGGATACACTCTGCTTATAAAATCTTGAAGACACCATTCCAAACACATTTTGTTCAAGGATGTAAAATGAAGATACATGACACCAGAGATTTTAAAAGAATTCAAAACAAATAAATACCCTTTGTAAAGTCCAGGCTTTGAGACACTTTGTGCCAAATGAGAAGTCAGTACTTCTCAAAGGTTTACTAAGCCTTTAGGCTTCTTGTTAGCAAATGAAGCACACATCATAGTCAAAATTAAGGATCAGTGATTAAAAGCAAAGAGTTGTACTATTTATAAATTTCATCTAAGCTGGGTGCCTAGGGGCTCACACCTGTAATCCTAGCTACTTGGGAAGTTGAGATCCAGAGGATCGAGGTTCGAGGCCATCCTGGGCAAATAGTTCACGAGACCCCCATCTCCAAAATAACCAGAGCAAAAGGGACTGAAGGTATGGCTCAAGCAGCAGAACTCCTGCTTTATAAGCACAAATGCCTAAGTTCAAAACCCCAGTTCCACCAAAATAAATAAATAAATTTCATATAATATGTAATTACTAATTTACCTGTGCCATATCTTCAAAGTCTTTGTGGCTTATAAATCCAATTATTATATTCACATCAAGAAACTCAGATCTATTCCCTGAGAGAGGAAGCTTAAAAGAAAAAAAATATGAAAATTTTTACTACTAACATTTTCACAGATTTTGTAAATGCCACAGTATGCTCCCAGTACAATAATATGGGAATAAAACAAAAAAAAACTTTTACAGAATAAAAATACATACTATTCCATTAAGTGTAAATATCACATCTTTTAAGTTATAAAACAAACAAAAAAATTTTCACAGAATAAAATAATACACTTCTTTCCACTAAGTATAAATATCACATCTTTTAAGTTACAAAACAAAAGTTCAGGTATTCTTTCTTATATTAAGTTCTTAACACCAAATCTTTTTAACATGAACATAAAGTGATATATACAAAGTAGGACATCACATAGATGACATATATGTGCATATACATGTGTATTCCTATACTTACATACATGTGTGTACATACTTGCTTCTACTTGTTTCTAAAAACAGTTTCCTCTGCTCTAGGAATAAAACAAAAACTACCAAACTTTCCAATTCAATGCCTATTAAAACCAGAATGCTTATTAACAAAGAATCCTACTATGAGGTTATTCAAAATTCAACCCCTAAATCACACACAAAGGAGATAATTCTTAAGAAAGTTGATACGTGAGCTCAAAAGAAGTTATAATTTTGTAACTTACAAGGATACTGTTATTGGCAACCAGCAGCGCTTCAGCACCTCCTTTTTGAGCAATTCTGGCTTTTTCAAGAAAATGGCAGGGTCCCCACTGTACCACAACTGCTTTGTCTTTTATGCCATCAGGAGGGATATCAGAAAGGTTGCATAGTGGTGTGGTAGTCAGATTCATCAAACTAATGGAAGTCTGAAAATAAGAAATGTCTTCAGTCTGACAAATACCAAATTTCACCCAAACGCATTTAGGGATGGGGTACCAAAGCTGTTTTAATTCAATGATCTTTTAGTGGCTGGAGGCCTAGCTCTGTTGTAGCACATGGGAGTCCTAGGTTCAGTCCCCATTCCCACCAACAAAAACAATGTTCTTTTAAACATCTTATGACAAATAACCAGACTTAGAGACAAGTTATTTAAAAGCTCCCCAATTACCAGATATCGAACTTAGTTCACACACTAGAACATAATTAATATTCATTCTCGTTTTTCAGCATTTTTATTTTTAGGAATAAATAGTAGCTGTGATTGACTTACTGCATTTTCCAGGGTACTAGGAAGCACTGTCCAGTTAGGATTATACAGCATGCAGTAATCCTTAGACGGTAATGATAAGCCATTTCCTGATGCGTGCAGGATTGCCTCCTGAGCAGCTATCTAGGACACAAAAGGTAATGTTCACACTGGCAACAACTGGGCCTGCCAGAAACCAAGGATTTTCATAAAACTATTTATATATAAGTTTGATCACATTTCCTGAAGAGGGTAAGTCTTCCAAAGAATTTATTCCTTCTTATTTGAAGAAATAAATAAAAGAAATTTAGCAATAGTGAAACTATACACATTTGCCCAGAACTCATTCTTTGAGGAAGACAGATCACTTTCTTATGGAAATAATAACTATGGCCCTTGTTATTTTATGTATCTATTACATATATAATACTTCCCTGGGAGGATTCTTGCTGTGATATGATACTGTCAATCATCTCTGAGAGCCTTCTCTCCCATCTCCTGTGAGTTATTACTTCATCTTCATGTTCATGTTGATACTATCCCCTCAAAGCCCCCCAACCTGTCTTTCCTTCCGTTTCTACTAGTAATGAGGGTTCAAAAGTTAACACTATTATTTCTAAGGACTGTCTGGAGGAAAGATCCAGCTGGAACTTGAAGTAAATTACATTCAAGTTTTCAAGACTCTGCTGCTGCCTACTCAAAAGGCCAGAGTTTAAAGTGAGGAAAAAGAAGAGCTAGAGGGGGGGAGAGGGAGGGGGTGGAGTGGGTGGTAAGGGAGGGGGTGGGGGCAGGGGGGAGAAATGAACCAAGCCTTGTATGCACATATGAATAATAAAAGAAAAAAAATAAAATAAAAAAAAAAGAAGAGCTAGAATAATTTTGTTTTCTTTTGTTGGTTTTCTGTGGCACTGGGGATCGAACCCAGGGCCTCATGCATGCTAGGCAAACAACCACTGAGCTAATCCGCAGCCCAATTGTCTTTCCTTTTGCCTCATTTCCCACTACTTGGAAAGAAAAGGCAATAGGTAAGAAGTGATTAAAAAGAGTGACTATTATACGTGCGGGTTCGGGGGAGGGAGAATATGAAATGAAGAAACAGCCTCATGTTTAGAATGCTACTCACTCCACATCACCATTACCTTCTTACGTGGGTCTTTCCTCTCTTTCTTCCATAAGAAAAGAGGTTCCTTGACAAAGATGTACCACGCCTCTATCACTAAAATACCATGACAAATTGCTGATGTGAGACCATTTTTGATGTAAAAAATTAGTAATTTCATTCAAGTCAATTTAAACTTCTAGTGAGCATAGCGATCTTCTCAGCTATGCCCTCCTACCTAAAATACCCCAGCAACTTTGGATTTCGACTGCTTATGGATTTAAGCCAAGTATAGGGAATTCATGAGACATGTCATTGAATTACAGAATAAGTAGGTAAGAAACTCAGATGTAGAAAAGAGAAATGTAGTTTTTCTTTAGCTACATACTTGGTGGCTATGAATGGATTCTGACAGCAAAGCTGAATCAATAGGTTACATGCTTAGCATATATCAAAATATAAGCCAAGTTATTTTCAGAAATTTATCTGATTCAATGTTACTGATTTACAAATGTAGGATTCTGAGACTCACAAAAGGTTTAAACATAACCTACCTAAAGTCATACAATAGAATTATGTACTCTTCTGTCTGCAGAAGGCAGTGCTACATTTACACAAGGGCTGATTAGATTTAGTCAGACATTTTTGGGAAAGAGTACTTCATAAGTGAATTGGGTACTTCTTAGTGCACCCAACAAAATAGCACATGACTGACTTTGATCATTTCATTAAAGTGGTAACTACAGGATTTCTAGTGTAAAGGTGTTTTTCTTTCTTTGTGGTCAGTAAGTAATTAATCTGTGTCCCCATCCCAATAGCCTAGCGACCTCTCACTAGTGTTTTAGCCTCCATGACAGTTACTGTCTGTATTTAACTTTACGTATTACACTGGAGGTAGCAAATGGTGGTGAGGTTTAGTATTGCCTTTCCTTCTGCATTAGCTAATAGTTTCCTTTTTTTTTTTTCTTAAGGGCTTTTTACTCTTGTCCTCTACCTTTGCTCAGTATCTCTAGAGATTCATTGATTTAAAAACATACAATGTGATATAATTTAAATTATTTGTTTGATATTCGAATTGTCCGAAATTTGGCCACTAGAGTCTCTTCCAGTTAGGGTTTTTAGTTCTGTTTTGAAGGTTTTTGATGTTTTTGCTCTTTTGAGACAGGGTCTCACTGTGTAGCCCAGGCTGGACTGGAACTCAAATCCTCCTGGCTCAGTCTCCCAGGTGCTAGTATTACAGGTATGAACCACCACACCCAGCCCAGTTAGGTCTTTATATTCACTTTTTAAGACTTCATTAGTTTTTGAGGACTCCCCCCCTCCACCCCCGGTACTGGGGCTTGAACTCAGGGCCTACACCTTGAGCCACTCCACCAGCTCTTTCTTGTGTTGGGTTTTTTTCAAGATAGGGTCTCATGAAGTATTTGCCTACGGCTGGCTTCAAATTGTGATCCTCCTGATCTCTGTCTCCTGAGTAGCTAGGATTACAGGTGTATCCCTGTAATGACCGCCCCTAAGATCCCTACATGTGTCTGTATGCATGAGCCTGAAGAAAGATGTGGAGAGGTAAAACCAGAGGCTACTAAAAGCAAAGAGTGAGAGAATGACAAGCAAACGGGAGCGTGTGTAACACTAGAGGTAGGGCTGGGGTGTAGCTCAGTGGCACAGTGCATGTGTACATGCACAAGGCCCTGGACTCAAGCTCCAGCACCACGAAACACACACAAAGTTTGGAGGAGAAGAAATTAATAAAAAGGAAAACAGACAAAACAGAAAAGTATAAAGTATCTTTCCTCTCATCTTTACAGTCACACTCTTAGGGATTTGTTTTGTATTTTTCTGGACACTATCAGTAAATAAGATAAATGTACACAAGTCTGTTCTAGGCAGGTAAGGACATGCTACCCATGCTGCTCTGTAGCTTTCCTTAAATTTGATGTATTAGATTTTCAATGCTGATACATATATAATACCGCCTCTTATACAACTACATAGTATTCTGTTATTTTTATAATTACAAAAACCTAAGGAATTAAAAAAAGCTTAAATGTGCACAGAAGTACAAAGAAGTCCAAAATTGAGTATGATTTACTGTTAAAAGGTATTGCAATCTTTTCTACAATTGTAGAAAATTCATCAACAATAAAAGCAAATCTCATGGATGTGGGAATTACTAGGGCAAAACACGTATCTTAGTGGAAGACTATACAAATGATGAAAGCACAGATACACACAATTCTAAAATGGCTAGTGTTAAGTGCAGACCATGCAGAAAATTTCATGAGAAAGATAGCATGCCTACCAACCTAAGCATTTCCACTACATGTTAAAATACCAGTCAGACACTAGTGGCTCAGGCCTATAATCCTAGCTACTTTGGAGGCAGAGATCAGGAGGACCAGGGTTCAAAGCCAGCCCTAGGCTGGCAGAGTGGCTCAAGTGGTAAGAGCACTTGTCCAGCAAGCGTGAGGCCCTGAGTTCAAATTTCAGTGCTGCCAAATATATATATTTATTTAATATATAAATATAAATTTATATTGTATATAATTATTTATTTGGTAAAATTTCCAGTAGAGATTGCATAGTTTCAAAAATTCAGTTTTGCTGGGGGCTTGGCTCAAGTGATACAGTACCTTCCTAACAAGTGTGAGCTCCTGAGTTCAACCCCCAGTAATGCCAAAAAAAAAAAAAAGTTGAATTTAACACACTAGATACTATGGTACAAAAGTTAAAATTACGAGTTTTAGAATTAGAGGCCTAGGATAAAATGCCAGTTCCACCATCTGCTGGCTATAAGTCATTAAGTTTCAATATCCCCACTTTTGAGATGACAATGAACACCTGGACCTTATAGAATTATCATGAGGATTAAGACAGATGATATGATTATTTGCAGAGATTAGGTCCTAATAAATAGTAACTATTAATAATACATCTAGCCAAGTATGTGTGCAATGCAAAAGAAATATAGAAAGATTAATGGCTGGAAGACTAGTGGTTACTTATGACATGGTGGGATGTGAGGGAAGGGGAGTGATAGCTAAAGGTTATGAGGTTTCTTTCTTTTTTAACATACTATTTTTAGAGCAGCTTTAGAGTCACAGAAAAACTGAGCATAAAGCCCAGAATCTCTACATTTGCCTTTTTACAAAGTACAGTCTCACCACTATCAATACTCCCCTCTTCCAGAGTGGTATAATTGTTACAACTGATCAGTCTACACTGACACATCATTACCTGAAGTCTGCAATTCATACTGAGGTTCTCTCTTGGTGTTGTCAAGGCTTGGTGCCAGCTTGTGGTATTACTGGAAGGTGGTGGGACCTTTAGGAGATGGGGCCTAGTGAAGAGACGTTAGGTCACTGGGGTCAGACCCTTGAAGGGGATATTAGGACCCTGGCCCTTTCTTCTCTCTGCTTCCTGGCCACCATAGGTGAATAGTTTCCTCTGCCATGGGCTCACTGCCATGATATATGGCCCCACCACAGGCCCAAAGGCACTAGGGCCAACCAAAACCATGGATTTAAACCTCTGATACCATGAACCAAAATAAAATCTTTCCTCTAGATAAGATGATGCTCTTGGGTATTTTGTCACAGCAACAAGAAGTTGACTAACACAAAAAACTGGTACCAAGAAGTGGGGTTGTTGCTGTGACTCTACCTGATGATGTGGTTCAGAAGCCTTTGGAATTGGTTTACAGGAGTCTAGAAAAGTCTGAAGAAGTAGACTAGAGAAAGCCTAGAATGCTGTAATCAGAGCTTAAGAGGCCATTAAGCTCAGAAGACTGGAATGCTGACAGGGATGCAGAAAGAGGTTTCAGATGGAAATTAAAGCTCTACTGGGAATTGGATTAGAGGCCATTCATGTTACATTCTGCAAAGAACTTGTCTACATCTTTTGTTCATGCCCTGAGACTTTGTGGGAAGCTGAGTTTTAAGGCGATGAACCAATTAATCAGACAGATGAAAATTCAAGGCAACACAACATGGGTATTTCTGGCTGATTTTAGCAAGATTTACATGGAGAATTGGGAGCAAAAAGCAGAGCAGAAAGATTTGAAAAACTTGCAGTTTAGCCAGAAAAGGAGAATATTTAAAGTTGTAGCCAACGAAGGTGCAATTGCTAAAAAGATTAGAATTAAAAAGAAGCCAAGTACAAGATGCCTTGAGGGCATCTCAGGAATCAGCAGGATGCCAACCAACACAGCTCAAAGGTGTAAAAGTGTAGACCTTTCATTTGAGAAGAGAGCACCAGGGCATCCCTGCTTGCACAGGGAGGCCTACGATTCATCAGGTCATGTTCAGCAATCAAGACACTCAGAGACAACGGCAGCTGTGTTTCAAGTGAGCCCAGTAAAGCTCCTGTGACAAACCCTGGCGTTGTCCATGTGGTGCTGGTTTTCCTGACATGCAGAATGCGAGAGTTATAGGGCCATGGAGGCTTCTACTGAGATTTCAAAGGAAAGCCTGAGCAGCGGGATCAGAGTCCCTGTAAGCAGCTGCTGACAGGGTGATGTGTGATGCTGTGAGAATCAGGTGAAAGTTGCCATGAAAACCCCGGGAAGTTTGAAATGCCAGGAACATGGAACACCTGTCTTGGGCAATGAGCACACAGCCTTCCCAAGAGAGCGGCCACATGAGCAGCAGCCAGCAAGGCCATAAGCATCCACGCCTTAGGGGCTCACATAACACCACTATGTGCAACAGATGCTAGGCATGGAGCTACTGGCCTTAATATTTGCCCTTCTGGGTTTTGGTCTTGTTTTGGTCCAATCCTTCCTTTCTATGTCCCTAATTCCTCTTTTTAGGATCAGGAATGTTTACCCTGGTCATTGCATTTTAGAAGTATGCAGCTTTTTAATTTTGCTTTTTTTTTTGGCAGAATTGGGGTTTGAACTCAGGGCCTCTTGCTTATTAGGCAGGCACTCTACCACTTCAGCCACATTGCCAGCCTGCTGTTTTTTCTTATTTTTACAGGGGCTCACAGTTAAGAATTTGCCTTGAGTCTCAGACTTTGGATTTGGACTTTTGAGCAATGCTAAATAGTAAAGACTGAGGACCTGAAGATGGACTGAATGCATTTTGTATTGTGAGATGGATGTAAGACTGGGGACCAGGGACAGAATGTTGTGGTTTAGATCTTAAAAGTTCCTTTAAATGTCCGTATGACAGAATCTTGGTCACCAGTTAATGGCACAACTGGAGGGAAGGTGGTAGGATCTTTAGATGAAGTCTACCGGAAGTTAGATCACTGGAAGCATGCCCTAGAAGGGGAATTGGGACCCGGATAACTTCCTTGCTTTCTCTCTTTACTTCCTGGCTGCAAAGGTGAACAGTTTCCTCTGCCATGGACTCCCTGTTGCGATGTACTGCCTCACCACAGGCCTGAAGGCACCAGGGCCAACTGATCATGAACTGAAACCTTTGAAAGCATGAGCCAAAATAAATCTTTCCTCTTTATAAGGTGATTTTCTAAGGTATTTTGTCACAGTGATGGAAGCTGTCCAACATCCATTTTCTGAGTTTTGACAAATGCATAATGGCACATATCCACCATTATAGCATCAGACTGGACAGCTTCTGCTCTGAAAATCCTCTGTACTTTACCTACTGGGCTTCTTCTTGAGATCTTGAAAATGTACTAAAATTAGCTGTGATGCTGGAAATGTTGGCACATGTCTTTAATCCCAGCTACTCAAGAGGCAGAAGCAGAAGGATCACATGTGTGAGCCCAGCCTGTGCACCACAGCAACCCTCAGAATATTTTTTTAATTGGCTCTGGTGATATTTGTACATACTTGTGAATATACTAAAAACCACTGAGCTGTACACTTTAAATGTGTGAACTACATAGCATGTGAATTGTATCTCAGCAAAGCTTCCAAAAAACCCAAAAGACACACAAGACAAGAAATTATAGTCTTACTGGGGAGATTAAAAACAATTTTCTAGCTAAATATTTAACATACTGCCCCTCCTCTATATCCATCCATCCTTTAGATCTTCCAGGGTGCTCTATCTTGGCCCATTTTTACCTAATCAAGATAAGCCGTTAACCTTTACCCTTTGTACATAAAATTCACTTTAAAAGTTCTACCGGATTAGTCAAGCATGGTGTTCCTTTTTCCTGGAGATTATGCTTTGTAATTTGCGCAGTAATTTACTACCCTTTATTACAGGTGAGTGCATCCTGAACTTTAATATTCTTGTCAAAATGCAGATTCTGATTCAGCAGGTGTTAATCACACATCTTCCAAGAACAATTATGCACTTCTAACAGGCTTCCACATGATATTCTGATGTTGGTCCAGTTGTAGACTTTATTGTGAATAGCAATGAAAATCACTAGTCTTCTAAGTAGTTCTGGGGTCCTGTATTACTTTCTCATCGCTGTGACAAAATACCTGCCTTAAACAACTTAAGGGAGGGAAGATTTATTTTGGCTCACAGTTTCAGAGATTTCAGTCCATCATCCTTGGCTGGGTTGATTCTGAGCTGATTTTAGTAAGGCAGAATACCATGCCAGCAGGAACATGTGGAGGAGGAGGCTGCTTAACTCATGGAGGACAGGAAGCAGAGTGAAGAAAGAGATCAATGCAAGATATACCCTCCAAAGCCAGGCACCTGTAATCCTAGTTATGCAGGAAGCAGAGATCAGGAGGGTCACAGTTCAAAGCCAGCCTGGGCAAATAGTTTGCGAGAGCCTATCTCGAAAATACCTCACACAAAAAGGGCTGGTAGAGTGGCTCAAGGTGTAGACCCTGAGTTCAAGCCCAGGTACTGAAAAAAAAAAAAAAAAAAGAGAGATATCCTCCAAAGACACCCATCAAGGCCTCTCTTTCCAGTTTGCCCCACTCCAATAATCTATTCAAATTTTGAATCCATCAAGGGGCAAACCATTCATTAATCATGACCTAACTGTCTCTGGGAACACCCCCTAGAAACACACTGGGGTGTGTTTACCTTCTAGGCATTTCTCAGTCCAATCAAGTTGGCGATCAAGATTATCACAGTTCCTCAGGAATTCTCCCAAGATGAGAGTCACACTGCATCTGCAGTCAGAGGCATGCCCAATGTTAGTGTTTTATTAAGCAGTTTAGCTCATTCAAAACTCTTCAGTACATGTGTCACTGGGTCCCAGTGATACCATTGCCTTCCACAGTCTGCCAATCACACCTGGATCATGTCAAATTAAATCTTTAGCATAAACCAGATATACAAAGTAGTGATGCAATCATGGGTAAATATGAAGGAGCAGTCATTTACTCATTACTGTTCCATCACAACAATGCAGGAAGGAGCCTTTTCTTCACAAACATCTTTCTCTTTCACACAATGTCAGTTTTAGTCAATGGTGGCATGGTAAAAGTTGAAAGGGGCCTCTACAGAAAAAGACAGAGCTGGAGTTGTGCCTGAATGGCACATGTTCCAAAGTCAGGCCTAAATAACTCTCTGATCATTTACTCTTTCCTCTCTAATAACTTAAATAATCCAGAAACCTACATTGTTTCTAGGCTTATCTAAATGATGTACTGAAAGTAAGTAGACCCAGATCCACAAAGTAAGTAATTAAGATTATGCTTAATTATTTACATTGTAAATGAGCGGGAGCTAAGGCATCAAATAGTTTACAGGGTGTCAGAATCCGTGGACCATGAGAAAAATGAGGGCTAGACTCATTCCTTGTATTTGGGGAATATGGTCCATCTAATGCAAAGGCTAAGAGGTATTGTGATAATCTTGACTGTCAACTTGATGGGATTGAGAAACACCTCAATCCCATTCTGAGTGGGTCTGTGAGGGCACTTCCAGAGACAATTAATCTCTACATAGTTAACTTTGTGAGTTACGATTTCAGCATGTGAATTTTGGGGACACAACTCAGACAAGGTAGCCATTTGCTCATCTGCTAGTTTGTGGTGTAAGAGATGCCAGGGAATATGGCACAGAGTCAGGTCAGGTTCCCCCTTCCTGGGGCTTATGTTCTACTCGTTACCTAGATCCCAGCCTCCTTCCTGGCATTCACAACTTTATGTAGTAATCCTCCTACTTAAAGATTTAACTCAAGTTTTACAGAATTTAGGATTTACACTAGCCTACAAGATCAGACAGGTAATATAAATGCACAAATCAGAGTATATTTAAGACCACAGGGTGGGACAGCATGATAAGCTTAGCAAATTCTGAGTGAAAGGCAATCAAAAACAGAAAAAATGTTTATGCTCAATATCTTAGGGGATATTAACATCTTACCTGACGACTTTATTGCCCACTTTTTCATAAACAGACATGTTTTGATTTGTTTTGGTTTTGTTTTGTTGTACTGGGGGCTTGAGCTTGCTAGGCAGGTATTCTACCACTTGACCCACTTCACCTGCCCTAATCTCTTTTTTAACAAAAAAATTATCAAACATAAACATGACTTTTCCTATCTTTAAAACTTTTCTTATAAATAAAATTTGCAAATTTATCATCAGTCTTGTATTCTATTTTTGATTTAGAAAAACTATTACTGTACAATTTATGGAAAAAAATCAAAATACTTGAGTTTTAGTCCTATTTTGCATGACTTCCTAAATGATCTGTGACAAGTCATACTCCTCCTGAACCGTCTCAGGATTATTTTGAATTTCAAAGGTGATTTATGTATAGATACTGTACTTTTGGAAGGAGATATACAGTGACATAGAAAACAGATGATAGGATGCAGAAATTTAAACAGCTCAGGCACAAGAAGGTAAAAGAAAAATTGTGAAGAACTTGAAAGTCAAAAGAAAAATGTGATAGCTGGGCATGATGACACATGCCTACAATCCCAGCACTCAGGAGGCTGAGGCAGGAGGACCAAGAGGAGGCCAGCCTGGGCTACATGGTGAGATACTATTTCAAAATAAAAACATTAAAAAAAATTTTTTGTGGTACTGGGATTTGAACTCAGGGCCTACACCTTGAGCCACTGCACCAGCCCTTTTTTGTGAAGGGTTTTTCGAGATAGGGTCATGAGAACTTTTTGCCCAGGCTGTCTTTAAACTATGATCCTCCTGATCTCTGCCTTCTGAGTAGCTAGGATTACAGGTATGAGCAACTGGCACCCAGCAAAAACATTAAAAATTGTGAAGAGGAAAAGTGTGACAAAATCAGCAGCTCAGGCTACCAAAACAAAATACCACAGACAGTTCTGGAGGCTAGAGTTCTAATATCAAAGTGCCAGCATGACCAATTTCTAGTGTAGGGTATACTGGCTTGCAGACAGCTATCTTCTTGTACTCAGGAGAGAGACTAAATCTGGGATTTCTTTTTATGAAGATATAATCTCATCATGAAGGCTCCATTCTCAATTAAACCTAATTATCTCCCAAAGGCCCCCATCTCTAAATATTAACAATGGGGTTTAGGGATTAATATATGATTTTGGGGGACATAATTCACTCCATACACTCCCCTCCTGTCCTTCTTTCAGGCAAAATATATTCATTCCACCTCAACAGCCCAAGTCTTAGCTCATCCCAGCACCAACTCAAAAGCCTAAACCCTGAAGCCTTATCTAAACATCATCTAAATCAGATAGATGTGAGTGAGACTCAGTGTACAATTCATCCTGTGGTAAAATTTCTCTCCAGCTGTGAACCATGAAACCATAAAAGTAGGTGGTGGGAAAGGTACAGTATAACCATCCCCATTCTAGAAGGGAAAAATCATAGGGAAGAAAGCAGTGATGGATATCAAGCAAACCCAAATTTTAGCAAGGCAAATTCTCTATCTTAAGGCTCAAGAATAATCCTGAGGCTGGGCACCGGTGGTTTATATCTAGAATCCTACCTACTAGGGAAGCTGAGATCTGGAGGACCATAGTTTGAGGCCAGCTCAGGCAAATACTTCATGACATCCCATCTCTGAAAATAGCTACAGCAAAATGGACTGGAGGTATGGCTCAAGTGGTAGTGAGCGTGCTTTGCAAGTGTGAAGCCCTGGGATAAAACTCCAGTCCCTCTGGGCCTCTCATAGTGTCCCATGCCAGAGCAAGCTGTGGCTCTGAACCACTGCCTGGCCCCCTCTACCTGTAGGCTGCTGGCACTGAAGTGGGTTACACAGTAGGGGGAAAAAAACCCCAAAAAACCCAGTCCTACCAAAATAACCACCACCACCACCATCATCACCCTTGGGCTTGCTGCTCCACCTTCCAGGCCATGGCTCTACAACGTGGTCCTACCCGCTCTAGCTCTGCAGGACACTGCCTTTGTGGTGTAAAACAGGTTTCTGGGACTCTGTTACACTGCTGTTCCACCTCTAAGGCCCTGGGCAAAAGCCATATGGCCTGTTGAAACCAGAGTGGGAGAGTTCATGATCTGAACCACCTTCAGGTTCATTTTTCTCTTTTCTTGAAAAATAACACACGTTTGTAGCCAAATAGCTCTATTGTCCTGTCCTGTCAAATCCAAAACATCAGTCTTCCTTCGTTTCATCCCTGTCTCCATCCTGTTCAGTTCAAACAGGCAGTATTTCTGCTCATGTAACCCTATAAACTCTTCACCATGTGTTTTCTTCAGAACAAGCTTTCTCATTTTTCAAAATATGGCTGAGATCTGGCCAAATCTTCAAGTCCTGGTTCCTTTTGCTTACAAACTCCTTCTTCATCATTCTTTCTATATTTTACCACAAGGAGTCAGAATGGAATAAGCTGCCCCTTCAACACTTCTCTTAGAAATCTCAGGGAGACAATTTTCTCACTCACCAGCTTCTACCTTCCACCCTACCAGGTTCTTGGTCACTTTAGAAAGATCGTCTCTTCTCCACTGTTCAATAACATGCTCCCCATTTCCAGCTGAAACCTGGTCAGAATGGACTTTATTTCTGTATTTCTACCATGCACCTCCAGACTTTTTCAGTGCCCACCCATTATCCAGCTGAGTCGCTTCCGTATGTTTAGGCATTTGTTACAGTAGCACCCCACTCACCACACTGAAGGCTGTCTTAGCTCAGGCTGCCATATCACCATACCATAGAATGGTTAAACAACAGAAATTACATTTTTTCAGTCTTGGAGGCCAAAAGGCCAAGTTCAAGGTGCTAGAAGGCTTAGTTTCCAGGGAGGGCTCTCTTCCTGGCTTGCAGAAAGCCACCTTCTCTTTGTGTCCTCACATGGCAAGGAGAAAGACAAGCTATCTGGATTCTTTTCATAAAGACACTAATCCTATCATAAGAGTCCCATCCTCAAGCCTTCACCTAAACCTAATTATCTCCCAAAGGCTCAATCTCCAGATATCATCATGCTGGGGGTCAAGAATTTGCCGTGTAATGAATTTGGGTGGGGGCACAATTCATTACAATGCCCCTTGGCCTAGCATATATCTGATGGCCTGGGCACCAGCACGTACTTGCTTTCCCCCAGAGCTTGAGAAAAGAGGGCAGAGAGACAGAACTGATGAAGATGCTTTGAGTTGATGTAGTGTACAAAAAAAGTGCACATTTTCAGCAAGAGATTTTTCTTCTGGGTATCCTGATTATCACCTCATTTTCATAAATCTGAGATGCAGCTTTATAATGCTTCAAATTCTTTGAAGTAAAGAAAAACTGAACAGAACATTTATAAAAACATTAAGATTTTCAAGCAATTTTAGGAAACAGACACAGACTAAACCTCACTCATTCTCTTTGAAACTGAACCTCATGACTATGTCCACACTGTGAAATAAATATCGAACAGTTGGGATAGGGCTGGCCAGGGAATAAAAGTCATGAAATGGAATTATGACAAGGCTGAGACAGAGTTGACCACTTCTTTATTTCTAGACCCAAATGCTTAATGGATTTAAAAGACATTAGAACAGCCAGCTGTGCTGCAGCTGGAGTTCAAAATACACAGTGAGATCACTTTGATGTGAAGACGACAAGGTGAGGGAGGACAGGCTAAATCATCTTTGAGGGACTTTGCAAGGCTACATCTCTGCCTCTCTACAAGGATGTGGCAGCAGTTCTTGAAAATTACGTGTTACGTCTAGATGAAGACGCTGGTCCTGTTATCACATGACTAAGGGAACCAGCGCCAGCTTCATGAGCCTGGAAGGGAGAAAGGAGATGACTGAGCTGTCCTCATTAATTCAGACAAACCCAGAGAGGCTACCTGAAGCTGTGCGCTTGGAGAAGGGGAACACATGGGGCTTCAGGGAGACACTGGTAAGACTTCAGATAGTGCTGAAGACCAGGCATTCAGGAAGCAGGAGAAAGGAGAGAGTACTCCAGTTGAGGAAAAGGAAACCAGACTTATCCAAGTTCCTTAATAAATGAAGGGAATTTAAAGGAAGGGTCAAGAAGAAAATCTATCCACAGAGAGATAGCAAGAAACAGAAAACCAAGAATAGTAGTTGGTACTGAAAAAGACCTTTACATTTTAGATACCGAGTCAGTTTATTCAGTCATCAGCATGTTTAAATGCAGAGTAAAAGAATGTAACTTAATCCCTATTCCAGGGCCCCAAGAGTACAGAGCCTGAGATTAGTACAGTGAAATACAATCAAATATGCAAGTGCACTATAAAAAGCCTAAATACAGAATTGGAGAGAGACAAGCTGGCTACAAATTGGAACGGGATGACCTGTAGATTTGTGAAGCCCATGAAATCATGAGTATTCTGCTTCTATTTTTCTGGTGAGAGGACCAGAGTGTTTAATAAGAGTTTCAGTGTGAGGACTTGATATATTACTGGGCTAAATACTATGCTGAGAAAGAATTAGTGGGAATGTAACACACACATTCCTATAATCAGCTGAACAGTTTCAAATGAAAATGAGTGCAAAAATACTTCGGTACTTTTTCTATGTAGGTTATAGGTTTATGTACATTTAGATACTCTCTGAATTATTCTTTTGGACCCAAGTATTGTTTATTACAGAGAAACAGCTCAAAGACTCAACTTTGTTATTCTCTTCATAGGGAACTTCCTCACCCTCACAGCAACTTTTAAATGCATTCTCTCATTTGTGATCCTGATGCTGCCTGGTTAAGTTGTGAGTACAACAAAAGTACTCAACACTTTTTGGCTTAGATTTTTTTTTTTAATTACTAGCACAGATTAATTGTATAGAGGCGGTTCACTGTGATATTTACAACATGTATGTAATGTACTTTGATCAAATTCACCCAATCTACATTACTCTTTCTTAACCACCCTCCTGCCAGCTTAGTAATTTAATAACTTTTGCAGACACAGTCACACGGAAGATACTAATACTAATCCTTTAAACTGGAGAGTAAACAGAGCATACTCTTTCAGAAAAGTTACACATTCTCATGGAAAGAACTGCACCAATTCTGTGTAAATAACACTCTTAACAGTTCCCAGCCTGAAACGCCCTAAGTGAAAGTCAATAGAAACAAAAACTGAAACGCTGATCAGCACAAATCACCTGATGCCAAATTTTAAAACATCACTACTTTTCCGTAACTGCGAAAACAAATGTGTGAGCACATATTGGTTATGTCTTCTTCACCAACCCTCGATCCTTTTAAACTAGACAGAAAACTGAAAAAACACTAAAGGTATTACACTATGGTGTTTCCTTTTAAAAGTTCTTTTATATTATTACTATAGCAAAACAAAAACCACAAAATGAAACAAAGCCTCACTCATGGAACTGCATGAGCCCCAAGGCAAGGCAGAAACTACAGAGGTGGAAGGAAAAACTAAAGATAGATACATATATCTATATATAGAGAATCTATACATAGATTGTATATCTATATATAGACTAATACGTCTATATACAGATAAAGCTGTATCTAGATAGGAATATATGTCTGTCTATATATTGAATGAATGGACACCTGGTGTATTAGTGCAATTAAACTAAAGCCCGGTCCCTGACCGGCTAAACGCTGTGGACTGGGATATTTTCTCTTTCCAAGGAAAAGAGGTTAAGCAGTGTTAAGAAGGGCAGACAGCAAAACTCAGAGGTCAGGTTTACAAGTGCCAGCCCCAAGGTCAAGGCAGTGGGGGACTCCATAGCTACAGAGGGGATGGGAACAGGTAAGGGGGGGACCGCAGACCTCCCGGGATGGGGTGGGGTGGCGGTGCAGGAGGAAGCGGGGAGCTGGCGAGACAAGGTAACGGGGAAGAGGCGGGACGGCGAGGGGCCCGGCCGCGCGGCGCGCGGGGAGGGGAAGGGAGGGCAGGGCGCCCCCGCCCGCCGCCCCGCCCCGAGGCCACGCCGCGCGCCCCCCTTACCAACGGCAGCAGGAAGCCGCAGAACAGCGCGGCCGCGGCCGGGGACAGCCGCTGCGGCCCCATTCAGCTGGCGGTTGCGGCTGGCGGCGGAGCTCGGCTCGGGTCCCTCGGCGGCGCTGCCTCGGTGGCGGCGGCCGGCACGGCTGGGACCGCCGCAGCAGCGCCGACTTCCTCTTCCGGCCCCGCCCGGGCGACGCGGAAACCCCCGCGTGGGGCGCGGAGAGCCCCGGCGGCGCGCGCTCGGCGTCCCCGCGTCCCCGCGTCCCCGCGTCCCGGCGCTGGCCGCCCGCCCGCCGGCTTCCAGCATTTGCACGGGGACGTCGCCTGAGCGGTGGGCGCGGGGACTTGCTCAAGCCCTCCTCTTAAAGTGGCTGAGCGACAGCTCGGTTCGCCACTGCCCACCCGGGTGCGGGAGCCCAGAATGCACACCCCCGTCCCTAAGGCTCGGCCCCTCAGTAGCTCCCGCACCTTCTGATGAACGCATGTCCCCCCAAACCGATGCGACCACACTGTCCAAGCAGCCATTGTTCCTAGACTCAGTTTCCCCTCCAGACGGCCTTGTCACATAGCCCCATGGTGATCTTTGTAAAAGTACAAATCAGACCATATCACTCTCCATCATGCTTGGAACAAAATGAAAACTGCTCTGGCCTGCGAAATTTACACAGTCTGACCCCTGCCTTCTCCTCTGTGTGTCTTCACCATTTTCCCACGCTTCAAGACACTTGGGTCTTCTTTTGTCCCCTCCTTTGGGTCCTTCTGGCCCTTGCTCCTACTCTTCTGTGCTAGGGAATGCCCTTCTGTCTGAAGCTCAGAATGCAGGGCTTGTTGCACTTACCACTTTTAATGTCACTTCCCTAGGACAATACCTAATCTAAAGTCACCCTCTAGTCACTTTCGTACCATGATTTATTTCTTCACTGCACCTTTCATTCTCTTACAGTCTCTTGTTTATTTATGCATTTATTACAATGTGGCATTATATTTATTATGTTGCCTCCCACTTGCTTTGTTCGATGCTGCCTCTTACACTTAACAATATGCAGCGTATCTGTCCTCAGATAGTTGTTGGATGAATATTTAACACTAAACACCAACTAGGCCAGTATTTCCGCAGTCGCACAGCTCATAAGGACACAGGAACAGGAACAAACACCGTGGGGGTGAATAGTGACTTTTGTTTGCATAAGATGCTATGGAAGTATCAACAGGAGGTATAAAACTGGTGCCGGAAAAAATTTCAGCCTCAGCTGAATCTAGAAGGCAGGTTAATTTTAGCCAGGCAAAGGGCAGAGGAAGAGGGGGCACTTCCAGGAAGAGTGAAGCATTCTTGTCACAGCCAAAGGTTGCACTGGAGGAACTACACAGGTGGTTGGCTGCAGTTGAGTGGTGAAAGATGAAGTGTGAGAAGAGGGCAGAGGCCAAATCATAAATAGTTTGGGACTGCTTGGGACGTTAGGTTTCATCCTGTGGGTGGCGGAGAGCAAATGAATAATAAACCAATGACATACAATTTCCGTTTTGGAAGCTTTCTGTGGCTGGCAGGGTGGCAGATGGATTGAAACAGGTCAAGAAGCAGAAGCTGGGAGACCTGTCAGACAACTACAGAAACAGCCCAGGCAGGGCAGAGAGAGTGAGGGACTGATCTGAGACAGTGTGGTGGAAGAAGTGAGGAGGAAGTGATGGAAGATTTGTAGCCAATTTTGGTAACTGAGAAGATGTGGGAGAAGGGGAGGGATGAGTCCCAGGATCCTTTGCAGGACCATTTATTGAGATGGATGCCACAGGAGAAGGGGACAGGGTGGATGTGGGAGATGAAATACTTTTGGACATAAGTTTGAAATTCTTGTGGAGCATTGAGTGTAAACATGTGTGTTGATGGCTATGTGTGTTGATCAAAAGCTTAGAGGCACAGGGAAGGCAGAACTGAGGTCAATCCTGGACTCTTTTTCATACTTTCTGGCTGCCAAAGACAAAACCAGGTTCCCTTTTGTAAAATGGTCGATGGGCTAGATGACTTCATTGCTAATATTCTCTTCTGGCATATTTATTCCTGTGGTCCTTTGCCTAGCGAGTCTCTAATGTAGCTCCTGAGCTGATGAAATTCTCTGATTTTATGCCTGCATTTTTGTTCTCCTTGGTTGAAAAACTTGTGCTTGTCTGTGTTATGGGTAGTTGCTTGTGTGATCTCTCTTTATCTTGTGTAGATTTTCCTTCTTTCTTTTTTTTTTTGCAGTACTGGGGTTTGAACTCAGGGCCCACAGCTTGAGCCTCTCTACCAGCCCTTTTCTGTGTTGGGTTTTTTCAAGATAAGGTTTCCTGAACTATTTGCCCAGCTGGCTTCAAACCGTTATCCTCCTGATCTTTGCCTCCTGAGTAGCTAGGATTACAGGTGCCCCACTTGTGTAGGTTTTCATAGAAAAAACATGGGCAGTCACGTTTCTACACTCGCAAGTATAGAAATGTCTGTAATTAGAATTGCACATATATAGCCAAATGATTTTCAAGAAAGTTGCCAAGGGAGAATGAAAGAAAGAAGGAAGGAAGGAAGGAAGGAAAGAAGGAAGGAAGAAAGAAAAGAAAACTTGAGGTTTCTACATTTCATTTCTTGGTGTTTACGCAAGAGAAATGAAAGTTTATGTCTGAATAAAGACTTGGACATGATGGTATAAAGCTGCTTTATTTGGTTTTTTTTTTTTTTGGTGGTTGTTTTTTGTTTTGGGTGTGGGGTTTGAACTCAGGGCCTCACACTAGGTAGGCAGGCACTCTACCACTTGAATCACTCCACCGGCCCCGGAAGCTGCTTTATTTGTAATTGTCCAAAACTATAAACAACTTGCTGGTTTGGATGTGGTTAGTCCTCCAAGGGACATGTGTTTGTTGGAAGCTTTCTCCTCAGTGTGGTAGTGTTGAGGTGGTGGGACCTTTAAACCAGGGCAGCCTATAGGCAATCACAGGGTCATGGGGGGCCTGCCCTTGAAGGAAATTAAGGTCATTCTTGTGGCATCCTTGGGTTAATTTCCCCCAGAAGATTGTCATAACAGAACAAGTGTGTCAACTTTCCAGTCTTGCTGGCTTCCTTTCTGGTGATGTAATCTCTTCCTTGCACATGTAATTCCACCTTTGTGCCATCTGCCATGGGATCCTCATCAGAGTTTAGCTGATTCCAGTACCAGACTTTTGAACCTCCAAAACTGTGAACTAAATAAATTTCTCTTCTTTATAAAGTTACCTTACCTTGGGTATTTCATTATAATAATGGAAAACTGACTAATACACAATCCAAATGTCCACCAACCATTGAATGAAAATGTAGTATATACATACAAGGACTACTACTCAGTAATGCAGAGGAATTAAGCATTGATGTACATCACAAGTAGATTAGTCTCAAAATCATTACTTTGAGTAAAGGAAACCAGACACACACAAAAAAGAGCATTTTCTATATGATTTCATTTATGTAAAACTGGAAGATCCAATGTTATCTACAGTCATCAAAAGCAAATAAATGTTTTCCTAAGGATGGTTGTGGAAGGAGGGATGGGATTCCAGGGTATATAACAAAATGCAAGAAGATGACAGAAATAGAAAAATTTGGTATCTTGCAGAGGTGATGTTTATGTGCTTACATAAAACCTCATCAAGTTGTAGGCTTTAAATATGTACAGTTTATTGTCAGCTAAATATACCTCAATAAAGCTATAAAAAATAAAACAATAAATGACAATGAAAAAGATCCTTTGCCCAGACCTCATCACCATATCTATCTATCTATCTATCTTTTTTAAGAGCTAAGGTCTTTCTCAGTCTGGCCTCAAAATCCTGAGCTCAAGAGCTACTCCTGCCTCAGCCTCCAGAGTAGCTGACCAGGTGCGTGCCACTGTGCCTGGTTTTCGTTGTATGTTGAAAGCGAGATAATTCTGTGCGTTCAGAGTAGGGAAGTACTGGTGTTGAAAAACTTGTTACCAAATTCAACGAATTTCTAGGACTTTTCAGCCAAAGAGTTGGAACATATCTCATTTTTTTCTCTCTCTCTTCCCTACAAGTAGGGGAAAGTAGCTCACCTGTCTTCTTTTCTGCTTTATATATAATGTGATGTTTCAATACATATATGCATGTAGAACGATCAGACTAGGGTAATGAACACATCCACAACTCTAATATTTATCATTTCGTTGGGTTGAGAACATTTAAAATCCACTCTTTTAGCTATTTAAAAATATATAACACATTTTAATTAATTGTAGTCACTAGGCTGTAATATAGCACAGAACTTATTCCTCCTGTCTAAGTGAAACTGTACTCTTGAAACAACATCTTCTCTCCCTCTTTCCTTATTCATCCCACACCCCCATGCTCTGGTAACCATTTTTCTTTTCCTTTTTTTTTTTTTTTTGCTGTACTGGAGATTAAAGTTCAGGGTCTTGCAAATGCTCTACCATTTGAGCCATGCCCCAAGCCCTTTTGCTTTTAGTTTGCTTTTCATGGTGGGTCTTGCACTACCTTTGTTTAGTCTGGGCTGGATTGGAACCTGGATTCTACAGCTGGGATTATAGGAATATACCACCACACCCAATCCAGTATTTGTCTTTCTATGTCTGGCTTTTTCACTTACATAATGTGCTCTAGGTTCATCCATGCTGTCATAAATGACCAAATTTCCTCCCTTATGAAGGGTGAATTTGCTGGGCACAGATGGCTCACACCTGTAATCCTAGCTATTCAGGAGGCAGAGATCAGGAAGATCAAGGTTTGAAGCCAGCAAAGGCAAAAATAGTTTGTGAGATCATAGCTCTAAAAAAGAAACACCACAAAAAAAGGGCTGATGGAGTGGCTTAAGATGTAGGCCCTGAGTTCAAATTCCAATACCAAAATAAATAACTAAAGGGTGAATTGGTTTCCATTGTGTATATATATGGTAGTTTAAAATATATTCTTCATTTATAGGCACTTTGTGAACACTGCTGTGGTTAACATGGGAAGGCAGATGTCTCTGACATACTGAGTTCAGTTCCTTTGGGTACGTGTCCACAGTGAGATTGCTGGGCCCCCAATTTTCAACAGCAATTGTGTTGCTGGGGTTGGATGCATGGGTCTGTGTCAGTCTCTGCACACAACCATTATGGGACCACGTGCTTATTACTCTTGGTGAGACTAATCCACTTGACCTCTCAGTCTCAGTAATTATCTCGCCCTTAAATGAAATAGCCGCTCAGAGTTTCCTGGCATTGCTTTTCGGCAGAGACTCTCTCGCTTTGGTTGAATCCTTTCATCCTCTGATGCCTGCTTATGAGGTGTTTCTCCTTGAGCAGAACATGTAACTTGAATGCCTCTGGTTCACAGTCGTGACAAAGACAAGCCACCAGCTGTGGTTCCTCACCATCTCCTCTGTTTTGCAGTTCACATATACTTGGCGCTGCTCTGAACAGAGCAGCCTCCCCCTCAGAAGTGTGTCAATTGATGAACATAGTAGACATTTCCTGTATGAGTTGGGTTGAAGGCTGGAGCTGGGGCTCGAGTGGTTGAGCTCCTGCCTAGCAAGCATGAAACTCTGAATTCAAATCCCAGTATCACCGAGAGAGAGAGAGAAAGAGAGATCAAGAGAGAGAGAAAGAGAGAGAGAGAGATGAATTGAAGTGTGAACTTGAATGGCAGAGAGTTTGGAAGAAAAGGACTCTGGACCTTTCAGATGGAGAGCAGCACAGTAACTAAGGTGATAGACCAATTCAGGCTTTCTTTCCTTGCTTTCCTTTAGGGAATCTTGTAAGCTCTCAACAGGCCACTTCTTAAATGCAAAGCCATGTAACACTTAATAATATCTTATAAACTGCTTTTTTTTTTTTTTTTGGTGGGCCTGGGATTTCAACTCAGGACTTCACATTGGCAAAGCAGGGGCACTACCACTCAAGCTATGCTTCTAGTCCATTTTGGTCTGGTTAATTTGGAGATGGATCTTGCAAACTATTTGCCATGGCTGGTCTTGAACCAATATCCTCTCAATCTCAGTCTGTTGAGAAGCTAGGATTACAGATGTGAGCCACTGGTGCCTGGCTCATATATATCCTTTTTTTTTTTTAATGTAAGATATGGGTGTATTGTCTTGGTGTTGAGACATAACCAGAGGCAGTATTTTCTGTATGGGTCAGTGTGACTGTGAGGTGCACTGGTTGTTTTAATGCTGATGGGAAAGGAAAAGCCTGCTCCATTTCCAAATTTCTCAGGCATAGCTGTGGACTCACTTATTTACCCAACGCCCTCTCTGACTCCAGATTAATTAATTGACATGGTTTTCTTGGTTGAACATTATAGTGTTATATATTGGTATGTTGAAATTACTCTGAGGTTTTAAAACCAAAGATGCACATTTACAGGAGCCTTGAAATGAATAAACTATCACTCAAAACAAGTAAATGCTGCTAGTGTCTTCTCCTTTCTTCTTTTTTGAGACAGGGTCTTGATATATCAATAGAGAAGTAAAACACCAAAGACTACAAACTGTATGAGTCCATTAATCTGGGCTTTAAGAAGAGATAAAACAAATACTAACATGTGTTGATAGAAGTTAGAAAACAGTTATTTTGGGGGAGCAATTACTAGCCTAGAAGTGAACACAGGAGGGACTAGCTTCCAACTCTCATTTCTCCTGCCTAAGCCTCCTAAGCACTGGGATTACAGATGTGAATCACCATTCCTGGTTTCTTTCTCTTTTTTTTTTCAGAGTGTGTGATGGTACTAGGGTTTGAACTCAGCCTTGCACTTGCTAACTAAGGGCTCTATCACTTGATCCACACCCCAAGTCCCCAGGTGTCTTTTGATGGTCAAGGATACTTTTAGGCTCCTAAGGCACCATTTGTTACACAACAGTACACTTCTGTATGACCTTTCTGCTCCATTTTACTACAATTCTGTGAACTATTGCCTGTTTAAGGGAAATAGAATCTCTAACACTGCAATTCAGATAACAGCTCCCATTATGTGTAAAGCAAATAAGGAACATTGTGTGTGTGTGTGTGTGTGTGTGGTACTGGGGCTTGAACTCAGGGCCTTCATCTTGAGCCACTCCACCAGCCCTATTTTTATGAAGGGTTTTTTGGGATAGGGTCTTGCAAACTATTTGCCCTGGCTGGCTTTGAACCTTGTTCCTCCTGATCTCTGTCTCCTGAGTAGCTAGGATTACAGGCGTGAGCCACCGGCACCCGGCAATAAAGAACATTTTGATGATAAACCAGTGTTCTTTCCCCCCAGATCTATAAAGATGTAAATTAATAAAAAAAAATTAACATCTTTTTAAAAAAATTTTGATACAGGGTCTTATTATGTAGCTCAGGCTAGCCTGGAACTCAATATGTAGGTCTGGTCTCAAACTCACAATCCTCCTGCCTCAGCCTCCTGAGTGCTGGGATAAATTAACATCGTAAATCAGTATGTTGCTGGACGAGTGGCTCAAGTGGTAAGAGCACCTGCCTAGCAAACATGAGGCCCTGAGTTCAAACCCCAGCACTGCCAAAATAAAATTTAAAAAGATTAAATCAGTATTTTATCAAGTGTATGTTTTGGCAGGCATGCTATATTCAGAATAAGATGTAGGTTCTAATCCCCACATGAGTGCCTGGTTGAAAATTGAAAGTATATAACTGTATTTTATCATGTAACAAGCCTTGCCATTATTAGCCATGCCCTCCTTTTTCTTGTTAATCATTAACCTACATGTGACAGTTGTACATGCCAGAGATGGCAATGACAGGAGTCATGTGATTTCCCCAGCCTAGTCTAGGCTTCCGTGTATGACCTGGTCAGCAAGTGCAGCCGGTTATTTCCAGCTACATGGATCAGTGAGTTTAAAAGAAAGTGCATTTAGGGAGGTGACCTACTGTCACAAGGTACAGACTTAAAATTCCATTATAAAAGGGTGGAGCTCAGGCAGGAGGAAGGGGTGGGGGGAGTGTATTACAACTTATGAGAATAAAAGAGCAGTATATATTCTTTAAATATTTAAAGACAGGAAAGTGTGCATGTTGTAAGTATATGCTTTCATGAGCTTTCACTGAACACACCTGTGTGACAGCACCCACTCAAGAAGTAGCAGGATGGGGTGAGTGGTGGATCAGTGGTAGAGGTCATGCTTAGCATATGTGAGGCCCTGGGTTCAATCCCCAGAAGAAAGAAAAGAGAAATGAAAGAAAGAGAGGGAGGGATGGAGGGAGGGAGGGAGGAAGAAAGGAAAGAAGGAAGGAAGGGGGTAGAGAGGGAGGGAGAGGGGGGAGAGGAGAGAAAGAAAGAAAGAGAGAGAAAAGGAGAGAGGAGGGAGAGAGAGTGAAAGAGAGAAAAGGAGAAGAAAAAAAAAAAGCATAACCAGCTTCTTAGAAACCCCCCTGTATTCTAGGCTAGTAATTGCTCCCAAAATGACTGTTTTATAACTCCTATCAACACATATTAGTTTTAGTTTTGTCTCTTCTTTAACTTCAGGTTAATGGAATCATAAGTTTGTACTCTTTTGTGTTTTGCTTCTCTCTCAATATCATGTCTGTGAAATTGATCCATATACATAGTTGTAGACTGGCCATTTCGTTGCATTAGGTCAAGGGATGTAGCTCAGTGTTAGAGCACTTATATAGAATGTGTGAGGCCCTGGGTTCAATCTCCAGCATCAAAAAAACAAAACAAAATAAAAACAAAAGCAGGTCTGCCGTGATGAGTTGTCTCCATGTTGTTTGAGAAGATGTAAAAGAGAAACAGATGTATAGAAAGGTCCTCGGTGTTTCCTATCTCTCCCTCTGCCTTTGCCTTCCTTTGGATGATAGACTGGCTTCTCTACTTCCTCTGACTCAGGGATGCTCTTCAGGTGTGGAGGGACTAACCCAGGAGAGAGAGAGAGAGAGAGAGAGAGAGAGAGAGAGAGAGTGAATTTGTGCTGTGGGCTGGGGGTGGGGGTGGACTGGGCTATGCTGAACCCAGCATGGAGCCAGTTCTCTGGAGGCTGAGGCAGGAGGATTGTGAGCTTGAGGTCAACAAGATCCTTTCTCTTCCTACCAAAAAAGAATCATTTAGGATATTCATTAAAAATACAAATGTGCAGCCCCCATTTCAGACCCCCTGAATCAGAATCTCTATGGCTGGAGATCTCCACTCTACCTCTCCATCTCTTAGTCCAGTTAGTAGCTCTCTTGCAATTATCCAGCTGTCAGCCCTGTTAGGTTTTAAGAGTCCCCAGTAATTCTTATCATGAGTGAAGCCTGGGACGGCTGGGCTGTGGCACAGTGGTTGAATACTTGCTTAGCATATACAAGGGCCAGGGTTCCAGCCCAGCAATGCAAAAGGGGGAGATGCCAGAGAGACCATATACAAACCACATAAGGGATTTTCTCAAACACCTCTCCTTCCCTTTAAGATCAAAGTCCTAGTGAGCAATTGTTACTGATGGGAATATATATTTTCTTATTCTTGGAAAAAAGGGTGGAGAAATATATTCAAAGGTCAGAGCATTTGGGCTCATCTGGAGGTAACAGGAGGATGGGGATGGCTTGACTACATTTCCTCCTTAGTTACTGATTCACTTAAGTAGGTAAAGCCATTGGGCTGATACTAGAACAGTTAAGAAGGTCTAAATTCTTAACCTCTTGGTTCATTCTCCAACCTTCGTTCTCCTCTTCTGAACAAAACCCCGCCATGTAGCTAGAAATGGAGGTCTCAGGGGGCAGAGGAGTCAGAAAGAACTCTTTATGACTCACAAAGTGAACAGATGTCCTTTTGGCCCCCTGCACTGAAAGGTCATTTGACCTGTGTATTTACATTATGGCAAGAGGAAACAGGGAGACTTAGGAGTTGCCTGGTGTATAGCAAAATTTTAAGTACATGACCCACTTAAGTGAGTAATTCTTTAGAGTGTCATTCTTTTAATAAATATTTATGCTATTCCTACTAGAAGTGCTTTAGGAACTGGGACACAGCTGGGGGTGTCCTGGAGGTGCCTTAAATTGCAAGCTGATGGTTCCCAGGCTCCATGTTCAATAACTTCTTGATAGCTTGAAACTGGCCGTAGTGGGATTATTTACACAAAAAAATTGGCAAATGCTACAAATCAGGGTGTTCTCCCCACAAGAGCCTGTTATTTAACATTTATGAATACACCACTGAAGTAAACCAACCAAGCAAAAATCCTTGCCTCATGGAGCTCATGTTCTAGAGGAAGACACAAAGTAAGTAAGTTGGCTATATCAGAAGTATATTAAGAGATAAATACTAGAGAGATAAAGTTGGAGAAAGAGATAAGGAGAGTGGGGGGTGCTGGGTATTGCAATTTTAAATTCAGTGGTCAGGAAATGTTTTATTGAAGGAAGAAAAGGGAACAAACCAGGCATGTAGCTAAGAGATGGATCTAGGCAGAAAGAACAGCAAATGCAAAGATCCTGAGGCAGGAATACTGCAAGAGTTCCTGAACCATTACTAGAGTTCCAGTAGAACCAAAGCTAAGTGAAGAAGGGTAGCAGGAGGAGCTGAGATACTGGAGTGATTGGGAAAGGTTAGGAGGAGTAGAAGGCTAGATGGTGAAGAGCCTAAAAGGGCCTTGTAAACTCTTGAGAGAATTTAATAGGGGCAATTGGACTTCTTGACATTCAAACATTAAGTGCTGAAACATTGAGAGTTCAAACATTAAGGTATCAGATGTTAAAAAGATGATTTCTGGGTTGCTTTCCTTCTGCTGGTTTAGCAGTTAGACTTGAGTTGTCTAACCAGGTAGCCATTATCACATGTGACTATTAGAATGTAAAGGAATTAAGACAAAATAAAAATGAAGAATTCAGTTCATCTGTTGCACTGGTCACATCCCAAGTGTTCAATAACCATACTTGGCTAACAGCTACCCACTAGACAGGACAGGTAAGAGGCATATCCATCATTGTTGAACTTGGCTACTTTGGGTTGAAAACTTTGTTGAGGCTGACTATAGGCTAAGTCCTGGTTCTTCACCTGTTCCTGAAAGGTGCATTTGCCCTAGCAGACCTTTGGGCAAGGACACCTTGGTACAGGAATCCTGGAGCCATTTGATTTCTGCTTAGATTGTAAGGTTCTATTTCAGGACCTTATTTCTGAAAGCCACTGTACATAAGACCTATAATCTTCTCCAGAAACATCCTCCAGTTCATTTATATATTCATAAAAAGTCAGTAGTAGTCACTGGCTATTACCTTGCTCATATAACCTGTTGTTGTGAAAAGCAAGGATGGGGTTGATGTAAATTACTGGTCAAAAATGGCCCAAATTACAGACTAGATACTTCAATTTATTTATTTATTTATTTTGTGGTTGGTTTTGATACTATGGATTTTCATGTTAAATAGTGATTAAATCTGAGATATAAATTGCTCAGAGTCAAGGATTGCAAAGCAACCCCATAATCTTTTCTGAGAGATAGGATGCTTTGTAGGGTTAACTTGGTACTTCCCCCAATTCTTTCCCTATGTGCCCACCATGAATGGGATGCCTGGCCAATAAAACCCGGCCTAAGCAGGGCCCTTTCTCTTGCTGGTTCTCCAGTGAAGGGCAAGCAGTAAAATGGCAGTTATCCTGTGAGTTTATAAACTGGTTTATGTAGAGTAGAAAGCTAGAAGCTTATTCTCTACTAGAAATGGAATCTGTAGGGACTATGTATATGCCTGGCCTGGGTGCATATAGAGTGAACCTAGATCCTTTGGGTTGGCTGTCATCTGTGGGTACTTCTCTGGTTTGAGGTGAGTCTAAATGGCCAAGGACATTCTCAGACTCCTCCAGCTTCTCTCACCACTGCTTTTTTTACCTCCTCCCTCAATCAAAAACAGGTCAGAGTTCTATAGACCTCTCTAAACTTGCCCTCTGGGAAGCTCATGTTAGATATAAATGACTGATAAGGCTTAGTGTTTACTTCCTCCATACGTAATTTTATGGAATCAATTGATAAAGTCAAGGGAATGAATAAAACTCTAACCCCTCATGGTCTCATGCCTTTCTCTCCTTTTTTCAAATTCCACTCCCAAACTGGAAAATATACCAGGATACACATGACAGTGGCTGGAATAATTTTTTTCCAGAAATTGATTACATAACTTAATTAATCTTTATCCTTGAATAAAACCCTAAAGAAGTGCCTTTTTTCAAGGCTACTCCTTATCAACTTAGTAATGCTGTATTTGAATACTTCCTTGAGGAAAATGCTCTTCCTCTGAGAACTCCTTTTACTGAATTATTTCCTCAACACTGGCATTTTGATTGGATTAATTCCATTTTTCTGTTTCTAGAACTGCAGTGGCTTTGTCCAGGGATTTTCGTCCATGGGCATGCAATTAAAATTTGTTCCAACCTTGCCTTTAGGTCCTATATCTTGTGGGAGATAAGGGACCGGAGTAGCTGGCTTCTGCCAAGTTCATTCCCAGCTAGTCTAGCCTAGAGGCAAACTGGAGTACTAGTCACTAACAGTAAGTTACACCTTACGCATACAAATAGCATTTTAAGAGGTAGAGGGCAAAAAGTCAAAGTCATAATGTTCCTTTAGAGCTAGGCTAGTATTAAAAAGCACATAATTTAGACACATTTGTAGCTGCCCTAAGTTCCCTGCTGGTATTATGAAACTACGTGTATATTCATTTAGACATTTTTATGTATCAGGAAGATATTTCTAACAGTTCCTTTTCACTTGTAGCTGTTTTCCTGAAATACATTAGTTATATATCTTATAACTTGCTTTTATAAAAAGCCAGGCCAAAAAGGACATGTCTTGACTTTTTGTTTTGCCCTTCAGATTATGGAATTTTCAAATTCAGGCTGACCTGGGATTTTATAACTTTGCCTTTGTTTGCTTTTTTTTGCTTTGCTTTGTTTGTTCTTTTATTTCTAGAACTTTGCCTGTTTCCCTGTGATTCCAAATGGTTAGAAACCAATTCATTTAATGTCATTGGGAACAAAGGGTTAAATCCTAGCATCAAGGTCAATTCAAAAACAACAGTTGGCTCCTGTGCAAACATTCTCTTCCATTTACAGACACACTCTACTTTTTTTTCCATTTGAAATGCCAGTTTACAAGTCAGTGAGCTAGTTTTCTATTTATAGTATCTTCACCTTAAATGCTATCCCTCAAATATCAAGGGTTCTTTCTAAAACACAAGAAAGGCTACCTACATTTAAAAAAACCTACATTGAAAAAAGAAAATTATCTACAGTAGCAATAGTGACAATAGGAGAACTATCAGTTCAAGTGAGTTTATCTAACTCTCCCAACTGAAGAACTTATGGAGACAAAGAAACAGTAAATGAGTAGAACCAAGCATGAAAATGCATCATTTCCTATCCAAAGGAAAGGGAGGACAATGCTAACTAACCAGAAAGAGTAAACCAACTTTAATAGCTAAAATCTTTCCAATTTGTTATAGGAAAGTCAACTCAGCTTTCTACCTTCGTTCTTGTATCTGGGGAGAAAATTCAAGGAAGAATTCAGGCAATAAGAATTCAGGAAAGACTTGAAAACGTAGTCAAAGTGATAGTAAAGTTTATTAGGAAAGGAATTTCAAGATGTTTCACATATAAAAGGAGATTCTCACAGGTGGAAGTTTTAGCAAGGGTTCATTTTAGTATAACAGGATAAAAGCAGGGAGAAATGGGGTAAAAAGGGAGAAACATTTCCTGTATCCATGCAGGAAATGGGAGTAAAGACTCAAAATGGTGGTCCTTATCTGTAGTCTTACACTTTCAGAGGTGGAGTCATGTCTAGCAACCCCTAATCATAGACAGTGGATATGGGTGGCTAAGATGGGTGCTACAGCATGGAGATGTGATCTAGGCCCACCCAAAACACAGGGAAAATGGTGAGTTTTAGGTCTTTCTTTTGTGGGACCTGCCTTCTTCTTCTTCTTCTAATTACTCTAGCCATTTAAGGAGCCTTGCAACTTGTTAACTTCTCAAAGAAGGCAGATGCAGAGAGTCCCTTTATATCTTCTTATAAGTTAGCATCCAGAAGGATGTGGGATGGGGCTAGCTGTTTTGACTTTTTGGATTTTATTTTCGCATATCAATGTCTGAATCTGGCCCTTTTAATACTTATTAAAAATAATTTCCCTGTCTCCTCATCTATCTATTCTGCCTCATTTCTCCCCTAAATGATTTCAATCCCAGGAACTGTGATTCCACACTGATTGGCTTAGTCTTGAGTAAAGAAGGGATGAAATTTAGGTGAATGGCAGAATTAAAAGCGTCCTGTGATATCCCATGGCCTCAAGGGGAGCAATGACAGAGGTGACTCCATTTTGGGTGAGGGAGGCACTTTAAAAGCAGACATCTAAAGAGGCATGGGAAACAACCGGCTTCTCAGAGAAATAACAAGCCTCTCACCACAGCAACAAGATGCAGCTGCACAATGTGGGGAGTGGGCCCCATGGCCAGGATGAGTTGGGCAACTTCCAAGGCCAGGACAAGCCGACCAGACACTCCTGGAATGTCCAGTTCCATAAGGAGAGGGATGAACAGGTGGTCAGATTTAATGAGAAGTTGACTAGGTGCCAACCAATCACAAATACAGAATACTGGGACCTAAGTCAGTTAATGCCCCATATTATCTGGACTTCAGCCTTTCTTTGGCTTAGCTCTTTCACTATGTCCCACCCATCAGGGTGCTTTGCTATTCTTTCAATAAACTTTGTGCTTGTCTTAACTTTTAACTCCTGTTCTGGCATCTTCAATCATTGACTACACCAGGACAAGAGCCCAGTATCAGTGGACTACTTTGATCTTAACAGAGGCTGTTAAGAATTGGAAAGTTTAATTACAATGCCTTTCTCTCAAAGACCTTGAGAAATCCTCATGTTAGGTTCCCTTTGCATTCCCCCATCACTCGTGGTTAACTGCTACCTAAGAAACTCCCAGTTGCAGTTAGAAAGAGCCGTGATGTTCCTGAACTAAAATTATTCAGTGGAGCGCAGGCCTAGGCACTGATTCAGCTTTGCAGATCCCAAGACTCAATTTTTGTCAGGACATCAGAAAGAAATCATAAGAAAACTAATGAGTGAACAAGAATCTTCCTGCATTTGTTTTTTAACTTAAAAACTTTACATCTATATATGTATATATAGATAAGTACATCTGAATACTGCATACCTGCATATGTTCATTTATGACATACTTGGACCTTAGATGCAGAGGGTTGAATGAATACATTCTTCAGTTATTGACACACTATCACTATTGGTTCTATGAAGACCCACCCCATCCTAGTTAGATATTTATCCACTCATCCATCCATTCTATTTCACTACCATACTCCACTCCCATAAACAATTCAGCATATTTCATGTGTTTCTTTTTATTTGAATGCTATGTAAACTGTGTGTCATTTTATATGCTTGTATTTCTAGTGTTTACATAAAGTATTATATTATACATCTTTTGTCACTAAGTACTATATTATAAAGATCTATTCATATTTTTATGGGGCATGTCTAATTCATTGTTTCCAGTCTATTCACTTTCTCATTAATGGCCACCCAAGTTGCTTCCAACTCCTCAGAACCACAAACATTGCTTCACTGGTTACCCTCTTAGGTGCTCCCTGAGAGATCAGTCTAATCATGTAAACTGGTATCTCACTGTGTTCTTGAAATATTGTTTAAAAGTTCATTCTTTGCCTCTAAACTGGGTGCCAGTGACTCATGCCTGTAATCCTAGCTACTAGGTAGGCAGAAATCAGGAGGATCATGGTTTGAGGCCATCCTGGGCAAAATAAAAGTGAAACCCTATCTGGAAAGTACCCAACACACACACACACACACACACACACACACACACACACACACACGCAAAGGGGGCTGGTGGAATGGCTCAAGAGGCAGAACACCTGCCTAGTAAGTGTGAAGCCCTGAGTTCAAACCCCAGTACCATAAAATAAAATAAAAACTTTAAAAAAAACCTCTTTTTTGCCTCTAAGTAACATATACACTGATATAGATACATATATATATATATTTTTTTGAGATGGGGTCTCTCTATTAAATAGCAGTTAGCATGAGAGATGGGGATATGCAAAGAAAACCTAAAATGGAGGATTTTTCAAGTTCTCTGGGAGAAAAAAACATGTAACAGCCTCTGTTAAGATCAAAATAGCCCACCAAGTCATAGGCTGTCATACAAAATAATTTTGAGTTACCTACTCATGCTAGGAAGGGTTGACATCAATCAGTTCCTGAAATAATAGATCTTTATTTAATAAAACAAGACCAAGACCTGTAAACCAGACCCTAAGGCTCAGGTGGTTATCCAATAATAGTACATTTAGTAAATCTGTAGACCTACCCTAGTCTTACAATCCAGTTTTGTGGGCTGGTCCTAGGAAGGGATTTAGGGCTCCATGCCTCTTCCACTTCAATAAAAACTTGTACCAGGGTAAAAATAATTGTCCTCGTTCTCCACCTCCCTTTCTGAGATGACCCGCTTTCAGTCTATTCAAAGTGTATTCTTTTCCTAATAAACTTTGTTATCACTTTCACTACATTTTCACATCTTGCCTGAATTCTTCTGTCACTGGATGCAAGGACCAAGGTAGATAGTTGTGCTTTCTGGTAGCATTGTTATGTTGCCTGGCTGGCCTTGAACTCCTGAGCTCAACTGATCCTCCTGCCTCAGCCTGCAAGTGCTGAGACTAGATGCATGGGCCACTGCGCCTGGCCAGTCTGTATTTTTACCTGCTAACTTCATAGCTTTATCACTCACATTTAGTTCTGAAATGATTAGGTTGCGTATGTGATGTTGGATATAGATTATGCTTTATTTTGTTCCATATGTTCATGTTTTCCCATCATCTCCTAAACAATTCTGCTCGTTTCACAGTGACTTCTGGTTCTACTTTTATAGCATATTAAATTGCAATTTGGACATGGGTCTGTCTCTCAGTTTGCCTCTCTGTCCAGGTATTTCTTGTCAGTGGGAACTATGTACTGTCAGGGAAACAAAAGCTTGTGTAGCCTAACCGGAGAGCCCCGCCTCACTTTCTGGTGTCTAATTACCTGACAAATCAAATGAAGAATCACAAATGTTCTTGGCAAACATGATCAAGCTAAATCTTTTAAGGGGATATTCTTATGGGTGTATCTAAGCCAGATGAATAATTTCTGCCTTATATAAGGATAGTTCTTTGGCTGTTCGCCTTTGGGCTCCAAACAGATCCATTCCTTTTTTTTTTTTAATTTTTGTTTTTTTGAGACAGGATTTCACTGTGTAGCCCAGGCTGAACTTGCTATGTAGCACAGAGGGGTCTTAAACTCTTGATCCTCCTACCTCAACCTTCCGAGTGCTAGGATTATAGGCAAGAACCACCATGGTTGACTCCTTCCTTATTCTTTTTAAGTATTGGGGGATTTAAACTCAGGGCCTCTGTGCTTGCTAGATAGGTGCTCTATCACTTAAGCCACATCCTCAGCTCTTTTTTTGCTTTTGTTAATTTTTGAGTAGGATTGCTGGACCAGCCTCAGACCATGATCCTCCTACCTCTGCCTCCTACCTAGCTGGGATTTCAGGTGCAGACCACCATACCCAGCTTATTTTGCTGAGATGGGGTCTTGTTAACTCTGCCACCCCTCCCCCATTGGCATCTAACCACAATCCTCATGATTTCGATCTCCCGAGTAGCTGGGATTACAGTCATGTACCATACCATGCCCAGCTCATGTTCCCCTCCTTTTAAAAATAGTTCAATCATTCTTCATGCTGGCAGAGTGAGTTGAATATGTTTAGAACAATCCCATTCTAAACTTGCCTTCTGACATAATTCCAAGCTACCTCAGCTATGAGTAACTTAGCAGATGGGAGATAATATAGCTTCGGATGTAGATAGATTTGAATTCTTCCTCAGCTCTGGCAGACACTGGGTAATGCCTACCCATCAGCTTTCTTATCTTCCACTTCTCCCATCTCATTTATAACATCCCCATGTCTTTCTTGTTAGGTTTCCCTCAGCTGGGAATTTGCCCAGTCTTGGGGAATGAATCATGTTTGTAGCCACATGTGTATGTGATGCTTGGAGCACAGTGGCCATCTTGTGACCATGAGGAAATAGCCTAAGATCACAAAGTAAGCTTGCTTCTGATGGCACATGGGAAAGATGAAAAGAGTCTGTGTCCTGAAGGAAATTGAAGAGCTGCTGGATCAATCCTGGAACCACTTACTTCCAAACCTCTCATTAGGTGGGCAATAAGTATTCTTGTGGCTTGCACAGTTGCTACTCAAAGTATGGTCTGCTGACAAGTTCAGGCATCCTTTAGTCCCTTATAATGCATGACCTCATCCCTAGTGAGTTAGAATCTGTGTTTCTGAGTGCCCCAAGTGAGTCTTAAACTCATTAACTTTGTAGAAGCTCCAGGATAAGCCACTCCTCAGAAGTTTTTTTTTCTTGAAGTTGAATCCATCCTAATTGACACTGTGCTGTGACATTGGCCAAGTTACCTAAAGGCACATAAGCTTCAGCTGCCTTATCTGTAAAACAGGGGTGATAATAATACTATGTACCTTGCCAAAACACTACAGTGATTAAATAAGTACGTAAAACACAGGGCACGATGCCTGACACATATTAAACAGTCATCGTTAGCTGTCTTTACTGGGCCCTGTGGGCATCCTTAGTGAAGATGGTTGTTTGAGTACAAGTGCAATGCTCTGCCACTTCCGGGATGGCATCTGGGTGTTCCAGGACATCTGAAAGGTGAAGCTTTATGGTCATTGCTGCTGCCAGAAGCATGGGATAGATTCCTCACAGCAGCTGCTTTCCTGAGAACTGACAATTGTACTTACAACCAGCAGGTTTAATTTTACCTCCCAACTTCCTTAAACTCAATAATAGAAGTCACTGTTTAGAAATCACTCCATCTATTTAGCAGGACAGTAAAGATACAGGCCAGCCAATGAAAGCAAAATATATTAGGAAGGACTGGAGGACAAAAGTAAGATCCAAGAAGGAAGGTAGTTTAAAGCTTGTTTACAGGGTAACTTTACAATAGGGCAACTGGCTAGGACCTTTGAAAACCTGCATATTGAGTCATCAAAACTTTAAGCTAAGGTACGGGGAAGGTTTAATTTAACATAATAAAGTAATGTGTATGCACTAAGTGCACTGCTGTATGCCCATATCTCATAAAAATATAAGGTCCCAACACCATTAACTTATTTGTGATGCTCTACAATTAAAATACACTTATCATAATAAAAAGCAGTCATTATAGTACTAAATGCCAATGGGGAAACAAAATAACTCCAGTGACCTCTCAACTGTGCCATCTCAGAACTGCTCTGTGAGGCACCCCACTGACATTAGACTAGAGAGGAAGGTCAGAGGATACATGGTTGCACACCCACCCAGACCAGGTGGTGGAAGACAGCCATGGGCCCAACTGAAGGTAAGGGCTCTGGCAGCTCAGCAGGGCAAAGGGGCCTCAGTGAACTTCAAGGAAAGTGGGCATAGTTAAAACAAATGGTTTGCCTGCCAACTAGAGCACAGGGTTCAGCGAGGTTCCCCAGCATGGGTGTGAGATGCAGAGCATAAAGACTCAGGACTCCATAGAGACAGAAAACTGGCCTTAGGATGCTTACCAGGGTTAATTAATGTGGAATGGGCATCTGTGGTAGGAGTTTTAGCTCTAAACAGGACCCAGCAAAACAAAGCAAGGTCTTATTCCTAGCAACTCTTGGTATAATTAAGCTAAACACTCCAAAATCAGGAGTATGCTGTGCAAGCAGAAACAGAACTAAGGCTCAGGAGGCAGTGCCTATTACCGGGACAGGCCACTTCCTGGGCATAAAAGACTGTAAGTTTTTAGTCCTCACATGGATAGCACAAACCAAGTCCCAGGCTACATCTGTGTCAGGGAGGAAGTGTGGACAACACAGTAGTCTAGCGGTCAGCACTCAAAGGAGCTGCTTTTTCCAAGCCCTCAAAAATTGGTGGGGTGACTGGGATATCCAAAGCTGCCTAAGTGCTTTTTATTCCAGTCCTGGATGGGCTGAGGGAACTAGGGCGAATATAGTGTTCTGGATATAATCAACAATCCAAAATTTCAGTGATTAAGTTCCTTCCTTTCTTCCTTCCTACCTTCCTTTCTTCCTTCCTTCCTTCCTTCCTTCCTTCCTTCCTTCCTTCCTTCCTTCCTTCCTTCCAGAAGAGAACACAAATGTAAATGAAACAGATAGACATTCCGCTATGAGAGAAGAAAACAGAGATAGTAGCAGAAGGAATGAAATGGTGTTTGTAGGCACTAGGTTAATTGGGTTTACCTTTTTAAAAGTTAATTTACTTATAAGGAAAGATAAGCTATAATCATGCATTTGCTTATTAATTCAATCAGCAAAAGGCCTATATAGATGTAGTCTATATATACTGTACTGAGTATATAATGAATGTTATTTAATGAATTGTGATACTGTGATTTTTAAGAAGATATATGCACATGTTTGATATCATCCCTGTTTATTGGCATGTAGCCCTTAAAACCCTGGGAATCTCCTGAGCTATGGATGTCCTCAGTGTGCTCATGATATGGTTGGTGGCTGGGGACCAATATATAGTATCAGTAGAGACCAAGGCAATCCTAAAAGGTTAGGAGTTTCAGCCCTATCTCCCAACCTCTAGGGAAGGGAGTGGGACTGAAAGTTGAGTTAATCACCAGTAGCCAAGGATTCTATAATGCCTATGTAATGAACCTTCCATAAATAACCCCAAAGCACTTATTCAGAGAGCTTCTGGGTAGCTGAACGCGTGGAAGTTCCCAGAGAGTGGAGCTCCCCGAGGGGCCTGGGAACTCTGTGCCCATTCCCACATACCTTGCCCTTCCACACCTCTTCCATCTGGCTGGTCACCTGTATCCTTTGTGATAAATGGGTAAATGCAAGTAAAGTTTTTTCTTGAGTTCTGTGCAAACCATTCTAGTAAATCAATGGAACCTGGGCATCTGGGAATCTCTGACTCACAGCTGTCAGTCAGAACTTGTAACTGACATCTGAAATGGGGGCAGCCTGGTGGGACTGAGCCCTCAAACTGTGGGATCTAATGCTCTCTCCTGGTAGATAGTGTCAGAACCAAATTAAATTAGAGGACAACCACCCAGTATCTGCTCCAGAATTGCTTGGTAGGTGTTGGAGGGAAAAATCTACACATATTATCAGATGTGTTGTGTTGAATGGTTTGTGAGTATAGTAAAAACAATTTTTGTTGGCCTATCTCTAATACAAATGTTTGTAGAGCACTTACTATTGACAAATAGTGTTCTAGGTGCTCAGATTTTGCAAATGAAATATGACAATGCCACTGGCTTCTAGTTATTTATAGATTGATGGGGGATATAGATACAAATATGGTGTAAGACACTGAAGTATACTCTAGAGGTGCTATAGGAAATCAGAGAAAAGCACATCTCAGTTTAGTTGGGGTTGTGGTGACCTGGGAATAACAATACAGTTGGCATTCTTGAGCTTTTTTCCTATGCACCCAAGCCATTTACACACATTATGCTATTTAATCTGACAAACACCCATCACTTCATAGATGAGGAAACTAGAGCAGAGAAAGGATTAAAATTTTTCCCAAATTTTAGCTCATAAGTGATGGGTGTTTGAACCATGTTTGAACTGTGACATTTAGGCAACGTCTGTGAATTAGAACAGACTAAATTAAGGTATAGTAACAAACAATTGAAACCCCAATGGCTTAACACAACAAAAACAAAAATAGTGTTCACCTGTGAATCCAGACTGGCATGCAGTACCAGTGAAATTTTCCTCCACACTCACTCAGGGGTCACGAGGCCACTCAGATTAGAGTGACAAAAGAAGAAACTCTATAGAATGTGTTTTTTTCTGCCTAAACTTGGAAGTGACACACATCAATTCCCATTACAGCCCATGAACCGGAACTAGTCACATGGCCCCAACCAACCAAAACAGGCCGGGCAGCATATGAAGAAGTAGGAGTGCTATGTGAGTGTTACTGCCTGCTCCACCTTGCACTTATTTTAATCTTTCAAATAAGATAGTCTGCACCACAGAGAAAATCCTGATTCTGACCTAGACCTTGGTGACTGCTCTGAGTTTTACTTGTCTCAGGTACATTCTCATTGGCAGATTTCTGGAGGTTTTGAATCCCTCTGAGCTGGTAGAAAGGACCAGACTTTCAGACCCAAGCTCCCTTAAATCCTGAACGGGACAGAAAACACAGATCCAACTGAACTGGGCTAAATCCCTTTTAGACCACATAAAAGTGTGTTAAATTATAACTTCAGGATGTTTTATGTAATTTCATTTAAAGTCTTTCTCATACTATGATAATTTAATTTTAAAATGAAAATAAAATGATTTTTTATTTCATGTGTCTATAAATCTCTCAATAGGCAAATTTTTTAATAGCAAACAAATGGTAAAATCAAGTAATAACAGCATTAAAGTGTCTATTGCAGTAAAGTCATATATTTTGATAAACCATACCATATTTCGAAGCTGTGTGTATAAGGTGTAGTGTTAGAAAAGTGTGAGGAGATTAAGAAGAAACTGAGAGGTTGATAAATGGATTATTTGCCATTAAACTCTCCTCTTACTAGTTTTGTGATTAATTTGTTGGCTTTTTCATTCCAAACTTGTATCTTAGCTTGATTTTTATCTTTTTGTTGTTGTTGTTTGAGACAGGGCCTCACTGTGTAGCCTAGGCTGGCCTTGAATTTTTCAGTCCTCCTGCCTCTATCTCCCAAGTGTTGGGATTACAGGCATACACCACTATGCCCAGTGGATTTAATCTTATTTTAACAGTAACACAGCAACAAAACAGTTCCTGTCTACGCACTACTGGTCAGTCACTGTGCTTAGAATTTGAAAATCTCAATTAATCCCACTAAAAATCCCCTCAGATTTATATTTTCATTTATATTTCCATTTTACAGATGAGAAAAATGAAATGTTGAACCTGGCCCAGACATCAAGTTGGGATTTAAGGCCAGGATGACTGATTTCAGAACTCACAGCTTTTTCTAGGTTTACTTTTTCAGTAGACAAGGGGAGGGCAAGCAGCAAGACAACTGACAAAGAGGGTAGATGAAAAAAATTTACTCCTGGGCTAATAGAGTGGCTGAAGCAAGCGTGAGGCCCTGAGTTCAAGCCTCAGGGCTGCCAAAAAAAAATTACTTCTATGGATTATATTTAAGTCTTCCCATGTTAGAAATATTCTTGCTGCATAGCCTTGGGGAATCCTTTTTTAAATCCCTGAACCACTGCAAGTACGGTAGTTTGGCTGGGCTTAATAACAGGCTGTGACATGAAATCAGCTGTGACAGGTCTTTCTGCCTCCTGTCATCAACTTTTCAAGTGCCAGGGAAGTGGCTGAACCTGCACTTCTAGTTTATAATGCCAACAACTGGAAAAAAAAAAAGCTACTGGGCACACAATATGCCATCACTACCAGAACAGTCTCAACTTCTTTTTAGTAACATGACTATCCCATTAGGCCAAATGTTTGCAATGGGAAGTTCAATTCAGTGGTGTTGAATAGGATTTTTTTTTTTTTTTTGCTTGAAAGATCTAGTTGTGTAATTCTGAATGACCCAACCATACAACGGATGAATTCATTGTGACTCTTAAGACTAAGCATCATCAAATGTAATCTTGAGTTAGAAATACTTATTTCCAGTAGGATGTTCAGAGACTTTTAGACTTTAATTGTTTTGTTTTACAGTGGAAACAGATTTATAAATTAGTTTCTTTTTTCTGGTTGTTTCTTAGTGAAACTTAACAATTCACAAAGGCAAAGCCAGGTACCAGTGGCTCCACCTGTAATCGTAGCTACTCAAGAGGCAGAATACAGGAGGATCATGGTTTGAAGCCAGCCTGGGAAAATAGTTCATGAGACACTATCTTGAAAAAAATTAATCACAAGAAAGGGCTGGTGGAGTGGCTCAATGTGTAGGCCCTGAGTTCAAACCCCAGAAACTGAAAAAAAAAAAATCCACAGAAACAGGATAGGATAGATTCAAGATACCAATGTCCTGAGTGTGTGGATTAACTCTAATCCAGATGCAGGTTATAGAGAAGGTTCAAGGCCAGATCTTGGTGCTCAACCTTGGCCATGGGAGGAATAAAAAGATAAGCACATGTTGCCCAGTGGCTGCTGGAATTTTCTGTCCAGAATGTAAAGGAGCTATAAGTGCCCCTTTCCTACCTCTTTTGACTGTTTCTGAGTTGTATCCTCTATGACAAACAGGTAAACGTAACTGTTTCCCTGAATTTTGTGAGCCATTCTAGCAAATGATTGAACCTGAAGAGGTTTTACAGCCTCCCACTTAGAGCTAATCTGTCAGAAGTACAGGTAACAACTTGGTGTTTCATGGGTATTTGGTGAGAAGGCAGTCTAGTCGGACTGAGCCTTTTACCTGTGGAGTATGCACTAGTTCCTGGTAGTTTGTAGCAGAATTGAGTTAAGTTATAGGACACCCCATTGGTGTGCATTGAGAATTGGAGAATTGCTTGGTGTGGAGAAAATTCCCACACAACTGGGTCAAGTGTTGAGAGTGGCATGAATATAGAGGAAAATGGTTTTCTGTATACATTTGTTTTTTTCCTCCTTCCATCTCCTCTCTTTCTCTTCCTACCCTAGCTCTGTCTTGCACAATAAGGGAAATTGCTGCATGTGTGTGTGTAGTCCAACTTGAATATCCAGGCTCTGGCCATACAACCCCTCATCCCTGCCAAAAAGTCACTTTTTAACTCTTCTTCAGGTGAGAGTGTGTATATGTGACTGAAATTGCAGGTTCTTTCCTAATCAATACCATTTGCAAAAAACTAGCAGGTTCCAGGAGTAGGCAGGAAATTGGTTTCAATGGCCAATGTAGAGTAGGGGAACTCAGCTCTAAAGGCAGCTTCTTTCTGAGCAGATCTGGGTCTGGATTTCTATTAACTAACTGGATTAGGAGGGGGTGTGGTATGCATGCTGTCACTAGAGCCAACTTTTCACAGAGAAGGAAGAGGGAGGAGATTTCCAGGAATCAAGGTGCCACCTCTTTTCTTCCCTAATTTGGGCATGGTTGGATCTGTCATGGCAGCAGTGGGTATGGTGTTTTTATTTTATCGCAATGAGATTATAGGGAGTTTGAGGTCATCTGGAGTGTCACCATGGCATCCTGAACAGATTGAGCTCGTCTGGAGGGCCCCTCTGCTATTGGGAGTATGTGATAACTGGATGGCCAGCCACTGGGAGCATGTGGTTATCAGCATCCAGGTCTTAGCTTTTGCAAGCAAGCGGCATAGCTAAAGGCTAACAGTAATTCAGGGTTTGCTCTGGGAATGACTGCCTTCAGGAAGACAGAACCTGGAAAGAGGCTGACTCAGGATCTGAGGCAGGCCAAGATAGGGAAAGTACAGGACTCTTAACACATACATGACTTAATATTGTATTTCAGATTGAACATTTTTCTCTCTTTCTCTGAGCCTTCTTTTCAATTGCAAACATGTGCAGATTTTTCATGCCCTAGCCAAGGAACCACCCAAACCCTTCCCCATTCCTCCATTATCGGTGATCAAGAATCACCCTGGTTTTTCTCTCCCATAGTTTAGCACAGGTTTTAAAAGCACCTGGGTACCAGAAGAGCCCTCTCATCTACCTCATACTTGGCCCAGCATGGCTATTTTGTAGCTTTTCTCTTAACCATTAATAAACTTTTATCATTATCCTCACTACATCCACATATCCTGCCTGGATTTTCTGTTATCGGTGACTACAACAGATTCAGCAGTTCAAGACCATTTGGGCTCCCATTGTGAGGAGCACAGTCTAGAAGGGTGAGTTGTGGGATCCCAGTAGAAATGTCTGTTGCAGTTACTTTTCCTCACAAAGATGGACATAGCCCAGGAGGGACAGAGCTAAGTGTGGAACCCAGGGCAGAAGCTTATTTACAGGTTATACTGTCCTTATGGGTGGATGATTCACTACTTCTGAGTAAAGGTTGAGTCAAAGATCCATACTAAATTTAGCCACCATGAAGTCTAGTGCCTTTTTACCCTCTTAGATGTAACATACTGTCAGGTCAGTTATCACCACCAGAGGCCCTGGACTCAGCTACTGTGTAGGGGGAAGGCACATTTTTTCCCCTGACTTTCTTGAAACCCATAAATGCAACTCTCTAAACACAGGGAGATACTCTTCAAATGACTTTCTCTTTTTAGTTTCAGTAAGGTGCTCATCCACAAAGCCAGATGTCGTTAAAAACAGAATTAGCTAAATATCATGGGTAAATAAATTAGAATTGGTTGTGAAATGTTTGGTTAGTTCTTATTGCTTGCTGTCCTCGTGTTCATTTCCTTATTCCTGTCATCCTGCTCAAGGCAGAACAAATATGTCTTCCTATAGTCAGGGAAGAAAGTCTCCACAGTCTGGCATCATTCATCATTTATATTACTCAGAGTGAGTTTCAACATATATCTACAGTGAATAACAAGGATTTATTATACTGTAAAATTTTAAAATCACGCTGGGCGCCGGTGGCTCACACCTGTAATCTTAACTACTCAGGAGGCAGCGATCGATTCAAAGCCAACCTGGGCAAATAGGTCGAGAGAACCTATCTCAAAAAAACCCACAAAAAAGGGCTGGTGGAGTGGTCCAAGGCATAGACCCTGAGTTCAAGCCCAGTACCACAAAAAAAAAAAAATTAAAATTAAATCATGACCCAAGATATTTTCCATTTTAATGCTAAGTCCAGATCTTAATTGTTTCACTAGGTGCTTAAAAAGAGTATGGACCCAGTGCTGGTGGCTCACATCTGTAATCCTAGCTACTTGGGAGGCAAAGATCAGGAGGATCTTGGTCTGAAGCCAGCCCAGGCAAATAGTTCATGAGACCCTATCTTGAAAAAAACCCATCACAAAAAAGGGCTGGCAGAGTGGCTCACCATGTAGGCCCTAAGTTCAAGCCCTAGTACCGCAAAGACAAACAAACAAATGCAGTTTCAGATGAAGCCCTGGCCTGATACTGAGGGGAGCCCTGGAACCCTGGAACATAAGTTGCACCTCACAACTTTACCTTTGGGGCAAAGGAGCTGGGCTTGATGTGCTCAGGCACCAGTCAGGCAATGGCTATAGTTCCCCGGAAGCAATTTTGGGTTTCTGGGAGCTTCTTTGGAAGCAGAACAAACAAAAGTTGGGAGATGGACTCCAGAACTGATGAAAAAAAAAAAAAGGATCTGAGGGGCTGTGAGGGGTGTACTGACATCAACAGCTAGGTCACAAACCATCTACTCTATAGTTTGTGACTCTTTTACCACAGGTCTGATTCTCCCCATCAGCAGACAGAGGCTCCATAAACAATCAGTAGCTGTGGAGGAAACTCTTAGGGTTTAAACTCTTCTGGTAGCCTAAGGAATTCAAGGATAGTCTAATTAGCAGGAATATGGTCATATCTCCTTATGTAGTCTAGAAAACATCTAGACAATTGATCAGTAAACATATGCCATGCCACCAGCACTGCGGAGAAAGGCAAACATTGATCAGACTCACACCATCTTTACCTTGAGAAGCTTATATTGTAGCTGACTAGATTAGATTCACACGCATGAAGAAACCAGACACTATAATTAAAGACAGTTCATTCCGAGAAGAAAAATAGACATCCTTTGGTTACACTTTTTCAGAGACTTACAGAATGATGGTGAATGAGGTCAGATCAAGCTTGTGCATGCAATTTTTCAACAAATCTAAGAGATATCTCTGTGCCAGAAGATAAGGATGTTAGGGCTGAGAGCTGGAGTTGTGGTAGGGGCAGATGACAGATAGTGTGATAAGTACAGTGACAGAAGAAACACTTTGGGACGTTATATGGGTGCAGGATTATTTTTCAGTAGAAAGTTCAAGCTGGGCGCCAGTGGCTTGCATCTATAATCCTAGCTACTCAGCAGGCAGAGATCAGGAGGACCATGGTTTGAAGTCAGCCCCGGACGGATAGTTGTTAGACCCTCTCCCAAAAATAGCCAACATAATAAAGGGCTGGTGGAGTGGTTCAAGTGGTAAAGTGCCTTCCTAGCAAGTTCAAACCCTACTGTTGACACACACAAAAAAAGTTGAATTTCTGTATTTAATAGGATCTAAGTGACATGAGTGGAAGATATGCCACCATTTTATTTCTCATTTTATAAAACATCTGTTCCAGTTTAGTAATGCAATACCATCAATTGTAAGACATTAAAAAAAAAGACATCAATAGTAGAATTCCTTTTTAAGTGATAAAATGAGATTTGCAATTTCCTTTGCTTTTATCAGACAGACAGAAACATGCTTACATCTCCCCCATCCATCTTACCTGGTGTTATTAGTCTCTGTACTTCCCAAGGAGAGAGAAAAAGTACAGGAAGGCTTTTGGTTTCTCTCTTCTGCTTCTTCTAGAACTAGTGCAGTCATATAATGAGCCTGTAACAGTATTTGAAATAGTAGCTAATATTTATCATATGCTCACTGTGGATCGGGTTTGTGACTAGTTCTTTCTTACCCATTACTTAATTTAATTCTTTTTAAGTCCATTGAGTAAAAGTTTTAGTATCTCCACTTTGTTGATGAGTAAACTGAGATTTAAGGAGGGTAAGCAATTTGCCTGAGGTCACACGGGTGCTGAGTATCTGAGCTGAGATTTGAATGCAAGTGCATCTATCTCCCAACTTTATGTTCTTAACCACTATGCTAGTAAGTGATTTTTGTTTTTGTTTTTTGAGACAGGGTCTTGCTATGATAGCGATCCATCTGCATCCGCCTCCAGAGTCCTGGGAGTCGCAGGCATGTGCCACCATGCCTGGCTGACAGTAAGTGATTTGATAAGACCTGATATCCTGCAAAGGAAAAAAATTAACACATTTCATTTCAGTCAGCATTTATCAGTGATATTTCTCCTTAGGAAACTTTCAGAAAGCAAAACGTTGTGCAGACTGCAGAGGAGATGGAGTTACCTATCTTAAACTATGACTGTATTTCTGATGTTACTATTGCGTAACTAGTCTTTATACAGGCTTTGCGAATTATACTGCTGGATAATGGATTTTAAATTGCATGTTTAAGTAGACTAAGAACTCTATAGTTAGTGGGTTATAGTTAAGAAGCCACAGAATAGATAAGGTGCACAATTACAGGGTATGTTTCTTCCAAACCTCTAATTTGTGTTAGGATGTTCAATTACCATCCTCTATGTGCAGGCATAAATTTTGACCCAATAGCAATGAAGTCTGGCCCAGAAGTTTGCAGACTCTGAATTATTTATCAGAAGGTACTACTTAACTCACATTTGACACAACTGTTTATGTTCACAGACAATTTGGGGTTATCTGAATTTAGAAGAGGTAGGCTAATCCTTGATTAACTTGAGGTAATGGGTAGAATTCTAAGATAGAAAATGTCAGTTTGCTAACATCTTAGTCTGATCACTTTATAAACTGGACCATCAAGTCTTAAGCTTTCTGGTCTTAGGACTCCTTTACACTCTTAAAAAATATTGAGGACCCCAAATAAATTTTGTTTATGGGTTATAACCATTACTATTTACATTTCAAAAATTAAGATGGGGAGAAAAAAATTCTATATGGTGCTGGAGATTGAACAAAGCAAATGTCTTACCATTGAGCTCATCCCCATTCCTCAAAAATAGAGAAATTTTTAAAATATTAAGTCATTAAAATAATAACTTCATTATATGTTAACATAAGTAACATTTTGTGAAAAAAAATTCCCCAAATCAACAAACAAACAAAAACAAAACATGAGAAGATTGGCTTCGCTTCCCACATTTGCAAGTCTCTTAAACATGTGGCTTAACAGAACCCAACTGAGTTCTCCTCTCTGCTTTTGCACAACTCCAATGTGCACTTGAGAGAATGAAGATTTAAAAAGAAAGAAATAAAAGGCGGGGGCTGGAAGCATGGCTCAAGGGGTAGGGTGCCTGCCTAGCAAGTGATAGGCAGTATGAAAGAGTTGAAATAATGTCAGATATAATACTTTCTAATAACCAATATTCTTTTTATGTATACTTCTTTTTTAAGGCATTAAGTGATAAGATCTAACAACAGATCTAATGGCTGTAATTTTGAAGAGATGATGAGCTTAAATAACGCATTAAGATGCCTGTAACATCAAGCAATATGAAACAGTTTTATTGGATGCTTCAATCACACATAATGCTAACAGTACTGGCTTGAAGCCTACATTTATAATGGAAAGAAATTAATTTTCACTTTTTATTAGCATCTATTAATTATACAAAGAGATTTCATTGTGATATTTCCATGCATGCATATTCACCCCCTAATACTCGTTCTTATTTCCCTTGCCCCTTGGAAGGAACTGTTAAATCTCACTGAAAGGTCAGTGAAAACAAATATATAACTTTTTTCATCCTAGTTCACTGATACTCGGAATCCTCTCCACAACCTCTTTGGGAATCCTAGAGTCAGGGTTAAGGACCCTGCCTACCTGTTTTGATAAGCAGGAAGAAAGAGGATTCTGCAGTGAACAAAAAAACCTGACCTATATTCTTTAAATTTTTTTTTCAGAAATTTTTGTTATGGTAAAATATCCATAGCATAAAATTTTACCATTTTAGCCATCTTTGAGTATATAGTTCAGTAGCACTAAGCACATTCACACTATTGTGCAGCTCTTACCACAATCCATCCCAGAACTTTCTTGTCTTCTCTAACTGAAACTTCTTACCCATTAAACAATAATTCCCCATTTCCCCCTTCCCGTGGCCCCTGGGAAACACCATTCTGCTTTCTGTCTGTGACTCTGACTCCTTAGACACCTCGGATGAGTAGAACATAGATCTGTCCTTTGCTTTCTGACTTTTTCACTGACCATAACACCCTCAAGACTCATCCATGTTGTTGCATGTGTCAGAATTTCACTGCTTTTTGGAGCTGAATAATATTTCATTGTATATATATATATAAAATATTTTATTTATTTTTTTTTGGTGAGACTGGGGTTTGAATTCAGGGGCAGTCCACCACCTGACTCACACTTCAGTCTACTTTGCTCTGGTTATTTTGGAGATAGGTTCTCTCAAACTATTTGCTTGGACTGGCTTTGAACCACGATCCTCCTGATTTCAGCCTCCTGAGTAGCTAGGATCACAGCTACTTGGTGCCCAGCTTCTATTTAATTTTTGAGGAACTACCATGGAGTTTTCTTGGACCACATTTTTAATATTCCTTATTTGTTGTTGCTAATATTTTAAAAATAATTATTTATAATATGGAAATTTTATTTTCCTTGTATTTTGTCCAATAACTAACAAATATTTAATGAGTACCTCATGGATTTAATACACAAAGAACTATGAATATTCTAGAAGATAGCATTCTCATAGCCTCAGGGAACTCTCAAATTAAAAAAAGAACATGCAAGTAAAATTTCATTGTTAAAAAATAAAGATAAGAGAAAAAAACTTTATTGGGCATTGAATATATAACAGGCATGGTTATAGGTACTGATGGGGTCCCTGCCCTTAGCAGTGAGCTGTAGTTTTTAGCAACAGCTCTGAAACGGTGATCTGCTGACCATGAATGACCAATGTACCTTCAAGTGGTCAGGAGTCTGCCAGAAATGTCAAGTTCACCAATATGCTAGTGTCTGTCCTTCATCCAGGTTGTAACAACGGGCAATTGGAGACAGACCCAGTTGCATGAACCCCTGGCATTTAAGAATTTGGGGAGAGACACCTACAAAATGTTGATTCCCTATGCCTGCCAACACCCACAACTTTAAGGGCCAAAAGAGACATTCCAAGAAGTTCTTTCTAGAAGTAACAGAAACTAGGAAAGGGAGAGAAAGTGTTTCAGAGAGAAGTGGGCAGTGTTCTAGGTGTGCTTGTCATTAAGTGGATCTGGGCTGTGACTTTATCCTCTAAGGTCCGGGCAAACGGGAAAAGGTGGACGTGACTGACTTCCCACCTATCCTTCAAAGAGCTCCAAAGCTAAGTAGCGAAGGGGTTCACAGCAAATTATTGTCTTTACCTAAAAGTGCTGGTGGGAGGAGAAGGTGTTAAAAGTATCCATGTCAATCTTCCTCTTTTCTTCCCCCAGTTTCCTTCTCTTCCTAGCTTTTCTTTTCAAATCATCATTTGATAAAATATATAACTGCATATTTGAGTGTGATGACTTTTCCCCCCAAACATTCTGTTGTCAAGGTAACCTGTTTAAAACAGCATTGGTAGGGGCTGAGGGTGTAGCTCATGGTAGAGCCCTTGCCTAGCATGTGTAAGGCCCTGGTTTCATCCCTGGCACCACAATAAAAAGAACAAAAGGAAGATACACATCATTTTTCTACAGAAGAACTTAAAAGTAAAAAATCAATGCCTACAGAATTTGTATGAATTACAGAAATTACTCAGATTTTATTAGTAAAAAAACCAATCAAATATAAAAAGTATGATTTCTATTTTAGCTTTTTTTTCTGAATAGGTGAGGAAGCAGATCCCAACCCTTAACAGATTCCGCATATGAAATGTTTTCAGTATGAGCAATGAAGCATTTCCTTATGTCTACGGTTTACATCCTCTAAAAAAGTTTAGTTTTGAATCTGAACACAAGGAGTCATGCCAAAACTCCCAAGTCTAAAAATACACACAAAGAAGTAATCTCTAAAAGTGATCCCTAATTTCTTACACAGATCATGAAGATGTCATTTAGATAGCAATAAATGGTACGAATCCTAGTGAAGAAAAAAAGAGAATAGTTTTATATTAGAATAATGGCAAAGAACACCACAGAAAAAGTTTTGAAATATTCTGTTGTATCAAGATTCCTGGCCAGGCCCCTTTGGCTCATGCCTGTAATCCTAGCTACTAAGGAGGCAGAGATCAGGAGGATTGTGGTTCAAAGCAGCTCAGGGGAAATAGTTTGTGAGACCCAATCTTGAAAATACCTAACACAAAAAAGAGCTTGCAGAGTGGCTCAAGGTGTAGGCCCTGAGTTCAAGCCCCGGTACTGCAAAATAATAAATAAATAAAAGTAAAACAAAAACAAAACCAAAAACATTCCTGACTGACATTGTAGAAGGTGGATTCTATGAGCACTTTGTAGGTTATTGACAGAAACTGTGTTTTACTTTTTTCTGTCTCCATTGACACAGAAGCTCTAAGTGTCTAGTGTGGTTTATACTGGCTACTCAAGTCCAGATTATAACTGATGACTATTTACAAGTTAGAAGATCTACCAGCATGACAGGAGACACCATTGCCAAAGAAAACTGTGAAAAAGAAATTTAAGCCCCGGGGGCTGGGGGCTCACATCTGTAATCCTAGCTACTCAGGAGGCAGAGATCAGGAAGATCAAGGTTTGAAGCCAGCCTGGGATCTCTAAAATACTTAACACAAAAAGGGCTGGTGGAGAGGCTCAAGATGTAGGACCTGAGTTCGGACCCCTGTACTGAAAAAAAAAAATTCAAGCAACTTCATGTCAGAATCAATTGAAGTCCCTCCTTCTTTCAGTATTTACTGGGTGCCTGTTATGTGCCAGGCACTGTGGTAGGAGGCGCATATAACAGTGTTAAGCAAAATAAACCTCCACCCCATTCTTTTTTTTTTTCTTTTTTTTTTGTGGTATTGGGTTTAAACTCAGGGCTTTGTGCTTGTTAAACAGGTGTACTGCTTGAGTCACAACTCCAGTCATTTTTGCTCTGGTTATTTTGGAGACAGGGTCTTGCTTTTTGCCCAGGCTGGCCTGGACCGTGATCTTCCTAGTTTATGCTTCCCACCTTTGCTAGAATGACAGGTGTGTGCTACCACACTCAGCTTTTTCTGCTAAGACCCGTTTCACCAAATTTTTGCTCTGCTGGCCTTGAACTGTGATCCTCTTGATCTTAGCCTCCAGCACAGCTGGGATGACAGGAGTGATCCATCATGCTGGCTTAGACCTGTTTTCTTGCTGTTTCAAAAACCTTGGACTGGAGGCTCAAGTGGTAGAACACCTGCTTTGCAAGCATGAAGCCCTGAATTCAAAACCTAATCCCACCAAAACCAAAAAGCAAAAAAACAAAAAAACCTATGTTCATTCTGTTCTGATGGTTTGGGCCTTCATGCCAGTTACTAAATATCCTCTGAACTCCACCTCTGCTCTTATTCTTGTTACCAGTGCTGGGGCTGGGAATGTGCAGACCATCTTTCTGCTTTGCCAATTGCTCTCTGTCAGGTGCTTCCAACAGAGAGAATCAGAGAGAGACTGACAGGCTAGGAGGGATAGAGGCACTTCCTCCTCCTCTTCTGTTGGTGTCCTCTCTTTTTCAGTGGCACGAAGCCTCACCTCTGTACCTGCTGAGTCAGTCAGATCCAGTAGCAGCACTGCCAGCTCTAGGTTATAGAGTCACAGTAGTTTAACATTTGTAGAACCAGTCTCATCACTCCCCAAAGACCCCAGCATCAGCTGGTCACAACCCTTCTTCTTTCATTTTCTTTTCTTTTCTTTTTTTTTTTTTTTTTTTGGTGGTGATGCTGGAGCTTGAACTGAGGGTCTCACTCTACCACTTGAGCCACGTGTCTTTTTTGCTTTGGTTTATTTTTCAGATAGTGTCTCACACTTTTGCCCAGGCTGGCAACAATCCTCCTACCTCCTCCTCTTAAGTAGCTGGGATTGCAGGTATGCACCACCATGCCCCAGGAGGAGTACCTCTTTCTTTAGAGGTTTGGATCTTGGTTCCACAGAGCTACTTCTCTGAGCTTTGAGGCTTTTTATACAGTGTGCAGTTTGACCCCCCCACTTTCTTGGGGTCCCTTCTCAAAACTTCTCAGTTTTAATTATTATAATTTATTCCATTTTCCCCCTACAGCCCTGGGAGCAGGAGATCCTTTTTTTCATATATATATATATTTATCTAAAATCTTAGTGTTCTCTTACTCTTTTTCAATTCTTTGTACCTAACTAGCAATTCTTTAACTCTCTCTGTTGTAATAACTAGTATGATATCTGGCTCCCAGTTGGATCCTGGTGAGTACAGTATTAATTTGTTTCCTAAATTCTGCAGTCTCTCTCTTGCACATCTCATTTTGTTGTTTTTTCTTTTCTTCTTCTTCTTCTTCTTCTTCTTTTTTTGGTGGTACTGAGATTTGAACTCCAGACCTCATGCTTGCTAGGCAGGTGCTCTACCACTTGAGCCATTCTGCCAGCCCTATTTTTCTTTTTATAAGTTGTTATTTTATCATGAGCATGCTAACACCAAGAGCGCTTGCGTTTTCTTGTGTTATGTTTTTCGGCAGCACTTGGTGTGACCTGGTCCCTTCCTCACTGCTTCTTTCTTTCCAAAGAAAGTTTATGCTTTCTTTGTCTTTTTCATGCTTAACAATTTCATAAATTTTTCTCTCTCTCTTTTGAGATAGGATCTTGATTTGTAGTTGAGGCTGACCTTGAACTTGCTGTGTAACCCAGGCTGTCCTCAAACTCTATATCCCCCATCTTGGTTTCCCAAGTTCTGGGATTACAGGTGTGATCCACCCTGACTGGCTCTTACTCTGTTTTCTTTTTGTCATAACTAACAGTAGTCAGGATGAAATGACAATTGGTCAGACCAACCTAATGCTTTTGTGCACTTTTACTGAGGTATCACTGTCACTTTTATTAGGATGTCTTCAGATTTTACTATGGTCCTGAAGTTACCTCTTTTGAATAAAGCAAACTCTTCCAATCTCTTTTGATGGTTCTAATTACTAAGAACTTCCAGCAAGGACAGGCAAAGTGTTAACATTTTTTTTGGATGAATTTACTCTCTGGTTTCTTAGAAACATCTGTACCAAAGCAAAAAAAAAAAATGTAATGTGGAAGGAAGGGTCCAGTTGATTTGAGATGGTGAACTGAGGAGAATCCTTTTTGCCCCTCTCCATACACAGAAATCCTATAGTAAAATAATAATAATAATACTTTAAAAGACTGGAAGCATTGCTCAAGCAGTAAGTGTGAAGTCCTGAGTTCAAACTCCAGTACTACCAAAAAAATTAATAACTTAAGAATATACACTTAAGCTCACAGCAAGGAAAACAATTCTCAACAAACCTATAGTCATAGCAAGGAGCAGCTGAAGACCTGCTGCTCATAGAAGGAGTCAGACTGACTGACAAATCTAGGGATGGGAGCTGAGGCTACTGTCCTGTGCCTTGTGCTACCTGCAGCTGCAAAACCCCCACACTAGCTAAGAATGGGAACCAGGAAAGCCCTAATTCCTAGAGTTGCTGCAAGTGGGAGCCAACTTGGCATGGATGGAAACAGGCTGACCTGCAAGCGATGCGGTTCTCAGGGACTCCCCAAGAGTGGGGAGGCCCCTGCATTTAGATTGTCCCAAACCTAGAAATAAACATAAAAACTTGTGAAATTCACAGGGCTCCATGACATGACAATGAAAGTTAACAACAAACTATTCTATCACCCATTCATTCATGGATACCATAGAAGTTATAATCCTAGTTGAAGAAAAACTCTCAAAACAAAAAATATAGCCAAGCACAGTGGCTAAAGCCTATAATCCTAGCTACTTAGGAAGCAGAGATCTGGAGGATCATAGTTCAAGGCCAGCCCAGGCAAACAGTTCACCAGACCCCCATCTCAACCAATAAAAAGCTGGGTGTGGTGACACACAGCTGTCACCCCGGTTACATGAGAGGCATAAATAGGAGGATTGCTGTCCAGGCCAGCCTGATCTCAATGTGAGACCTTATCAAAAATAACCAGAAGCGGGGGGAAAAAGGCTGTGGACATGGCTCAAGTGGTAGAGCACCTACCTAGAAAGGGCAAGGCCCTGAGTTCAACCCTCAGTCCCGCCGGGAGAGGGGAGAGGGATAACATTAATGCCATGCCCAAGTTGGACTTTACAAAAAACAATTTAACAGCTCAATACTTACAGTAACATGAGAGGACAATAAAAAATGAAGCCTATAATGAGGCTAAGTGGACAGAAAAGGCAATTAGATTTTTCATCAGAAAAAAGTCAGAAAATGGTAGAATAACACTTTCAATGTGCTGAAGTGTCATTATAACTGAAAATATTATTTTCTTTCTAATGGCTATCTAAAGTCTGTTCCCTGATTGATTATCATTGAAGAGTGAGGACAAAAGACTTTTTCACATGTACAAATACTGAGTTTATTATCCAGAGATAACTTGAAAGAACACTGAAGGAGGAAGATGAATATAGAAGGAGGGGTGGACACAGAGAAGCATTGAACTTGGGTGGAAAAAAAATCGCAGATGAAAATTTAAAAGTATGTAATTTTTAAGTTTTCCTTTGGCAATACATTTCTATTTAATGCCAACTATAATATTGAGAGACAAATTCTTGCATCTTCAAAATTTTCCAGTAGACATTGAAGTTATAACTGTCATAACACCTATCAAAAACATTTGGCTTTCTTACTGTAATGCCCAGACTTGACCACAAGTATCACAAACTCTAAAAAATGAAAATTATACATTTGCGCAGTCGTAATTAAGCTTATAGTTAGGGGCTGAGTAAAAAGGAGGATCAGCTTTTAATTTATAATTAACTGTTTTAAATTCCAGTAAGTGTTAATGCTCAAAATGAGATGACATTCTCTGTATTAATCCAGAAGAAATGACTTCAAGCTCTAAACATCCTAAACTTCGTCTGAGGTGAGGTGGTCTCATTACCTTTGACTTTTTGTAAACTTTCAACTTCTTTCTTGAATTAAAGGGTTTGAAGACAATTACAATACTTATGATCGCAAACCTGTATTTCTGTGGTTGAAATGGGCATATTAGCAGGTCTGAAGTTGACCTCAGCTTTTAAACACCTTATCATTTGATATCTCATTTTGAACATGTTATTTCCTTCTTGCGTCTGCCATTGGCATTTTTCTCTGTATGAAGTCAAGTGAGTTACGTCAAGGTGAAAGCAGTTGCTCAAATGAATCTCAGCCACTTGATGCTAAGCACAGAGCATTTATTCAAATAATTTAGGAAATTTTAGTTGGCTTAAGAAGTATACAGTTCTGTTTTCCTTAGGCTGCTGTTTTTAACTGTGAGATCTCCCTAGAGGTTGATGAGAAGGTATGAATGTAAGACGTGGTACCTCCCTCAGTGGAATATGCAGCTTATTGGGGTTACGAGTCATGGGAAACTGGAGAGGGCCAGTTTATTGGTGTCTCAACTGACATGTTCAAGCAGCTTGGACTTGAGCTGATACGGAATGCAGAACTGTTGGTCTTCCACAGTAAGCAACTGAACTTCTCAAAATCAAGTTTCAGAATGATATATGTATAAATCTAAATGTCGTCTTATGATCTTCACAATTACTGCCAGTTCTTTATTACCCACATCAAGATTATTTATCTATCATGAGAATGAACTCCAGCAGACATTTAGACTAAAAATTGGAGTCAGCCTGTCACTCAGCATGCTTGTGTCCTGCCTTCCTCACCATCTGTTAATGTGTTCTGTGGAATGTAAATTCTAACATTTGCCTGTCCAAATCATAATTAAAAAAATAACATTGTCAAAAATCATAAAATCCAGGATAGATGATTTTCCTTATCATCATCCTTTCTGGCTAAAATCTGCAACTTTTTGACATTAAAAACTACTCTTTTCATGGCTTCTATAATACAACAATATTACATTTTTTCTCTTTTTCAATTATAAAAAATAATATAAGGAAAATATCTTTGTGATCTAGTTGTGGGGAAGAACTTCTAAAATCAAATAATATGCACAAAATATAAGTGAGGGCTACATATGACTGCCTGTTATTTACTGTACAACTTTAGTGGGGTCATTTTCTTAGATCTTGGTTTTTTTTTTTTTTTGCAGTATTGGGGGCTTGAACTCAGGGCCTATCTTGAGCCACTCCACCAGTCCTTTTTCTTTCTTTCTTTCTTTTTTTCTTTTTGATAGGTATTTTTGAGCTAGGGTCTTGCAAACTATTTGTCCAGGCTGGCTTCGAATCTTGATCCTCCTGATCTCTGCCTCCTGAGTAGCTAGGATTACAAGCATGAGCCACGGGCTTAAATCTTGTTGTGGTACAATGTGGGGGCCTGGTGAAAAATGGGTAGATTTGATGAGACACATATGCAAATTTGTATATGGAGAGCAGAGTGAGAGAAGATATTTTCAATGTCTAAAAGCAACTAAGAATGAATATCTAACCAGGCATAGTGGGACATGTCTGTAATCCCAGCACTCTGGAGACTGAGGCAGGAGGGTCACAGTTTTAAAGCCAGCCTGCACTTCACAATGAGACCTCAAAACAACAATGACAACATATAAGTATCTACAACAGCACAGAACAGTACATCCAGTAGAAATAAAATGTACCACAAACCACAAATGGAAGCCGCCATGTCATTTTAAATTCTCTAGTAGTCACATTATAAAAAGTAAAAACTAATTATTTTATTTATTACAGTATATCTAACTTCAATATGTAATCAATGTAAAGTTGTGTTTTTTCTTTTTGAGACAGAGTCTGACCTTGAACTCTCGATCTTCCAGCCTCAGTCACCTGAGTGCTGGGGTTATTGATAGGTGTCAGTCACCACACTCTGTAAAGATTATTAAAGCGGTATTTTGCATTTTTGCATTTGTGTTGAGTCTTTGAAATCTGGTATTATTAGCCTTATTTCAAGTACTCAAGAGCTCGAGGCTTTGTAGTTAATGGCTGGTGGCTAATGTATTGGACTGACCAACTCTACGACATAAATGATAGTTCTGCACATCAATAACAAAAAGGAAAATTAACAGGAAAAATGGGGGAAAGATACAATCAGTAGTTTATTGAACTGAAGAAGCCTGAAATCTTAAGAGACATGACATCTCAGTAGGAAAAAGAAAACTTCTAGTGAAGTTTACAACTAGGTATAACTTTTGGTCTGTCAGTTGGCAAAAACTAGCTATTACCCCAGGGTTGTAAGAGTACCTAGAAATGGAACTCTTGTGTTCTGCTGGTAGAAATTTGAACTGTTGCAATCTTCTTTTTCTCTTGAAATGGGATATTTCTATGTTGCTCTGGTTGGTCTCAACTCCTGGCCACAGCAATCCTCTTGCCTGAGCCTTCTGAGGAGGTTGGGACTACAGGTGTGCACCACCGTGCTTGACATTCTTGAACTTCCTGCATCCTGATGTGGTGAGTAAGAAAATAACACAAGGATGTCTGTAGCATAATGCCATTTATTTAAATTCGAACTCGCAAACTCAACAAAACCCCACGTATTTTACAAGGACATATCCATATTTAAGGACATATAATTACAGCGGTCTGGAGGGGAAGGATAAACTGGGACCAGGAATAAAAATGGAGATGCAATGCTACTTTTGGTAAAAAGTTCATAGTTCAGAAGTTATCACTTGAAAGTCCCCAAATCTCTTCTTCTGATCCTTTTTGGGGGGCAGTTCTTGTTTATTCCCTTCATAATTGTCTGTGATCTGTAAGACAGCCTGGTCCGACTTCAGCTGTCCTTGCTGTGCCAAATCCTCCTGAATTTCTACCAATTCCCCTTGGACTGCCTGCATGTTTCCCCACCAGCTAAACTGTACCAGAAGATTTATCTTCACCTCCAACCTAGGTGTGGCTCTTCTTCCAAGCTGTCTTACTTCTACCCCTGTCATTACTTTGGTCTCTCTGAGAATTCAGTTATCTTTGACTCTTCCTTCTCCTTTTCTTATCAAAGACCTGCTATTTTTACTTTGAGCAACATTGCTATCCTACTCCCATTACCACCATCTAAACCTAGAGAACTCATTATCTGCCTTTAGATTTTCAGGAATTTACAAATTGCCAAATCTCCCTTAAGCACTGTTTTTTTACTACATTGCTTCCTTGTTCAAAACCTCCAGTGGGACAGGCATGGTGGTATATTTCTATAATCCCAGCACTCAGGAGGCAGGAGGATTGTGAGTTCTGAGACAGACTGGGCTATATAGTGAGATGCTGTTTCAAACAAACAGCAAGCAATAATTAAAAAAAATACTTCCAATGGTGTCATTAGTGAGCATTTGATGTTTGTTGGCTGTCAGCATTTATTTCTCCATATTCCTATTCCCTTTTGGGGAATTCTATCTTCCCATTGGATATAGCTTGGAAAAATTAATCCATACTTTCCTTCAACTAAGGGAAGGGCACATGATTTTAAGCCAGGACTTTGGAATTTAAATTCCTAGAAGCCTGATAAAAAGACTGAACAATCACCCTAGCATAGTGCCTGCTTTAAGATTACTACTGTATTCCACGTTTTAGCTTTAAAGACCTTCTTGCTTATTTATTTATTTATTTATTTTGATGGTGCTGGGGTTTGAACTCAGGGCTTTCTGCTGGAGCCACACCTCTAGCACAGACCTTCTTGCTTTCTAACATACCCACACCTAGTTCTCTAGCCTCCCATTGTCTCTGGGATCTCCTGGTATCTTTCCAGTAAGTTCCTTTCTTGCAGTTTTCCTGAACTGTTTTCTGGTGCTTGCAAGCATCAGGGTCACCCACCTCTACTGATCCTTTCTTCATTGTACAAAGTGTAACGTCTTTCCTTGGTCCAGATCATCCATTATCTGGCCCCAGGCTTATTTTCCTTCATCAAAACCACAGCCAACTAGGTCACTTCCTGATTTTGAAAACTGACCTATTGTCTTGCTTCTGGAACAACTAACTCTGTACCCATTTACTGATTCTTCGAGTTCCTGCTCAGGATTCAGTTTCACTATGAAAACAAACTTTATGCCCTGTATTGACTAACATTATCTTTGAAATCTGTTGGCACTTAGTGTCTGTTATTAATTTTCCAGTTGGAGTCTATTAATTTTTGCATTTGCAGAGACATTTGATGGGTCAATCTCCTACCCTCCCAAAACAGTTTAGACTGAACACTATCCATTCCCTTGTTAGATAACTATAGTTAAGACGTTCTTTCTTGCATGGAACCCAAATTTCTCACTTTACAACCCATTAGCCCCACTGTTGGATTCAGATTGATAGTCCAATAAAATAAGAATATCTCAAGGTGGGGCATGGCGGTGCATGTATGTAATCCCAATACTTGGAAGACAAAGGCAAGAGGATTGCAAGTTCAAATTCAGCATGGACTACCAGGGAGTCTCTGTCTCCATAAAAAAGCTTGACTATAGACTCCGTGCTTTAACTAATGGCTATTCTTCCCATGTTTGCATCATCTGAGAAATTAGGAAGGCTGCCTTCAATGTGTCTATATAGGTTGTTGGTAAAAATGTGAAAGAGAACAGGGCCAAAGATAGGCAGTACTCTTCACACATATATCCAAATATAGTATCAAAATATATATGGTTTTATAAGCAGCTGGAAATCACATTAGCCTGTGTTTCACATATTTTCCAAAATAACATTGTAGAAATGACTTTGTGAGAAGTTTTGCAAAAATTAAGATTTACTAGGTCTGACATTCCCTTGAGCTACTGGTCTAGTTATGCTACCAAAAAGTAGTTATGCTACTGTTGTCACAGTTTGTTCCTAATGAATTTATGTCAGCTGCTATTAACCACCATGGGCCTTTTCAAATGTTCACAGACCAACTGTTTAATAATCCATTCTAAACTTTTCCTGGTGATAACACTCTCTCTCTCTCTGGAACTGGAGTTTGAACTCAGGGCTTCCAGCTTCCAAAGCAGGTACTCCAATGTTTGAGCCACGCATTCAATCCATTTTGCTGTGGTTATTTTGGAGATAGGGTCTCACAAACTATTTTCTTCAGCTGGCCTTGAACTGTGATCCTCCTGATTTCAGCCTCCCAAGTAGCCAGGATCACAGGTGTGAGCCACTGGTGCCAGGACCAGTGATAACTCTCAAGTTTGTAGACTGCAATTTCTGGAAACCATGATTTTTTCCTTTTTAAAAATTGGAACCTTTGAGCATTTCTAGCCTCTGCCACCTCTTATCTTTTCTGTGAGTTCTCAGAAGTTGTTGGTCATAGCTCGTGCAAGCTGCATGTTTTTCCCACTGCATGCTGTGGGCTTGGGTACTGAAACAACTTGAAGGTAATTACATTAGGCTGTAGATCCTCACCACTGTTCCCCTTAATTTGCATTTCACTATACATTTTAAAATTATGACAGTGCTCATCATAAAAATATGATGGACAACTGTCACAGGAATCTACAAAGTAAAAATAAGTCCCTTTCCCAATCAATCCTAGTGTCCAGTGTGAACGGATTGGAATGCTTCCTCAAGACATTTTTATGCATTAATAAACACTTTTTAAAAATTTTTGAGCTGATATCATAGCCAGCATATTGTGCTGAACTTAGTTTTTCTAACCTAACAATATATCACTAACATGGTTCTGTGTGAGTCATATAGCACTGTATTTTGAATTAGCATGTATTCATAATACAAGGGGATTTTGTTGTGATAATTCCATATATGCTCCAGTGTGCCTTGAACAAGTTCATGCCTTCTATCCTATTTTCATTGCTCCCCTCCCCCCACATCTTCTTTTTTTCAATGGGTACATGGTATTTCTTTGTAAATGCTGCAAAAAAAAAAAAATACGCCCTTCACTATTAAGGAAGAGGAAAGGGGAGCAAGGGGATAACAGAGAGTAATGGGGGTGAATATGGCCAAATATTATATTCATGTAGGAAATTATCACAACACAAGCCTATCATTTTATATAATACACTCTAATAAAAACTTTTAAATGTGTCTGCATACATACATACACCTGTCTTCCTTCATCTCTTTTTCTGTGAGGGCACATGCCCGCCTGTGAGACTAAAGGGGAAGCTGCAGGTGCGAGGCTAACTCAGGAAAATAGAGAAAGGGCTCTGCTCTGACTCAGAAGCTCATAAGTACATAGGCAGTTTGTTAATTCGACATTGCAATTTGTAGTTTTTATGATCGCTTTCATATTTTATTTGACATATGTATATATGTCTGTGACATAGATAGGCCAGGCAATAAAATTAATAGCTAGTCTATAAAGTCAAAGATATCAAGTAACCTGCCCCATGCCCCACAACTATTTGGGGCAGATTGAGGTTAAAATCCACGTTTTCTGTCTCCTAATCTACTGTTTATTGTGCCGTAGACAGTGTTCCCACACTTGCATGTGTGAGGAAGATTGGGCCAAGTGAAAAAGCTGCAATGATTCACGGGGAACTTGGGGTAATAATGGTCCTGAGGAATGTGCTCTGTCAGCCAGTTGGTGTCATTGCTGAACAGGATCAGCCTGGGTGGGTTTTTTACATGGTGAGAGACAAAGAGAATGAAAGCGTCTTGGTGTGTTTCTCGGTACATCAGGGATTTCTGCTTACGCAGTAGACACCGTCATACTGTGCACACGTGCACTTTTGCCTTGAAACTAAGGCTGGGGTTCTTAACCCTGTCTGTATATTAAATTCACCTGGAGAGCTTTCAGAACTAATCACCCTGGGGGCCTCAGATCCCAGGTAGTCTTACTCAATTGTCCGTGAGTGAGCAGCTTCTCCGATGATTCTAACAAGCAGTTTAGGAGCCACACCATGGAGTGGGAAAGTAACCTGAACTGTGAGTGAAATTCAGCTGTACCGAGTTACCAGGAAAAACCATTTCCCCCCTTACCTGCAAATGTGGCCCATGAGAAAGGTTTCTAACTCTGTGAAATCTGCTTAGACATATTTCTACCCTGCATAGAACCACATATAGAGATGATTACTCATCAACTTTCCTGATGGTAGTAGAAGATTCAGCAACCAGAAGGCAAGAAAGGAACAAGAACCAAACAAACAAAAAACCTCTACTTAAGAATGGGAAGGAAAAGTTAAAGGGGGTTTCACACAGTAGAAAGACAAAGCTGTCTTTCTAAGGGAAATTCTGCAGAGAAGAGTGACTTGACTTCTTGAGTAGACAATGGCCCTGCGGCTTGAGGGAGAGTCAGGGAATTGTTACTCCGGGGAAGGGAGCGACTGTCATCCCAGGACTTCTCTCAATCCTTTTAACCCAAGACTCGCCTTTAGGGCAAAAGCAGCAATGTATCCCAGTTTAGCTTCTCTTAAAGGTCTTAGGGTCTGAGGCCAAAACCATACTCTGCGCCTTAGAAGAGCTCTTGGGAAGCATGGTATCTTTTAGAGGGTGGTCAGCTTTTAACCAGGAGCCAGCTCCCTGAAGGATACATGATGAGGGCAGAAGTCACCACTTACAATTAATGTCAAGACAACTATTGTATTCTTTCTGTTCTATACCAGAAATAATTGGGAAATTCTTGACCCTACTCACTCTGGATAAAAGGTCATTTACAGATTCCAAGAAAGACATTTGTAAGAAAATAACCTAGAGTTTTGTGGTTTTTTTTTCTTTTTTAAAAGATGGGGATCTTGATATGATGCCTAGGCTTTTCTTATACTTCTGCCTCAGCCTCCAGAGGGGCACGCCACCACATCCAGCTTTAGAATTTATTTCCGTGGACTACAGACTTACGGAACTGGTATGCAGTCTATATCTTCAAATAGAAATTGTATGTGGCTCCTTCCCACACTGGATGAAATACCATTAGCACAAAATATTGACGAATAAGGGCACTGAATAGAAGTAGATGGAAAAAGCCTGACAAAAGCCAATAGCTCTCAAGATAAAATCAAGAAAGTAAAGAGGAACAAAAATTAAGTAGGTAATTTAATAAAGAAGAGATAATTATTTGAACCCAGGAATTTTTAAAGACTGTCATGGAAGTAAATATCATTAAAAGATGCAGCCAGGGCAATCACAATCTTGATTTTCTTAAGAATGTCCTGATTTTAGCACTGAATGTACCTTATCTTGGGAAAGCTCTCAATCCTGGGCAAACTGAGACAGTTGGTCATCTCATTTATAGACCCATTTTCTTGGATAATTAATGAATGTAAGAAAGTCTATTAGGCTTCCACAGTACACTCCAGTTAAAATAATTGGAACAGGAGTTCAATAAAGAACTATTTTTAAAAGGTATGCCCTAGGCAGGGGATAGGAAAACACAAGGGAGAGTGTAGTACTCCAGGACTGGCTAGCAGCAGGGCTTCCTTTACTACACCTAGGCTTACAGTGATGATTGGGAGGGGCTCAAGATAGAGGGATCCTACAGATAAAGGGATATTTGATGAGGGCCACCTGCTTGGGGTCTGAGACTTTTGATAGGAGGACAATCCAGTGCAGCATTCCTGCAGTGAGCAAGTCTCTCTTTCCGCCCATTGACCTCCTGTTCTTTCTTCCCCTTGGCCAAGCACAATTAGAAACAAGAAGGAAGGAAGCCATAGGGTTATTCCATGTTGTAGGTCAGCCTCTCTGGGTAGAGAGCACAATGGTGAAAAGTAGAGGGTAGATGTGGAGGACAAATGGAAAATATCCTGCACACACAAAAGGATTGAGTGACTGTAACTATGTTTATTTCTGAAAAATGAGGTGAATAGAGCAATAGTTGCTCCCTACAGGTTAAGTTTTCAAAGGCCAGGAGTCGTGTGCACAGCTGCAATCCCAGCTACTTGGGAGGCAGGTGGCCCTTGGCAAAAACATGAGACCCTACCTGAAAAATAAGTAGAGCAAAAAGGGCTGGAAGTGTGCTCAATTGGTAGAGTGACTACCTAGCAAGCATGAAGCCCTGCTTCATTCCCTCCCCCCCAAAAAAAGAATTAGGGATAGGAACTGTAATGGTTTTTCCTTCACCTAGACAATCTTTAATGGTTTGACAGGGTAAGAGGACAAAAATGAAGTATAGAAAAGAACATGGGACCTTGATGACTTAGCTAAGCTGCAGAATTAACCAACACTTGACCTGAACTCTGGACTTCTTATAAATGAGATAAATTTTATTATTTAAAAAAAAATCTCTTTGAGGTGAGTTTTCTATTACTTGAGGACCAAAAGGTCCTCATGTGGCAAGAAGCAACATTTAAGGGGCAAGGAAAGAAGGTGAGCTTACAAAAGAGAATGAGGAGGAATAGGTAGAGGAGTAGGGAGAAAACCAGAAAAGTATAGTAATTCAAAACCCAAATACAAAGAGCAGTTGAAAAAGGAAGGATTAGTCAATAGTGTAAAATGAGCAGTGTGAGATTTAGTGCATTTTGGTTTCTATCCAGGTGCCATGGTGCATTGACATAGCTGACCCCTGCCTATGGATCTGCACAGTTCAGTGCAGTATGTAGAAGCCATGGGTGTCTAAGTTTAAATTGATTGAAATTAAATAAAATTTAAAAATCACAATCTTGGTGTGGGGGGAGGTGGCTCAAACAATGTATACCCATGTGAGTAAATATAAAAATGACAAAAAAAATCACAATTTCAACAACATTCAATTCAAGGTTCACTTGTTCAATAGTATTGAGCAGCACAGATATAAAGCATTTTCATTACAAAAAAATTGTATTGAAAAACATTAATGTAAACAATTTGGAGCCTCTCTTGGGCATTTTGAATCTCAAGGAAGTCCTTCTATTCACCTTCCCTTCCTCCAAAATCTAATCTTTATTTATTTTTCCTTCTGTCATTGTGCTTTGTTGTCATATCTAAGAAACATTTACCAAACCTGAAGTCTTGAGTATTTACCGCTATGTTTTCTTCTAAGAGTCTTGTAATTTTAGCTATTGCAATTATGTCTATAATCCATCTTGGGTTAATTTTTGTGTATAGTGTGAGGAAAGGGTTCCAACTTCATTCTTTTGTATGTGCCTATCCAGTTGTTGAAAAGACTATTCTTTTCCCCATTGTATTGTCTAGTTCCCCCAAAGGAAATCAATTGACTATAAATGTGAGAGTTTATTTCTGGGCTTTAATTCTATTCTGCTAATCTATGTGTCTATTCTTATACCACTAATACAATATCTGACTACTATAACTTTGTAGTAAGTTTTAAAATCAGAATGTGAGTTCAACTTTGTTCTTCTTAAAGATTTCTTTGTTGATTCTAGGTCCTTTGCATTTCCACAAGAATTTTTAGGATCAATTTCTGAAAAAAAAAACCAAACCAGCTTGGATTTTGATGGGGATTATGTTGAGTCTGCAAATCAGTTTGAGGAGTATTGCTTACTCTTAACAATGTTGAGTCTTCTGATTCATGGGCATGGGATATCTTTCCATTTATTTTATTCTTGAAACTTTTTTAAAATGATGTTTTGTAGTTTTCAGAGTATAAAAACCAGTGCTAGGGTGGTGAAGAGTAGGTTGCTGATAACACAGGGGACCCAACTTCTCCTAATGCACAAGAGTTTCATGAGGTATCTGAGGCTATTAAGAAATAGTCTAGGTTCTCCTGAGACAGAACATTATCCTGAAAAGTAATTCTATAGGCTTGACTGGTCTCTTGGGAAAAGGGAAATGGGACATGGTTTGACTTATTTATTTTCTTTCTCCTTCTGCTCTTTTGTAACAGGGTAGAGAGGGATAAATAGATGACAAGTAAATGGACAAAGAATGGTACTGTTTATAGTTTTCTCTTGGCATGGGATGCCCTGTGTAATCGTATATAGTCACATTCTCTCTCCTTTGTGGAGCACTTTCATGAGTTCTTTGTCAACCCTTTTAAGGACATTCACACACTATTTTGTGCCAAAGTCAATCCCTTGTCCTGGTGACCTCTGGTGATCTTCTCCCACCTGTTTTCTCGCTGTGTATTTTTTTGAAGGGGGTGGGGGCACTGTTACTCAGTGATCAGTTCTCTCAGACAGGTTTCTTTAAATTAGTTTGTGCCTGGCCAGTGTCCATTTGACCCAGAGAACGCATACAGTCCTTTCTAGCTAACTGGTGGAAGTGCAGCATGACCAGCACTGACTGCTCTTCCATGGTTGCTCTAGCCAGTCTCCTGGATTCACACTCTCCAGTTAAGGAGCTATCATATGACTCAAGATTCCTGAGATACTTAGGTTCTCCCAGGACATCCAGGCTCTGCTTTAATGGCAAGTAGCCTGAGGCAGGCCTAAGAATTACTGTAGTTTAGCCGGAGTTTCTTCAGGGGGCAGGATGTAACCTCTCCTATTTCAGGCAGTATCGATATCTTTCAGGGTTTTCTCCGAAGAACTCTACATACTTGGTTTGGGGAATGGTATGGGGAGAGGGCAAGAGGGAAAAGGAGCAGAGCTGCTACTAACCCATGTGACCTTGAATGAGTTACTAAAAGGATCTTAGTCTTCAAGAGACTTTGCTGCCATCTGCTGGAAAATTCTCGTAACACTATGAAAATCTCCAATACCTGTAATGAGTGGTGCCCCCTGGAGTTGTGCAATGTATACATACTTCCTATAAGGAGTATTCTCAACAAGAAAAATCTCATTACCTTCTGCTTCTATGACTTCCCTTCAATGACTCCCTTCAATGACTCTGTTGCTAATGATTATTTTCATATGTAAATTATGCATACATAAGGGTTTTATTTTTTTATAAATCCTGCAAGAAGATATCTAGTACCTTTTCTATAAATGTGGGAGCATTTGTTGCCTGTTCTCTCCAACTTGTGGTGAAATTCTTACAAAAATCCTATTTTACTTCTCATTGTCATTTAGTAACCAGCTGTTAGGTGGAATGCAAAGTATCTTATGTAGACTCCAGAAGATAATAGCAGTTGTATTTGAATTAGTTCCCTGAGGTTGCCACTCCAAATCACCACAAACTGGGTGGCTTAATACAACAATACACTTTCTTATAGTTCTTGGGGCCAGAAGTCCAAAATCAAGGTGTTAGTAAGGTTGGCTCCTCCTGGAAGTTCTAGAATCTGTTCCATGCCTCTCTCCTGTCTTCCAGCATTCCTGGACTTATAACTGTCTCCATCTTTACATAGCTTTTCCCTTGTGTCTCTCTGTGTCTTGAATGTCCCTCTGTTTTCATGAAAGGACATAGTGCACCCTAAACCTAGGATGACTTCATTTTGAGATTCTCTATTACATCTGCAAAAACCTTACCTCCAATAAGGTCACATTTGCAGGTACTGGGAGTGAGGACATATCTTCTGTGGGGTCACCATTCAACCTGCTGTGCCAGTGAAAATCACTTTTACTGTGTCCACAATTACATCCTACAAGTGAATAATTTTTTCCACCCTTGCATTCCAGCAGACAGGAGGATTCTATTTGGCCAGTGCAAGTGTGGCTTTGATTTTCCATCAGTGTCACCACAAATCATAAGGAACACACCCATCTCTGCAGTCAACATTAACAAGCATATTAGGTGTCTAGACCTTGCATGATAACAAGCTATGGAAAATCACAAACAGAAAATCATCTTGTCCTAATATTTTGAGAGGCACTGTCATCAAGTAAATTAAGATGCAAGAAAAAAAAAAGACAGAGAAACAAGAGGTACATTAGGGCTGGTGTGGTAGTTCACTTCTATAGTCCCAGTTACCTGGGAAACAGAGGCAGGAGGAACAGGAGTTCAAGGCCTGGGCAAAGTTAGTGAGGCCCTATCTCAAAAGCAAAATAAAAATAAAAGGGTGAGAGGGGTAACTCAAGTGGTGAGGCCCTGGGTTCAATCCCCAGTCAGTAAAAAAAAAAAAAAAACAACAAAAAAGCATATTAGAAGAATCTTTTCCCATTAACTCAAATTTTTCCTGATACTAAATTTTTTAGTCTTTGATTTTCTCAAAGCCTCTACTACAAAAGTGACAGAAAGATTGTTCTATATATATATATATATATATATATATATCATAATTTGTGAACGAAAATGAACCCACCAACATATGTTTTTTCAGATGCAGGGGCAGCGAGACCTTGCTTCTTCTCACTGAATTGTGACCCAGTGTACCTGGCCACCTTGCAGTCAGTCACACTGAGATGCTACCTGGGCGCCAACTGCTCACCGTGTTCATTTAAGTCTGGACAGAGGGTCCTCACAATCCAATCCAATCCAGTTCCTCCATGAACAGAAAACATTGTTTCTTGCCATTCCTTTTCCATTTTGTATTAAAGTCCTTTCTGAAGGCTGTCTTTTGTGGGGTTTTCTTTTTTTTTGAGACAAGCTTATCTACATTACTCATGGTGGCCCCGAACACTTTGGCTCAAGCAGTCCTCTTATCTCAGCCTCCCAAGTAGCTAGGACAACAGGCACCGCTCTCCTTTGTGGTTAAGTGAACATTTTTTATCAAACATGTACAAAAATATAAGGAATTCTCACAAAAATAAGGACCAAGATTTTGTAATTATCAATCGTTTCCCATATTTATGTGATGTATACTTTTTTGTGGAAATATCTTAAAGAAAATCCTAGCCATCATATCATTCAATCCCTACATCTTTTAGCATTTATCTTTAAAAATAATAGACATTTTCTTACATACAACGCAGAATGCTAACATCCCTAACAACAATTCTTCAGTGTCATCTAATATCAACTATATTCAAACTATATTCAACTATATTCAAATTCTCAATTGTCTCAAAAATGCCTTTTTTGTGGTTTTGGTTTGTTTAAATCAGAGTCAATACAAAGCCACACATTGAGATTATTACTTTTTTCCGATCTCTTTTAATTTAGTACAGAGGCACTGTTGACTTTTGGACCAGATAATTGGAGGGATCTGGACTGTGCATTGTATGATGTTTCATAGCATCCTGGACCTCTGCTCCCTAGATTCCAGTCCCATTTCTCACACCCTGACAATAAAGAATGTCTCTACACATTGTCAGATGTCCCTGAAAGTCAAAATCACCTCTGGTAGTGAACACTGACCTAGTATAAACCCTCTTCCTTTTCTTCTTCTTCTTTTTTTTTATATGACATTAACTTACTGTGATGGCTAATCTTTTTTTTTTTTTTTTGATGGGCTGGGGTTTGAACTCAGGGCTTCGTGCTTGCAAACCAAGCACTATATTTTAGGCCACACCTCCGGTCCATTTTGCTCTGGTTATTTTGGAGATGGGGTCTCGCAAACATTTGCCATGACTGGCTTTGAACTGTGAACCTCCTGATCTTAGCCTCCCAAGTAGCTAGGATTACAGGCATGAGCCACTGGTGCCCAGCTATGTGCCTAGCAAGCACGAGATCCTGAGTTCAAACCCCAGTGCTGCTCTCCAGCCAAAAACAAACAAACAAAAAACTGCCAAACTCTCTTCCAAAGTGGCTGTACCATTTTGCGTTCCCAACCGCAATGAATGAGAGTTCCTTGCATTTATTTTGTCCATATTTTGGATTTTGGCCATTCTAAAAGGTTTGTAGTGATATCTCTTTGTGGTTTTAATTTGTGATTTCCTAATGACATATGATGTTGAACAACTTTTCATATCCTTACTTTCCATCTGTCTACCTTCTCTGAGGAGGTGTCTGTTCAGTTCTTTAGACCAATTTTAAAGTGGGTTGTTTTTATATTGTGGAATTTTAAGAGTTCTTTGCAAATATTTTCTCCCAGTCTGTGGCATTTCTTCTCATTTTCTTGACATTGAGCAAAATTTTCCCCCACGTTTTTATTAGTGCATATTAATTATATAATGTAGGGGGTTTCACTGTTTTATTTCCATGTATACATAGTATACTTTGATCATATTTCCCCACCCCTTGCCCTCTCTTTTCTCCCGGCTCACACTGGGATAGGACAACATAGTCCCCCATTTATGTTCATGCCATTTTTAGCTTCTGGATATGAGAAAAAATATGTGGTATTTGTCTTTCTGATTCTGACTTTTTTTTTTTTTTTTGCTTAATATGATGATCTGCAGTTCTAACCATTTTCCTTCAAGTGACATAATTTGGTTCTTTATGCCTGAATAATACTCCATAGTGTAAATATATCACATTTTCTTTATCCATTCATCTGTTGATGCATACCTAGACTGACTCCATAACTTGGTGGTGCTGGGATTTGATCTTAGGGCCCAATGTTTGCTGGGCAGGCACTCTACCACTTGAGCCACACCTCCAGCCCATGTTAGTTCTTCTTTATTTTTTTTTTTTTCATTTTTCTTTTATTATTCATATGTGCATACAAGGCTTGGTTTATTTCTCCCCCCTGCCCCCACCCCCTCCCTTACCACCCACTCCACCCCCTCCCGCTCCCCCCCTTAATACCCAGCTAGTTCTTCTTTAAATGTTTGGTAGAATTCGTCAGTGAATCCATCTACTCCTGAGGAACTATTATTGCTTCAAACTCATTACTTATTATAAGATCTGCTTAAGTGGCTTAGATTAATTTGGTTCAATTTAGGTCATGTGCATCTAGAAATTTATCCATTTCTTCTATATTTTCCAGCTTATTGGATTATAAGTTTTTGAAATATTCCTTAATAATTTTCTCTGAATTTCATTGGTATTTGTTGTGATATCCCCCATTGCATCTCTAATTTTATTAATTTGGGTTTTCTTTCTCTTTCTTTTGGTTAGTTTGGTGAAGGGTTACCAATCTTGTTTATCTTTTCAAAGAACCAACTCTTTTCTTCCTTGTATTGTTCTTTCAGCCTCTGTTTCATTAATTTCTGCCCCAATCTTTATTATTCTTTTCCATCTGTTGCTGTGGAGTTTGGCTTGTTCTTGTCTTTCTGAGCTTCAGGTGTGTCATTAAGTTATTTGAGTTTTCTCTAGCTTTTTTAGTGTAGGCACTCATAGGCATAAACTTTCCTCTTAGCACTTCATTTGCTATGTCCTTTTGGGACATAACATTTTCATTTTCATTAGATTCTAGGAATATTTTATTTCCTCTTTGTTTCTTCAGTGATGCACTGATTATCTCTATGTGTTTCGATACTTTCTGTAATTACTTTTGCTACTGATTTCTAATTTTATTTTACTGTGGTCTGATAAAACATAGGAAGTTATTTCAATTTTCTTGTATTTGTTGACTTGTTGTTTGTCCTAAAATATAACCTATTTTGGAGAAAATTCCATGGGCTGCTGAGAAGAATGTGTATTCTTCAGCTGCTGAGTGGGATATCTGGTAGAGGTCTGTTAAGTCCAGTTGATCTATAATATCTTTTAATTGAAGGTTTCTTTATTCATTTTTTTTTTGGTCTGGATGACCTATCTATTTATGAGAGTGGGATACTGAAGTCACTCACTATTATCTTGGGGTCTATCTGTGCTTTTATGTAGTCGTGTTTATGACATTTATTGTGGTAACCTTCAGTGCATGTATGTTTACAATTGTTATATCCTCTTCATGGATTAGTCCATGGCCTTATATCTAAAAACCAAGTGTCTGACTAGAGGTAGGTTCGAGTGGTATAGTGCCTGCTTTGTAAAAAGCAATTGTTATTCCTAAATTCACATAGGAATGATTGATTGATTGATCTTCCTCCTCTTATACTTCTTCCTCTTCTCTTCCTTCTTCCTTTTGCAATGCTTGGGATCAAACCCAGGGCCTTGGGCATACTAGGCAAGTGCTCTACCATTGAGATGCACCCCTAATCCTTTTTTTTTGTTATAGTCCAGGCTGGCCTCAAACTTGTGATCCTCCTGCCTTGACCTCCCAAGTTCTGGGGTTACAGGCATGTACTAACACACCTGGCTCACCTACAATTTCTCTCATGTTATCTTCTAGGAGTTTCATAGTTTTGTATTTTATATATTAAGGTCTATGATTTATTTTAATTGTTGAGAAGGGTATAAGACCTATATTTAGATTTTTTTTCCTTTGTGGATGTCCACTTCTTGCATTTGTTGAAAGGATTGTCTTTGTCATTGTATTGCATTTGTGCCTTTGTCAAAGATGAGTTGGCTGTATATTATATAGGTCTTTTTCTGGTGTCTCTATTCTGTTCCATTCATCTGCTTATCTACTTTTTTTTTTTTGCCACTCCTATACTGCCTTAATTACTGTAGCTTTATAGTAAGTCCCAAAGTGAGGTGGTGTTAGTCCTGACTTTGTTCTTCTCTTTCAATATTAAGTTGGCTATTCTAGGTGTTTTTTTTTTTCTTTTTCTTTTTGGTTGGGACTGGGGTTTGAACTAAGGGCTTCATGCTTACAAAGCAAGCACTCTACCATTGAGACACACCTCCAATTCCTATTTTAGGTCTTTTGCCTCTTTTCTTTAGAATCAACTTTCAATATCCACTAAATAACTTGCTGAGATTTTTACGGGATTGCATTTAATCTGTAGCTCAAATTGGAAGGAATTTAACTCTTGTCAGTATTAAGTCCTTCTATCAATTAGCATAAAATAGTTCTCCATTTACTTAGTTCTTTGATATCTTTCATCAGTTTTATAGTTTTCCTTATACATATTTTTATATTTATACCTGTCTTAGTTTGGGCTTCTATAACAGAATACCATAGACTGGGAGTGTTAAACAATAGAAATTTGCTTCTTTTAGTCCTGGAGGTTGGGCAAAATCACTCTTCCTAGTCTGTAGGTGGGCAATATTCTTGAATCCTGATTTGGTGGAGAAATGGTGAGCTCAAACTCTCACAGCGCTTCTTAGAAGGGCACTATTTCTGGTGAACACCTGTAATCATGAGTTCGAGTCCAGTCTGGAAGGCCCTGTCTTAAAAAAGGAAGAACTATTTCCATTCATGAGGGCCCTATCCTCATGACTTACCTCCCCAAAGCATCTATTTCATGATACCATCATAATGGGGGTAAGATTTCAACATATGAATTTTGGGAGGACACAACCATTCAGTCTATAGCATTCTGATCTGTCAAAATTCCTATCCTTCTCACATACAAAATATATCTATTCCATGTTAAGTTTTGCTGAACCTCTTTGGTTCAAAGCTCTGCTTTCTGGCACCCACTGGGGTGGTGGTCCTGCTTCTGTCCAGCAGGGCTTACATGTCCATGCCTCTTCTTGAGTGGTGGTCAGTGTCCATGACTTTGTCAGACTGAAGTTGCACCCTTAGACAGGGTTGTGCCTCTAATGTTCTGCTTGGCTCTGACCTCCCTTGGATATTGATCCTGCCCTTTGAATTTGAGGTGGAGGCAGTCCGCTACCCTGGGCCATGCAGTTTGGTTTTGTGGTGGAAGTGGCAGCCCTGATGATCTCTGAATTATCTGTGGGTGTCCTTCCCTTGTTTTAAAAAATCCCACATGGTCTAAGCAGTCTGACAGTTTTCCTTCCTTTAGTCCTAGCTGGCAGTGTTTCTGTGCTACACACCCATGATCATTCCTGTTTCTGTTAAGATGGCTTCTTAGGTCCATGGTTCACATCACACCAATCTCCTTATCCAATTGTCAGTCTACCACAATGTTAGTGTTCTTTTCTGAACACACCTTGTCATTTTTTTTAAATGGACTTGCTGAGAATTTTCCAAATCTTTAAACTCTCATTCCTTTTTTGCTTAACAATTCCATTTTCAGTTCATTCCTCTCCACTTGCACTTTACCATAAACAGTAAGAAGGAATGAAGCTGTTCCTTCAACACTTTGCTTAGAAATCTCTTTAGCTAAATATCCCATTTCATTACTCATAAATTATGCTTTCCACACAACACTGTAACATGAACACTATTCAGTCAGGTTATTTGCCTCATGACAATAATGTTAGCTTTTTCTCTATTGTTAAATAACATGCTTCTCATTTCCATCTGATACTTCATTGTAGTGGCCTTACTGTCCATCTCTCTACCAATATTCTGTATGTAATTACTTTTGTATTCTCTAAGAAGAGAAACATTCTCACCCACAATCCATTTCTCCTATGAAACAGCATCAATAGAACATAATTTATATAGAAGTATACTCACGAAAACATTTTACCTAGTCCCAAGATCTGCAGCTTGCAAGTTGGAGACCTACGAATACTGATGGTGAGAAAGGATTGAAAATGTCATAAGAATGAAGTTACAAAATTCTCTAGCCTGAGGGTAACATGAGACTGCAGTAATTCAGGTCATTCTAACCTATCATGGCAGGTTTCTGCAGACTTCCTGACACCATGAAAACAACAACCCCAGTAAAAGTCTTTTCTTGCTCATTACATTGTTATCAGGAATGTATAACGTAAGTGGCTGATGACACGCTAACATCCTGTGCTATTGTTGACCAATGCAATGGCAACAACCAGTTTGGTATAACCTCCTTCCTATTCTTTTTTAATATCTACAAAAACCCAGACCCCTCAGATGCCATTTCAGGAGCGCTTATTCAGGGCAACTGGAATTTGTGTTTTCTTTCTGGTTGGTCATCCTCATTTTGTCTCAAACTCTTTGTTCTCATGCTGGGTGTGCCTCAAGTTCCCTTTTAGATTGACAATGGTGTAGTTCAAAGATCCAAGAATTGGAGAAATAGTAGCATAGTTTCCAGTTCAAGTCTGAAGCCTGAGATTCAGAAGTGCTGAGGGCAGAAGAAGAATGATGTAGGCTAAGAACAAATTCAATCTTTCTTCACTAATTGGTTCTATTCAAGCCCTTAACAGAGTGTGTGATGCTCACCTACATTGGAGAGGACCCTCTACATTACTGAAGTCACCAATTCGAAGCTAATCTCAGCCGCTTGGGTAATGCCAATAATCCAGCTACAAGGCAGACATAAATAGGAGGACTGTGGTCTGAGACCATCCCAGGCAAAAAATGTAAGACTCTATTTGAAAAATAAACTAAAAAGCAAAAAGTATACAGGAATGACTCAAGTGGTAGAGCACTTGCTTAGCAATAATGAGACCCTGAGCTCAAACCCCAGTACCATGGGAAAAAAATAAGCTAATCTCTAGGAAACGCTATCTCAGACAATCTCATATCTGGCTATACTTGACTTGGTCAAGTTGTCACAGAAAATTAACCTTCATAATATCTAAGAATTTCATTGGGGTGATAATACAAATGTTCATGTGTTTTATTTTTACATTCCACTGTTCATTGCTGATGTACAGGAAAGTAATTGATTTTTTTGTTGGTTTGGATTTTTGACGGTACTAGAGTTTGAACTCAGGATCTTGTGTCTTGGTAGTTGGTAGACAAGTGCTCTGCCACTGAAAACACAAACTCAGCCCTGGTTTGTTTGTTTGTTTGTTTGTTTTTTAGCAGGGTCTTGCTTTGTAGCCCAAGCTGGCTTTTAACTAATTTTGTAGCCTCAGCTACCTTGAAGAACTCAAAATCCTACTACTTCCATTTTTCAAGTGCTAGGAAGCAGGCATGTGTGCCACCATGCCTGGTCTAGTGATTGACTTTTTTTTTTTTATTCATATGTGCATACAATGTTTGGGTCATTTCTCCCCCCTCAACACCTCCCCCGTCCCTTCCCTCTCCCCCCCTTACCCCTCGATACCTGGCAGAAACTATTTTGCCCTTATCTCTAATTTTGTTGTAGAGAGAGTATAAGCAATAATAGGAAGGACCAAGGGTTTTTGCTGGTTGAGATAAGGATAGCTATACAGGGAGTTGACTCACATTGATTTCCTGTGCGTGTGTGTTACCTTCTAAATTAATTCTTCTCAAACTAACTTTTTCTCTAGTTCCTGGTCCCCTTCTCCTGTTGGCCTCAGTTGCTTTAAAGTATTTGCTTTAGTTTCTCTGCGTTGAGGGCAACAAATGCTATCTAATTTTTTAGGTGTCTTACCTATCCTCATACCTCCCTTGTGTGCTCTCGCTTTTATCATGTGCTCATAGTCTAAGCCCATTGTTGTGTTTGCCCTTGATCTAATGTCCACATATGAGGGAGAACATACGATTTTTGGTCTTTTGGGCCAGGCTAACCTCACTCAGGATGATGTTCTCCAAGTCCATCCATTTACCAGTGAATGATAACATTTCGTTCTTCTTCATGGCTGCATAGAATTCCATTGTGTATAGACACCACATTTTCTTAATCCATTCATCAGTGGTGGGGCATCTTGGCTGTTTCCATAACTTGGCTATTGTGAAGAGTGCTGCAATAAACATGGGTGTGCAGGTGTCTCTGGAGTAACCTGTGTCACATTCTTTTGGGTATATCCCCAAGAGTGGTATTGCTAGATCATATGGTAGATCAATGTTTAGCTTTTTAAGTAGCCTCTTTTTTTCCAAAGTGGTCGTACTAGTTTACATTCCCACCAGCAGTGTAAGAGGGTTCCTTTTTGCCCCACATCCTCACCAACACCTGTTTTGCTAATGATGGCTATTCTAACAGGGGTGAGATGGAATCTTAGTGTGGTTTTAATTTGCATTTCCTTTATGGCTAGAGATGGTGAGCATTTTTTCATGTGTTTTTTGGCCATTTGAATTTCTTCTTTTGAGAAAGTTCTGTTTAGTTCACTTGCCCATTTCTTTATTGGATCATTAATTTTGGAAGAATTTAGTTTTTTAAGTTCCCTATATATTTTGGTTATCAGTCCTTTGTCTGATGTGTAGCTGGCAAATATTTTCTCCCACTCTGTGGGTGTTCTCTTTAGTTTAGAGACCATTTCTTTTGTTGAGCAGAAGCTTTTTAGTTTTATGAAGTCCCATTTATCTATGCTATCTCTTAGTTGCTGTGCTGCTGGGGTTCCATTGAGAAAGTTCTTACCTATACCTACTAATTCCAGAGTATTTCCTACTCTTTCCTGTATCAACTTTAGAGTTTGGAGTCTGATATTAAGCTCCTTGATCCATTTTGAGTTAATATTGGCATAGGGTGATATACATGGATCTAGTTTCAGTTTTTTACGACTGCTAACCAGTTTTCCGAGCAGTTTTTGTTGAAGAGGCTATCTTTTCTCCATCGTATATTTTTAGCTCCTTTGTCAAAGACAAGTTGGTTATAGTTGTGTGGCTTCATATCTGGGTCCTCTATTCTGTTCCACTGGTCTTCATGTCTGTTTTTGTGTCAGTACCATGCTGTTTTTATTGTTACTGCTTTGTAATATAGTTTGAAGTCAGGTATTGTGATACCTCTAGCATTGTTCCTTTGACTGAGTATTGCCTTGGCTATTGGTGGCCTCTTGTATTTCCATATAAATTTCACGGTAGATTTTTCAATCTCTTTAATAAATGTCATTGGAATTTTGATGGGAATTGTATTAAACATGTAGATTACTTTTAGGAGTATCGACATTTTTACTATGTTGATTCTACCAATCCATGAGCATGGGAGATCTCTCCTTTCTTTAGTCTTCCTCAATCTCTTTCTTTAGAAGTTTATAGTTTTCCTTGTAGAGGTCTTTCACTTCTTTTGTTAGGTTTACACCTAGGTATTTGATTTTTCTTGAGGCTATTGTAAATGGAATTGTTTTCATACATTCTTTTTCCGTTTGCTCATTGTTAGTGTATAGAAATGCTAATGATTTTTCTATGTTGATTTTATATCCTGCTACCTTGCTATAGCTATTGATGGTGTCTAGGAGCTTCTGAGTAGAGTTTTTTTGGGTCTTTAAGGTATAGGATCATGTCGTCTGCACATAGGAATATTTTGACAGTTTCTTTACCTATTTGTATTCCTTTTATTCCTTCTTCTTGCCTAATTGCTCTGGCTAGGAATTCCAGTACTATGTTGAATAGGAGTGGAGATAGTGGGCATCCTTGTCTAGTTCCTGATTTTAGAGGGAATGGTTTCAGTTTTTCTCCATTAAGTATAATTGCTGGCTGTAGGTTTGTCATATATAGCTTTTATAATGTTGAGGTACTTTAGTGATTGAGTTTTACATTTTAATCTTGTGCTCTGCAATCATACTAATTACATGATATAGTAAATTTCTAGTCTCAGTAGTAAAGTTTTTTTTGTTGATTCTTTCAGATTTTCTACATAGATGACCCTGTCATTTGTGAAGAAAGACAGCTGATGTCTTCCTTTCCAATCTCTGCATTTTTTTTTTTTTCAGTACTAGGGCTTGAATTCAGAAGCTTCACCTTGAGTCACTCCACCAGCCTTATTTTTGTGAAGGGCTTTTTAAGATAGGGTCTTGCAGAACTATTTCCCTGGGCTGGCTTCGAACTGTGATCCTACTGATCTCTGCCTCCTGAGTAGCTAGGGTTACAGGTATGAGCAGCTAGCACCTGGCTTTTATTTTCTTTTTTAAAAAGAAACTTGTTAGGATTTCCAGATATTGAAAAGCAGTGACAGGAAAGTACATCCTTCTTTGTTCCTTAACTTAATGCAAGAAAGCTTCAAGATTTTCACCAGCAAGAATGATTTTAATTGCAGTTTTTTGTAGATGGTCTATATCAAGTTGAGGAAGTTCCCTCTCTATTCCTTATTTGCTGAGAGTTTTTTTTTTAATCATGAATGAATACTCAATTTTGTTAAATGTTTTTTAAGAATCTATTGGTATAATCAAGTGATTTTAAAAATTTTAACCTATTGTTATGTTAGATTTCATTAATTGATTTTCAGATGTTGAATAAGCCTGTGTACCTGGGATAAATTCTACCTGGTCATGACAAGTAATTTTTTATATATACACCATTGGATTAAATTTGCAAATATTTTGCTGAGAATTTTTGCAGCAATTCTCATGAGGGATACATATTGGTCTCTGTTTTCTTTTCTTGTAATGTCTTTGGTTTTGGTATTACAATAATGCCAACTTCATAAAATAAGTTAGGAAGTATTTCTTATGCTTCTATTTTCTGGAACTGATTATAGAAAATTAGTATCATTTCTTCCTTCAGTGTTTTGTAGAATTCACCAGTGACCACATTTGGGCACAGTGCTTTCTTTTCTCAAAGGTTGCTAATTATTGATTCAATTTCTTTAATAAATGTAGGCCTAGTCAAATGTCTATTCTTTTGTTTGTGAGTTTTGGCAGTCTTCCAAGTGTTGGTTCATTGTAACTAGGTTATTAATTGTGGACATAGAGTTGTACATAGCATTCCTTTATTATACTTTCAAGGTTCATGGACTCTATGATGACATCAACTCTTTTCTCCCAGTCAAGTACTAACCAGGCCCACCCTGCTTAGCTTCTGAGACCAGATGAGATCAGGCGCATTCAGGGTGGTGTGGCCATAGACTCAACTCTTTTCTGATACAAGTAATTTGTGTTTTCACTTTTTTTTTTGCCTGACTAGAGGCTTGTTGATGTTATTGATCTTTTCAAATAACCAGCTTTTTGTTTTGTTGATTTTCTCTACTGATTTCCTATTTTTGATTTTATTGGCTTCTCTGGTAGTTTTTAAAGAATTTTATTTTCTTAATGTTTTTCAGTTTTACCACAGACTGTCTAGGAGTATTGGTTGCAGTTGTTTAAATATGCCTAATGTTTGAACAGTGGTGTGCTGAAAAATATTTAGCAAGTGGAGGGGGAGTGAAGGCTGACTTGTAGTGACTTTGTCAATTTCTATGATATAAATATTCCCACTCTGGCTTATTACAAGTCACCAATGTTTTATCTTTTTTTTTCCTTTTTTCTTTTAGTGGTGCCAATGTGACATCTTTGTGAAATTAAGAACAGATGCAGAGTAGTGCACCATGGTATTTCAGTCACACAGATGTGACAGACATGAATAACCTTAAGAGCACAGAAAATAGTATAATGTAGTACAATAACTGGGAAGTGATAAGCTTTAAATATTTATTACCTTTGTTTTATATAATTATTTAATTACAAGCTTATGCAATTTAATTGTTAAGAATGGATAACACTTGGCTTGCAAATTTTTTGGAAGTTTAATAATCAGATCTCACGAGCTGTATTCAGCACACTTCTTTTTTTTTGGCCATATTGGGGTTTGAACTCAAAGCCTTGTGCCTGCTAGACAGGTGTTCTTCTACTTGAGCCATGGCCCCAGCCCAGTATAGCGCTTAAAATATGAAGATTCATCTCTTTTCAATTGTGGAATACTCTTGGCCATTTTCTCTTCAGCTGTTACTCTCACACCCTTATTCTTTCTGCTCTCTTCTGGATCTCCTATTGAATATGTGAAGCTATTCACTCTAGCTATTTCTTTCATATTTTCTCTCTGTAATGGATTCTGGTATCTCACATGTATCTTCTAATGTGTTAATAATGACTTTACTTGTCATTATTTATTATTTATTATTATTTATTTCCCTTCCTTTAAAAAATTTTTGACATGATATTCTTATGTAGCTCAATGTGGCCTCAAACTCTCAATCCTCTTGCCTTGGCCTCCTGAGTCTGGGATTACAAGTGTCATCAACATGCCCAGCCTATTTAGACTTCTTTTAAATTCTCACCTATATTTTTTATTTCTAAATTTTTATTAGTTCTTTGAAACATCTACCTGAACTTTTCCATTTTACTTCTTTTGAGACAGGGTCTTACTGTGTAGCCCAGGCTAGCCTCTATCTCAAGATTCTCCTGCCTCCGGTTCCTGAGTGCAAGGAATGTAGGTGTGTGCTACCACACCCAGCTTTGTGTGATCTTGTCTGGATTTATGTCATCTGTTACTTCATTTATCTCTTTGAACATTGTGGGTTTTTTTTTTTTCAGTGCTGGGGCTTGAACTCAGGGCTTTCACCTTGAGCCACTCCTATTTTTGTGAAGGGTTTTTTGAGATAGGGTCTCATGAACTATTTGCCTGGGCTGGCTTGGAACTATGATCCTCCTGATCTCTGCCTCTTAATGAGCTAGGATTACAAGCGTGAGCCACTAGCGCCTGGCTCTTTGAACATTTAAAACCTAGTCATTTCAAAGTCTTTTTCTGTGTATTTTTAAAAAATTCTAGCTTTTGGATTTCAAATTCCCCCATGTCCTCTGTTCATAATGATTTCAATCAGGTTCCTGACAGGAAATAGATGATATACTTAAGTTAGGACCAGATATGGTAGTGTATACCTGTAATCCCAGCACTGGGGCAGCAGTATTGCAAGTATGAGGCCAGTCTGGAATATATAGTAAGGCTCTGTTTCAAAATAAATAAATAAATAAAATAAATCAATTATCTATTCCTGCCTTCCCCTGTTAAAACATCTGGAAATTTCCTATGGCAGTTGTTTTCTTGTTCAGTCTCATTGGCTCTACCTGAAGTGGAAATTGAAGGAGTTTTCCCTTATGGCAAAAGGTTTTAATCCTGCTTTCCCTTACACCATGACCTAGGAAAACAGGAAGAGGATATTGCTGAACTTGTTTGAATGCATGTGAAGGTAGAAGCCCCAGCCTTAGGACTCTGAACCTGCAAGTGAAGTCAGACCTGAGAAGTCACTGAGTCCTAGTTTTAAGGCCCATGAGGCAGAAAAGAATTTCTTTTGTTGGTTTCTGTTTCTGTTGGCCATGGAGTATCAGCAGAGACCTTATGGCTGTGAAAGCTGTCTAGTAGTCAGGCAGCGGGTGTGTTCCTTGAACCATGTGGAAGAGAGTAGAGTTTTTCTCAGCTACTGTCCCTTGCTTGATTTCAGAACAGCCAAAGTAGAAGTGTCACCAACTTGGTGAATTCCAAATAAATACAATATGGGAAGACCCATCCCGGTGTTCACAGTGGAGTAAGTGGGTCAGGTTTACCTGAGATGAGATGTATGTCATCAGAAAGAGAAGGACCAATCAAGTGAAAAGGGTGGGAAGAATCAAAGGACATTCAAAAAAACCACATTTTTATTAGTATATGACAGTTGTACAGGGGGTTTCTTGTGACATTTCTGTATGTATGTATATCGTTCCCTGGTCTGGTTTATCTCCTCCATTAATCTCCCTCTTTTCCCATTCCCCTTCTTGAAATAACTTAAACAGGTTTCAGTGTTCCATATTCATACATGTAGAGAAAGTACTTCAACCATATTCACCCTCCTTTACCCTTTGTTTACCCTCCTGTATGTATATTTACCTGTAAATATATGGTACGTTAGTCAAATTCCTTCTACTACTCTTCCTTATCTTTTTTCCCCTACCCTGTACTGTTTGACAGTTTTCAGTACATTTTGTTGTGTCTTATTCCTATACAGATTTCAATATTATTCACTCCCTAACATTCTTTTTATTTATTTATTTTTATAAATTTTTATTAGGATATAGTCATTATATGGGGGGAATTCATAGTGACAATTCTGATTAGACTTATATTATACATTATTTACATTGCCCCTCATCGTCTCTCCCCCCTTCCCCCCTCCCCACCCCACTTAAAGCAATTGCAAGAGGTTTCTTAGTTCTGTTTCATATAGGTGTATGAAGTCCATCTACCATGTACCATCACCTTAATCTCCTTCCTTCACCCTCGCCCCCACTAGAACCCCCCACTGTACCTATTTTACAGTCCTATTTTTCATTATTAGTATTTAAGCTGTTGCTTAAAGAGGTGTCTCAATGTATGCCCACTGTGGGTATACTTTACTTTGGTCCATTCAACCTCTTCCATTACTCTCCCTTACCCTTTTCCTCCTACCCCCTCCCTACTATTCTTTTCTTCTTTTCCTCCTCCTTTAGTTTTCTCTAACAGTTCCACTTTTGAAACCATATTCTACATATATATATATATATATATGTGAGTATGTGTGTACATATATAAAGGTATGTATACATTATAAGGCTTGTATTTGTATGTAGCTTTCACATATGAGAGAAAACACATGACCTTGTCTTGCTGAACCTGGTTTATTTCATTTAACATGATGTTCTCCAGTTCCATCCATTTACCTGCAAACAACAAAACTTCATTCTTCTTTATGGCTGAATAATATTCCATTGTGCATTTGTAGCATTTTTTTTAATCCAAGCACAAGTCCCTGAGTTCAAACTCTAGGAATGACAAATTAAAAAAAAGAAAAAAGTATGCTGAATCTAGCTCATGAGAACTCTAACACTTTGGAAGTTGTGACAGGAGGATTGCTAGTTAAAGACTAGCCTAAGCTACACAAAGATCAAGGCAGCTTGGGCTACATAGTGAGACCCTATCTCAAAAACCAAAACAAAAAAGGGGGCTGGAGGTGTGGCTCAGCAGTAGACCACTTGCCTAGCAAGCATGAACCCCTGGATTCAAACCCCAAGTACATCCAAAAATAACAGCAACAACAACAAAAAAAACAAAACAAAGAAAAACGAAAAACATTTTAAAAGAAAACTTAAAAATAAATTGAAATTTTTGATTTTGTTCTCTGGGGAGCTTTGTGGCTATCCCTAATGACTGGTTTTGAAACAGTCTTGTAAGGGTATTGCCTTTCTCTAGGCTCAGAGAAGACATTTTATTAGGTGTAGAGGAGACTGAGAGTTGTTGGTAATGTTGGACAGGAAGCTGGGTCTGTAAATAGGTGTATGCAGCCTCCTGTAAATGACAAGGTAGACTAGGTGTTAGCAATTACCCTGTTGAAAAAATTTCCATTAGAGGCTGGTATGTTGATGTACAACTGCAATCCCAGAGGCTGAGGCAGGAGGATGGAGAGTTTGAAGCCATTTTGAGCTACATAGCAACAGCCTATCTCAAAAAAGAAAAGAATGAAAAAATCCACTAGAGAGAGCAATCCCAGCCAAAACCCAAATGGTGGTTTCTCGTTCAATTTCCACACCTGATGCTTATCAAAAACCTATCCTCCTCTTGAGCTTCTGTGTGTGCTCTGGATTCCTTGGGAGTGGGAAGCATGCAGATGTGAAAGTGCATTGCTGCAAGCTGGTCTTCCATACACCCTCCCCCACATGCAGAGCTCTGGTGTTTTAAGACAATCTCTTTTCTGTATTTTACTGGTCACAGTGTAATTTTACCTATGATGTAGTGTAATAGTGAGTGCACTTTCTTTCCAGTAATTGGCTATAGAAACCACATATTCTTGTTAAATTCTTCCCAGCAGTTTAAAGTTTTATAACTCCATTCTATTACAGTGCCTACCTGCAGTGCTACCTTAAAGCTCCCTCCTTGAAAAAATTATCTTCTCTTGTGATTACTTTGCTCTTTTCTGTACTAACTTCCTTTCACATACTTTTGGGATTTGTTGGCATGTTGTTGCCCTTTCCTCTCCTTTCCCAACCAAGGTTAAAGATCTCTCTTTCTAATTGATGCCTTTCCTGACTCTCTTCTCCCATCCTGCTTTCTTGGCACTGGTTTCTCCAATCTGCATCCCCTTGTTCCTCCTCTGCCCAGTCTTACAGCGCCCTCTTAAGAAATATGTTGAGCTGGAAGGTCTCTGCAATCCAATTTCTTTTTTGGCTATATTTTTAGCTTTTGTGTAGTCTCTGAGCATTGTTCTAAGGAATATTTCATGGAGGAAACCTGGCTGCTTAGGGAAATTGGGGAAAGAAAGAGAGGAGAAAAGAGCTGCCCAAGCAGGATCCCAAACAAGATAATATGAGTATTTTGGAGTATGTTCTAAAAATAAACACACTCTTAATATTTTCCTGCTTACAAACTGCTTCTTATATTTGCTACCTATGTATCTGTAGGCATAGATATGCTTCTTCACATTTTTCAGATGAGGAAAATGGGGCTATAAATTGAGAATAATATAAACTGTGATGATGCAGCTACTTCAGCTCTCTCTTCCCAATTCAAAATGCCAGCAAAGATGAGCTGGTTGAACTCAGGGAGAACTCAATTTGCTTTCAAAAGCTATGATTTTCACAAATTAAAAAAAAAAACAAAAAAAACTTAAGCCTTAGGTTGTCATAATCAATTTTCATTGTGGTACAAGAATTATTTTTAAATTAGGCTGGTTTTTTGTTTGTTTGTTTGTTTTAGCAAGGAGTGAATTTCCTAACTGAGTATCTGTGAGTGGAGAATAATACAATGAGTAGAGGAGTGTGCTGAAAGATAAATATAACATTTTAAAATTCCTGAGGCTTTGACGGCACGTGGGACCTAAATGTCAAATGGGCAAAGAGCTTTCTTCCAGAACAGCTTCTCTGCATCCCACTGAGAGGCAGGAAGATGGACATGGGGACCTGTCAAGTTTCCCTCTTTGGGTGGTGGATTCACTTTCTGTGATTCCAAAATCTAATGGACACTATTTTTTTTTTTTTTTGTCCTTTCTGTGTTGTTTGAGGTGCTCATTCTACCTTAAAGGGCCTCTGGAATCACCAGGGCAAAACTTTGAACAAGTTGCGTATTGAACTTAAGGTTTCTAGAAAACAGACTGCTGTGTCATTACATTTGGAAAGCAATTATTTTAAGATAGTTTTCAGGCAGGTGAAAACCAGCACAACAAATTGATAAAAACGGCCTGTCATCTCATCTCCTGCAGCCACTCTGTGAGAAGAGAGTCCCTTTAGGAACTTGAGCAAGAAGTTCTGGTCAGGAGGCCTCTATTTTGCTAGTATCTTGCCCCAAGTCAGGAATCAGGTTACAGTTCCTTCCACCCAGCTTGCTCTGCAACAGGCTGCATATCCACAGAAAATTCCAACAAAGCACAGGAATGGCTGAGGTAAGAGAGCTCTTTGTAAATTAAGGAGAAAAATAAAGTTCAGCAGCATAATCCTATCTCTATGCCAAATCTGGGTAATGCTAAAGGACTTAGAAATAACACCATTTAACTTCTTTACACTGGGAGGGATAGCTCTCTGCCCCTGTCATCCTTAGCAGCAAAGCAGATTGCAGTACTCTACTGCATGAACTTACAATGGAAAGGTAAAGAGAAAAAAAAAAGTGTGAAGAAGGAAGGAGAAATGGGAAGATGGTGAGGAAATGTCTAACTTTACCTTTGAAAAAAGGAGAAAGAATTGTGTGACTTTTTTTTTTTTGTGATGGTGGTGATTGAACCTGGGGCCTGGTACATGCTAGTTAAGTGGTCTACCTCTGAGCTGTGTCAGCAGCCCAAAAAAGAATGTAATGCCAAGATTTGCTCAAAGAATTTCTTTAAACCCACTGGGGCCTAGAGTCCACTGACCCTGACACCTCCATCGCCCTTCACCCTCATGATGTCCTTACTTCTCTCCTTGCCCAGCTTCTGTTCACCCTCAACTTCCTTGTCTCTCTACTTTCACAGTATGTGTCTGGCAAGATCCTAACTGTACTCGAGCCCAGCTCTGCCTACTTCATGCATGGAAGCATTGTGCATGGGGGGAGGACACAACTCCACTGATTAGACTCACTGTAAGCTCATGATCACCAACGTCCTGCAGCCCTTCATGCAGCCTGGCTATGCCATCATATCGCCTACTCCCTAGATGGCTAGTCACATCTGTTTCTACTCAGTGTATCATCTTGCTTATTATTTTCTTAGTTTGAATAATCAAAGGAAACTTCCATCTTCCATGTGCTCCCACCACCCCAATTCCCTAAGGACTTGCATCAGTTAAGCAGTTGGAAGATGATTTGCAGTGTTGTCTACATGCTCCTACTGTCTTTGACATTCACCTCAAGGGTAGCATATTTACTGGATAACCAGTGAACATCAAGGTAACACTGTTGGAGCTGGTATGGTACTTGCCACCTGGAATCCCAGCACTTGGGAGGCTGAGGCAGGAGGATTCAATGTTCAAAGCCAAACTGAGCTATACAGTGAGAGGCTAGTTGGGCTGCACAGCAAGACTCTGTCTCAAAAAACAAAACAAAATATAGCACTGACCTGAGCAGACTCTGTGGCTTTAGTGTTCCTCTGTCTTGCATCGCTGTATCTCTTTGTTTAAAACTTTGAAAGTGAAGGCAAACTTGTCTTTTAGACCTGAACATATATCCCGTGTCATTTCTACTGAACTGCATTTCACACATGACACTGGGCCAGCCTGGAAGGATGCTAGGTATACTGACTGCTTTTGGTTTTTACTGCTGTTAATCATGTCCAGCTGCCACCAGACATGCCTGTTTGCAGGTGCATGTCCCAGGGGTAGGGTGGAACCACACAGGCCAGCACCTGTGTAAGGCTACCCACTGAGTACCACCCTGCTTTCTGCCATCTCTTCTGATGTCTTTGGGAAGAAGCATGGTAGGTCTGAGGAAAACAATACTGGGCATATAAATAATAGCTTTTATTTATCAAGAATCTGTTATATGCCAGGTGTTTTACACAGTTCACTTAATTCCCCAAACTGCATTCCAAGGTGAGTTTTGTTATTCTTACTTTATAGATGAGAAAACTAAGGCTCAGGCCATGTAATCCACTGAAGCCTCACTGCTAATAAAGGGAGGAGCCTGCATTCATACCCAAGTGTGCATGAGTTCAAAGCCTGTACTGCTTTCACAACACTACTGCCTATTCATTTATGTCCAAATGAGAACTTAAGAGTTCACCAAAGACCCTGTGCATAGGTCTCCAGCTTTCCCACAATGCTGTGAGCTACCCAGATCTTTTATGTCTTCTTCCAAGTTTCACAGCATGTATTAATGTGTACAGTTATATAAAACTAGGAGAAATATGACCTGGCAAATTAAACTTTGTATTTACTTTCATTTCACTGGAATCTCCAATAGTAATCTCAAAACTAACCTATATAAAGTTAAATTCCTGAGGACTAGTCCATCCTGCCTATATAGCTCACATAATCTTCCTTAACTTTTTATTTTTCTGGGGCATTGTGCTTGCTAGTCAAGTGCTCTGCTACTGAGCTACATCTCCAGTCCTTGTTCCTTTGAGGTAGGTCTCAGCATGTAGCTCAGGCTGGCCTTTAACTTTTGACCTTCTGCCTCAGTCTCTCCATGGCTGGGATTACAGGCAGGTACCACCATGACCACAGTCTTCCTCATCTTAATAAATGGCAACTTCAATCTTCTAGAAACTTCAGCAAAAAGAACTTTATGAAATATTTAATTTCTATTACAAAACATCAGGAAATCTTGGAATACTCCACCTTTAAAATATTAAAAATGCCACCAGAACTAGAAATAGAAAATAAGTCTCTGTTGTTTATATCTCTGTAACATACACAATGAATCCATTTCTTTTTCTTTTTTTTTCAGAGCACAGATTTTTTATTCATTTGTTCAATTTATTCATATGTGGATGCATTGTTTGGACCATTTCTCCCCCCTGTTCCCCCCACCCGTCCCCTCCTTCTCCCCCCTAACCCTCTCGCTTCCAGGCAGAACCTGTTCTGCCATGAATCCATTTCTTATTGCTTCTATCCTAACCCAAGTTTTATTTTCTGTTGGCCTGGATGATTGCAATAACTTGTTTCCTGCTCTTTGACCACCTAATAGCTTTTACTCAATAGTACAATGCAGAGTAAGTTTTTAAGACAAAGGTCAGGTCATATCGTTCTTCTGCTCAGTATCACTGATCACTTCTCATGTTACTCAAGATAAAATCCAAAGTCCTTATAATGGCTTATACAGCCATATGTATCTTACTGAGACTCACTCCCTTTCTCAATTATTTCCTGTGTCTGTCTCTCCACTTATCTCACTTACTCTAGCCAGACTAGTCTCCTTGTTTCCTCAAACATATGGAAGCCTGAGGACTTTGTACTTGTTATTCGCTCCGCTATGAGATCTACTCTATATACCCACATGGCTTGCTCTCTCACTTCCCTTAGATCTCTGCTCAAATATCATTTTATTAGTGAGGTCATCTCTATAATAATTGTGGTAGCTCCCGTCCAAAAAAATGGCTCCCCAATGAGCCACATCGTATTCACTGCCTACTAATCTCTCCCGTAATCTAGTGGGCCCTAAGACTTATTTTGACCAATAGATTGTGATAGAAGTGACACCTGCATAACTACCAAGGTTAGCTCATAAGAAACCTTGGAAGCCACATGGAAAGGTCATGTGGACATGGAGCAATGCCTGGCCAGACTCCAGTGGCTCCAGTCTTCTCAGCTGAGGGACCATACGGATGAATTAAGGAGACATTTTCAGTGTAAACCCTTGGGTTCAATCTCCAGTACCACACACACAAAAAAAGATATTTTTGAATGTCTGGCCCATTGTAGATAACTCCAGCCTCAGTTGTCATATGACTGCAATTGTATAAATGTTCCCAAGTGAGGACCACCCAGTCAACCTACAAAATAATAATAAACTGTGTTGTAAATCAACAGGATTTAAAATATTTCATTGTGCCACAGTGAATACTGGAGTGGAAATACATGTAAGTTGCACCCCTTCCCAGGAATACAACACTCTGTTCTCCTCACCTTGCTTTAATTTCCTCCGTTGCTCCTATCACCACCTGCCTACTACCACCTGTATTTACCTATTTCTTCCTTATCTCTCTGTTCCCAGTGAAATGTAAACTGTGGGAGGACAGAGACTTTGTCTTATTCATTACTACGTCTGTAGTTTCTGAACTAGTATGAGGCTTAAGATGGGCCCACAATAAATATTTGTTGATTAAATGCATGTTTAATTTATTTTGCTAAGTTTGGTTTTTCTAAACATAACAGTGCATAAAAAGGAAATGATTAAAGTTAAATACCCTATGCCTATGGGACTCCCTCTCACAGACACACCATCTGGAACGGTCTAAAATACTTTAGTCTTGCTCTCCCTTTGAAGTATACCTTCAAGGAGGAAGGAAGAAGGTTCTGTTTCTGTAATACATACTAACCACTGAAGAAAGGGACTAGGAGTGTTATGGATTGAATATTTGTGTCCCCTCCCACACTCATATTTTGAAGTCTTAACCCCCAATGTGATAGTATTAGGAGGTGGGGACCTTTTGAGGTGATTAGGTCATGAGTGGGATTAGTGCCCTTCTAAAACAGACCCCAGATATATACCTAAAGGAATCTAAGACAGCATACAATAGAGATACCTGCACACACATAAATGTATTGCTGCTCTATTCATAGTAGTCAAGTTATGGAATCAGCCAATGTGCCTATCAATGGATGGATGGACACACACACACACACACACACACACACGTGTGCACATACACACAAGGAGTTTTTTGTTTGTTTTTTGTTCTTTTATTCACATGTGCATACATTGTTGGGTCATTTCTCCCCCCTTCTCCCCTCCCCCACCCTCTTCCTCTTTCCCCCTTCAGTTCCAGGCAGGTCCTGTTCTGCCTTTATCACTAGTTTTGTTGAAGAAAAGAGATAAGCCTAACAAGGAAGACAAAGCGTTTTTGCTAGCTGAGTTGAGGATAGCTATACAGAAATATTCCTAGCATTGCTTTTGTGTACATGTGTTATGACCCATGTTAATTCATCTCTAACTGATCTTTACACTGGTTACTGATCCCCTTCTCATGATAACCTCTGTTGCTTTAAGGTTTCTGTATTAGCTCCTCTGGAGTGGGGACATCAAATGCTTTCATGTTTTGGGTTTTCTACCTATTTCTGTATCACCCAAATGTGCTCTCCCCTTATCATGCGATCTAAGTCCAACCACATTGCTGCATTTGCCCTAGATCTAAAGTCCACATATGAGGGAGAACATATGATTTTTGGTCTTCTGAGCTTGGCTGACCTCACTCAGAATGATGTTCTCTAGTTCCATCCATTTACCTGCAAATGATAAGATTTCATTCTTTTTCATGGCTGAGTAAAATTCCACACAATGGAGTTTTATTAAATAATAAAGAAGAATGAAGTTGCTGGATGTGGTAGTACACATCTGTAATCTCAGAGTTTGGGAGGCTAAGACAGTAGGATGGCCGGCTTGGGCTACATAGTGAGACCCTGCCCCCCCCCCAAAAAAAACCCCTCAAAATTAATTATGTCATTTGCAGGAAAATGGATGGAACTGGAGAACATCATGTTAAGCAAAATAAGCCAGATTCAGAAATAAATATAGCATGTTTTTTCACATTTGTGGAATCTAGATTATGAAAATTTAGATTAAAAAGAAAAGAAAGAAAAATATTTTGGAAGGGGAAGAGTACTATAGAGAGGGGGAAGGTAGACAAGAGAGGGTAATGGGGAGGACATAATAAAAGTTTCGTATATATGCTTTCGAAAATGTCATAATGAAACCCATTATTTTGCAAAATCAATACATGCTAATAAAAAAGGAAAAAAAGAAAAGAAGATAGGGCTGGGGGCATGGCTCTCTAGCAAGCACAATGCCTCACAACAGCCACAACAAAATAACGAACAAACCAACAAAACCAAAACAAAACTCATCAGCATGTTTTACATTAAAAAATAATAATTAAAACAATGAACCCCAGAGAGTTCTCTAGCCCTCTTTCTGACATGGTAAGACGTAGTAAGGAGATAGAGGTCTCTGAACCAGGAAGTAGGTTCTCAGCCATGGAATCTTGTAACACCTTGATCTTGGACCTCACAGTCTTCAGAACTATAGAAATAAATGTTTGTGGGGCTGGGGGTGTAACTCAGTGGTAGACTACTTGCCTAGCCATTACAAGGCTTGGGCTTTATCCCTAGCACTGCAATACATACACATATACATACATGCTTGTTGTTTAATTCATCCAGTCTATGGCCTTCTGCTACAGCAGCCTGAACTAAGACAAGAAGGAAACCAGGAATTCAGGCAGATTCCATGAGAACTTTCCCTAAACATAACCCAACTGGATTTTTTTGTTGGTTTGTTTTGTGGTACTGGGGATTGAACCCAGAGCCTTGTGCACGTGAGGCAAACACTAAACCACTGAGCTACAACACCAGCTCCTCCCACATGGAGATAGCTATCAGAATCAGCCAGTTCTTGTCAGTTGCCCTGTACCACACAGCATTCTGTCTCCCATCACTTGTTTCTAGAAGGATTAATTAATTCTTCCTCATTCCACAAACACTTGTTGCATACTTGCTTACTCTTTCACCCTAAAAATATGTTTTCCTTACTTTCCTGGAATGAGAATGAAGGACATAAATTGGGTTGAAAAAATTGGAAAAGAATGTTTAAAGTGATTTCAAAGTTTGTGATTAAGAATTTTGTTGGTGTTGAACTATAATTCAAGTTTTTATCTCAACCACTCTGCTAAAAAATTGCTATCATAAAGATATTCCAGCTGTTATCTTGGTTTACCTTTTCTGTTTTGGCATCTCCAGAGAAAGGAAGGAACCTGAAGCTTATGTAAGTTTGAAGTTTAAACAGCATGCGTATGGGGAACAGCCCCACCTGGGGCTGGAGTGTCATTCTGTGTCAAGTGAACACCTGTTCTCTCTTCCCTTGCAGCTTCAGACTTCTGCACAGTACCTTCTCAGAGAACAATGCACACTTTCCCCAAGCACAAGCAAGAGGGTCCTCCAGCCACTCGGGCAGAGAAAATAGACATTGCCTCTGCCTCTAAGGGATAAAGCAGGCAGAAATATCCTACTGGATATATTGTGCTGGCTTAGAAGCTTGTACTAATCGGTTACCAATGAGAATCCCTACCTAACTTCTTTGCAGCAAACATATGCATTTAAGTTCTCACTGTGCTCTCCATGACTTAGGTGGACTGTGAGTCTTACTTGTTATAAATGACCCCAGTTGAATCATTTCCCCAGAACTGTGACTATAAGGAATAGTGAAGTTTTTACCTCTCTCTAGATTGAAAAACTCACTAGCTTTGCAACAGTAGTTCTGTTACATTTTTAGCCCCTTCCTTTCCTCTTGCCCCTTTAATCTTACACTTAAATCTGGGCATTTTGTTGAAACAACTCTATTTAAAAGATTAGGAAACAGGTTTAGAGAGGTTTAAGATCAACCAGCCAGGACATGAGCCAAATCTTCACATGTAAATTCTATTCCATTGTAGAAAACTGTTAAAATTAAACAACTATCAGCTTACAAAGACTTTGAAAGACATTCCTTAGTAAGGCCTCAAGGTTGAACATACCCCTGGAATTTTTTTTTTTCTGTAGAAAGAAACCAGCCTCAAATCTCCACACAATTCTAGCTGGAAAAATAAATACGGATTTAGTTTCTTCCTAAAACTAGATTCCTAAAACTAAATTCTGAGTTTTGGTCCTTTTTATGTTAATAGTAAAGTTAAAGGTTTGAAACATTTGGTAGAATGAAGGTAAAAAAAGTTATTTTAAGAAGAATGTGAAAGTACAGTGAAGGTTCTGGCTTTCATACAAGGTTTGAATTTGTTTTGTAGGTTTTTGTAATTAGATTTAGGGTTCAGATTATCTCATGTGACTCTCATAAAAAGAGAAGTTTTAGCCAAGCACTGACATGTGAAATAAAAACAAAACTTTTTCCTTCAGGGATAGTTGGAAGTTCAGTAATGCATTGACATATACATGGTAATTAAATGTAGCTTTTAAGTAAGTTAAATTTTAATGGCTGGGTAATAAATTGTATGTAAATGAGTCATAGATGGAAACCGCAGTTTATATAAAATGTCAAAAAACAGTACTGACTGATATATTGACAAGAAATCTTGGAGATCTGCGTTCTAGATCTATCTCAGCCACAAGAGGTCCTTAGCCAAGTCTTTTAGCTTCTCTGGGCCTCAGTTTCCTGATCTGTAAAATATCATGGTTGCGTTGGGCAAATATAACTAATATTTGTGTCGTGCTTATGTCTCCAAAGTTCTTTTGTGTTAATTTTTGTAACTTTATGAAGTAAGAAGGACAGATACTGGTACCCTCATTATCTAGATGGAGAAACTGAGGCTCACAAAGGCAAAAATACATGATCAAAATCATGCAGCTTATAAATGGTGGAGCAAGGACTCAGACTCAGCTGTCCAGACACAATTCTGTGTAGGTATATACCATGCTTGCCACCTCTAAAAATCTGCTATAATAAGGTTGTGTTTAGTCATTACTCAATTATAATCAGATTTTTAAAGTGCTTTAAACAGTACTCAACAAGCACAACATGTTCTTTAGCCTGTAGGACTGAATGCTCTTGTGGTTCCACTGCAGGAGGATACAATTAAGTGTTCAGTTAATAGCCAACTTTATAGCCAAGCTAATAGAAAAGCCACATTACACTGGCTCCATCTTGTCAAACAGCCACTTTTAAGACTTGGTTCTGATTTATGTCTCCTGGTATTCATTGGAGTTTCTGAGTTACGAATAAAAATGTATTCTCCCATTACTCTGTTACTAATGTGTTAAGAGTCACAATAGTAGCCAGAACACTTACAAGTAAACAATAGAAAAAGTATTTAACTAGTTTAAGAAGTGATGCTATTTCTGTCTCTATACTCTTAACCCAGATATTCAACTCCAGGTATGTGGTAATGCCTATCAAGGCATTATTTCAGCAGCTCTTGATTTCCATCTGAAGTCAAGCCAAATATTATATTCACTTCACATTTGCATGGTTTAATTTGAACTTTCCAAAGTGTTTCACATTATTTTATTTTATCCATATATAATGCTAATATGTGGCTGAAACTGTTCTTTGTGGATTCCAAAAGAGTTACTTATTTATTCTCTGTTTTTCTGTTTTTATCCCATCAGGGCATTACAAATCTAAAGAATGGGCACTATGGAAATGTGCCAGAACTTTCATGAAGATCAAAGAATTAAAACCAATAGAGTGTGCTAATTAACCTAATGCTAATACAGCTTGAAACAAAGAACAATAATAAAACAAATTAACCTATGTTTCAAAGGTGATAAATCAATCTTTAAAATCAAATGTGCAATTCCAAAAGATAAGAGGAAGTTGGTAGGAACTGGTGAGAATGTTTTTGTAGCAGAAATACCAATACATTTAAGGATGCAGAAGGAGGCCTACATAAACTTTGCCTCAGATATTCGAAGTAAGAGAAGATTTGCACTGAGGTCAATATTGAGGTGTTGTGGTTTAATCAAATAAATAGCCCTTTTTATAATAAAGTTTTAAAGATTCTTCTCCTTTTTTGCAGTACTGGAGTTTGAACTCAGGGCCTACACCTGGAGTCACTCCACCAGTTCTTTTTTGTGTTGGGTATTTTCGAGATATGGTCTTGCGAACTATTTGCCTGGGCTGGCTTTGAACCATGATCTTCCTGATCTCTGCCTCCTGAATAGCTATGATTACAGGCATGAGTCACTGGTGCCTGGCTAAAGATTATTTTTAAATGCTAGTATATACTTAGGAAAGAATGGGCACATATACCAACACCATTATATTAGCATCAGTTATCAAGAAGAGTGTTTATCTTGGTATGGCTCCTGGTCTGATATAGGAGTTTCCAAACATTCTTCAAATATGTGTGAGAGTGTTATAAGTTGCAGGGGAGAGCTGCTGGTCTGCCTGTCAACTTCTGTCCCTTGATATTGTCTAAGTCAGGATACTTCGATTATGGATCTATAAAAACTTTGGGTTTTGCCTCTCCTATGAGTTCTGCTGATGAAAGAGAAGGAAGACAGGAGAGAATAAGATTGAGAAGTCACAAGATGGAGGTTAAAATTACCACTGTCATTATTTTAACTTATACAGGAACAGAATGAATAGCATTTTAAGTCCAATTCCAGTCTTGGTGTATTTCAGAATACTCAGGGCTTCCTCACCATTTTATATCTGCAAAGGCTCCTGGAAAAAAACCCTCATTTGGTTTCCTGTCACTTTGGAATGATCCTAGCTCTGGGACTGAGTTGTTTCCCCTCTGGATGAACTTATGCAGTCATCTAGTGACTGGGTTGGGAACTGCAGCTTCCCTCTAGCCCCTGGGGAATTGTTCCATCAATTCACATTTGGAACAAAATAAATTAGGTTGAAAACCCTCCCCTGACAGAGACCACCTTCAAGAAACACTTTGCAAGTCTGTCTCCTGTTTCCTTGTGCAAGCATTTCTCACATAAAGCCTTAAGTTCTCCCATTACCTTACAGGGTTACCAAGGAGATAAGATGAAATTACATAAGCTGGAACACATCAATGTATTTTTAAAAAATTACTGTTGTTTTTGTTAGTCAAGCCCTTGGAATAGGCCACTGAAGAGCTTTGTTAAGTGTGAGTCTGTTATGAAATCAAAGATGTTAAGGTAGGCAAGACTTGAGAAATTAGTAGCTCAAACCCTTTATTTCAAGAATGAGGAAACTCAGGTCCAGGGAGGGAAAGTGGATGACTTCATTACACTTCATTCGTTATGAAATATTGTTTTAGCTAGTGCTGAGTAAGCAAAAAAAGATAACACAAGGAGTACTCTGTATAAATTGGAGGCAGATTTGGAGCAACCAAAAAAGAGGGTATAAGAGTAGTCAGAGGCTTGCTTGTGCCTGACCTGGGGTCACTGAGTCCTGTATAAGGCAATATACTCTGAAAAGCACAAAGTAGAAACAAAATAGGGGTATAACCAAATGATGGAATATTATTCAGCTATTAAAAGTACATTCTGACATATGCTTCAACACAGATGAACCTTGAGGGCATTACTTTTAAGTGAAATAAGCCAGAGATGACAGGGCAAATACTGTATGATTCCAGTTACATAAGGTAACTAGAGTAATCAAGTTCATAGAGACAGAATGCAGAAATAGTTTCCAGGCCCTGGAGTAGGGGGAGGTAAATGGGGAAGTGTTATTTACAGTACAGAGTTTCAATTTAGGAAGATGAAAAAGTCCTAGAGATATATGGTCATGATGACTGCACAACAATGTTAATTAAAATTACTGAACTGCCACTTACAATGGTTAAGATGGTAAATTTTATACTATGTGTATTTTAGCATAATTTTTTTAAAGTATGCAGAAAGCAATGGAGAATGAACCAACTACTGCACAGCTACACACAGGGATGATTTTTACAATGTTGAGAAAAGCAGCCAGACCACAAAAGGTGCATACTACTTGACTCCACTTATATAATCCCTGGGTTTAAAGTCAGGATTGTGGTTACCCTTGGGGGGCTGGAAGGTCTGCATGGGCTTCCAGTAGTATTTCTGGATTTTCTTTCTTCCTTCCTCCTTTTCTTCTTTCTTTTTCTTTGGGACAGGGACTTGCTATGTAGTTGTAGCCCAAGCTGGCCTTGAACTCCCATTCTCCTGCCTCAGCCTCCTGAGTGCTAAGATTACAAGTGTGAGCCACCATGCCCAGCAGAAATTGTTTTTAAAAGTCACTTAAGGGAAAAAACTGAAGACAAAGTTAAACTGCTTCACATTTCTCCGCAACCACCCCCCTCCCCAACATGGTCCAGCTCTTACTGGTTAAGTTAATAAATTGTAAGGTGAAAACAGGAGATGCCACTTTGAAAACAGTTTTATTTGTAGGCAAAAGCAATGGACTCAATTTACAAGGTTAAAAAAAACAGTGGGTAGCACTTTGGCCTGAATTTCCCCAGAGACACCTTTTCTTACCCTGACTCTAGTTTTCTGAACCCTTATATTTCTAAAGGAAATGACCTGTTGGAGTTGAGCTTCCCGATTTTTACTCTAGGCTCCCTTCCCAAACTCTGTTAAATATTTCTGCCTTGGATTTATGCCTTGAAAACAAGGAGAGTCCCTGTGAGAAGAGACAGGAGGAAACAAACACCTAGAACAGTCTCTCTTTGTCTTGGGCATTATACACTCAAGTCACAATGACCCTTTGAATTTATTTATTTTCTACAGCTGCTTGAATGTCATGGCATGGCATGCAAGTTTTATATTGGATGAAAAATAAATGGTATGAATTTTGCTTGGTCTCATTCAAAGTAAAGAAATAATAGCTTTCCTTTGCAAGCAGCAACTTATTTTAGCAGCTTCCCTCTTCAGGCTAAAGCCCTTGATACAAACCAACGCAAAGGTCTGAGCCCACACAAAACCTCAGGTTTTAGTCATATGTCTCCTAAGGATGTGACATCATTTCTGAGTTTACTAAATGGAGACATTTCCTGAAACATGGAGAACCATTCCGGGCTTCTGCCTGAAGGATCTGGGGAGTTTGCAACCCATGATGATGTCTAACTCCATCTCCTTCTTTGGGTTTCCCATCAACACATCTCTTCTTTCGACTTGTCCGTGGACTCATCTGTTTCACAGGTTGAATACAAAGCAGTTACTTGTCTTATTTTTGAGATCCCAAGAAGCCCCCAGTATACAACATCAGAATCCTGCAGGAAATGCTGGAACATTCAAAATGAGTAACTTAAGGAGAGTATAATAAAAGATGATTTACAAAGGTCAGTAAAGTTCTGGGAAAGCAACACAGGATCAGGCTGTGTTACTGGGAGCAAAGGAACAGAGGTGGGTCCTTATAGCAATGGTTCTCAAACTTTAGTGTGCATCAGAATCCCCTGGAGAACTTGTTCAAACACACCCCCACTCCACATCCAGTTCCTGCTTCACTAAGTCACAGATAGAACCAGAGTATTTGTATTTTTCACAGATTCCATGGATGACAATACTGCTGGTCTGGGGAGAAAATTTTGGGGATTGAGAAAGTAACTTGTGCCCTCCACAGAGAGATGGAGCCAGGACACATAAACCAGAAGGGGACATCAGGTAATCTAATCCAATTCCTTCTATTGCTCCTGATTGATTCAATTTAACTATTTGTCCAAAGGCAAGGGAACCCACTGATGGAGCTGAGGCAATTTAGCTTCCAGGATACACATCAGCATGGAGTGGAGATGAATGAGCAAATGGAAAATACCTAGCACTTCTGCCCCAAAATATCTTCGTGTACCTTATCACTGTTTTTCCATGCTACCATATACTTCTATTGTTCTTTTATTCTAAGGTTCAGTGCATATGAATGTGTGTGTATCTATCTATCTATATATTTATTATGTGATCTTACAGCAATCCTAAGGTATAGGCACAATTGATGTTTATGCTCATTTAACAAGACTGAAAATGGCAAAGGGAAAGCATCTTTTAAGAGCTGAGACTGACACAAAATTTTTCTGGGTCCCAACTTGGGGCTCTTGACATCACTTCCCATTTCAGACATGAGTGAATCTGGAAGTGATGCTGGTCCCCCCACTTCAAGCTTCTGGGAAGCTGTCCCTTCCTGCCTTGCTGCCCCATGTGCATTCTCCTCAAGCTGCATTCTTCTTCTTCTTCTGGAAGACGAGGCTCCTTTCCCTGGTGGAGGAGCTCAACCCTCACTCAAGGGTGTACGGTGAATTTCGTCTCCTGCCAGAACAATTTCTTTGTATTAATCATTGGTTTTCAAAGTTTTCAGTGCCAGTACTACTTCAAGTCTCTCTCTCTCTCTCTTTTTTTTTTTTTTGGTGTGTGTGTGTGTAAGAGATTAAGACAGAGTCTCACTAGCCCAGCTGGCCTTAAATTCAAGATCCTCTGTTTTAGCCTAGGAATGCTGGGATTACAGATGTGTACCTCATGCCTGGCTCTACTTCAAATCTTGATTTGCGGGTTTTGAAGAGACCAATAAATACAGCTCTTAGCCTCTCTGAATTCAGAATCTCTTGAGAATGAGCAGAAGAACAGATGGATGGAGATAAAAGCCTCAGCTTTATTCACAGTGAGACCAAAGCAGAGAAACCACAGAGCCGGGCTCACAATCAAACTTCCTAATACTTGTCCCTAGACATTCTGGGGAGCAGGTGTGAGTACACTGGAGGCTGGGGTGGGGGTGGGGATGCATCTGCTGAGAGGACAAGCTAGCCCCAGGAAAATGATACAAAAGCTAAGAGTATGCTCAGCTTCTTCCGTAGTGACCTGGTGAGATGAATCACTTCGTCCTGGGAAAGAACCAAAAGGGGACAACACAAGGAAGGTAAATGCATTTTTCATAAGTCCTGTGAAGTCAAAGTTCATATTCTGCACTATCGCCCTTTTGGAATGTTTCTTTCAACTGATTCACTTCTGATCCCATGATCACTTCCTACAACACTCTGGATCAGGGCCTGTTTGAATGATGAGTTCCCATCCTTTTCTTCTGGGAAGGTCCATGCTTGTCCTATCTGGAGTGTATCTCCTTGTCTTGTCCTTGATCTGGTAGACTATTGGGAAAAGAAATCTTGGGAACTGGATTTTTAAAATGAGTGCATGTGGGAAAATATTCTCCAAGTATGGAGTGGGCTCTGTTTTTGCTTCTACTTATTTCTTAAGCTCCCTGGGGAAAAGGAAGTATTACAGGTCAAATCCCTTTACAAGTAGCTCAACTGGACTGTCTAAATACTTGGTATGGAACAGAATTTTGTTCCATGGATGATGGATTGAACTAGACTGGACATAGCTGGGCTATGGAGGACTTTTGGCTAAACAGAGATTTTCATTGCACAGGTATTTGTTGTAGAGGAATTTATCCAGTAAACACAGAACTCTTCCAACTAATGTTTTTACCAGGCTGATTCAGGCTGGGGAGCAGGACTGGGAAAACATTGTGGACACAGTGTACTGGCTAGAGGTCAAGACAGAGGAAAGAAAACACAGGCAAAGGTCTGTGTGAAATGAGTCTGAGTCACGGAGGGAGAGGGAGAAAATAGCATGTGTCATCCTGAAAAAGATCTTCTTAGGGAAGTTTCTTTTCGTCATAGCTGTTGCTTCTCTTCTGGAGAGCTTCATTTGGCTCTCCTTGCTGCATTTTCAGACTTAAAAGGAAACCACCTTCAAGCTAATTCCTTCCTCTTCTCAAGAAAGAAAATAAAAAGGAAATGGAGAGTTGGATTTCTGAAGAACCTGGGTCTTTACCTTAGAGCCCCTGGGAACCTCTACAACCAGGACTGTAGCTTGTTCCTCTGGCACCCCCAGGGACATAAGAGTGGAACTGTATTCTTTAAAGCCCAAATACAGACCATGGCATTCCCTGCCTACATCTTGGCTCAGCCTGGAGTGCTTCCTGACCAACTTCTTTCTATTTCTCAAATATGGTCACTTCCTATGGACTGTTCTCAATGTATTTTTTGTAAACAAAGTCTTTCTATTTCTATGTGCATTTCTGGTTACTAAGTTCTAGAAGGATTCTGTAGCAAATTGTCAATCAATGTAAGCACTTTACAAGTTCACTAAAATTTTTTGGTTGAAATGTATTTTACATACCAGTAAAGCCTCAACCATTTCGCAAATATATGGTGAATGATTAGTTCCTTTCTTAAGAATCTGAATTCTCACTTTTATTTCCAGCCTCAGGCATCTATGATTCTGCTTTCTCTCTATACATTTGCCTTTTCTGGCCATTTCATACAAATGGAATCATATAAAATTTAGTGTATTGTGACTGGCTTCTTTCAGTTAGTGTAATGTTTACAAGATTCACCCATGTTGTGGCATGTATCAGTGCTTCACTCCTCTTTATGGCTGAATAATAGTCCATTGTATGGCTATACACATTTCGTTTATCCATTCTTCAGATTATGGACATCTGGGTTGTTTCCAGCTTCAGGCTATTGTGAATAATACTGCTATGAAAATTTGTGTACAGTGTGAAGTAAGAATCTAATTTCACTTTTGCATATGGATATCCAATTGTCCCTAAACTATGTGCTGAAAAAGACTGCCCTTTCTCCATTGAAATGTCTTAGCTACTTCATGAAAAAAAAAATACCAATTTTCCAGTTGGGTTACTTCCAAAAAAAATTAATTGTCCAGTTGGGCATGGTGGTACTGGGCCTGTAATCCCAGCACTCAGGAGGTGGAGGCAGGAGGAGCATGAGTTCAAGGCCAGCCTGGGTTACATACCAAGATCCTGCCTCAAAAAAAAAAATTAATTAGCAACAAATGTGTGTGAGTTTATTCTCTGGACTTTCAATTCTGTTTCATGCTTATCTGATACATGCCTATCTTTACACCAATTCTGCACTATCTTGATTACTGGAGATTTATAGTAATTTTTGGCAAATTATGACACTGTTAGAAGGTGCACCACCATCATTCCTTTTGCGTTTTTCATTTAGCAAGCATTCACCCAATGATTCTCAAGGTTTTATAGGTCTTTCATCCTTAGAATGCCCTTCTCCAATATCTCCAATAAATTCTTGTATTGTACTAAGATGCTTCAGAAGGTTCTTCAGTACTATTTTGAAAAGTGGTATCAACAAAGTCTTGGTTTTTCTAAAGCTTATCATGTCTATGTTTAAAACATTCAATTCCCTTTGTTTGAAATTTACTGGACTCAAAAAGATGCCACATCAGAACTGGCACCATAATACTATTTCCACGTATTGTGTTGAGGAAGATATGGTAAGGTAACATGTCCAAAGCCAGGGGAAAGAAAGAAGCTGTTGTCATACTTCCCATTCTCACAGGTTGTTAAAAAAAATTTGAGACAGGGTGTCATGTAGCCCAGACTGGTCTCGAACTCTGCCTCTTTAATGCTGGGATTACAGACGTGCATCACCTCGCCTAGCCCTTTCTTACAGTTTTGCCCAGATTTCTTCTTTTCCTTGTGTCAGCCCATTCTCTGCTATTTATGTTACCACTGTTATTATTACTATTTTTGCGGTACTGGGGTTTGAACTCAGGGCCTACACCTTGAGCCACTCCACCAGTGTTATGATGTTTCCTTCGAGACAGGGTGTCGCGAACCATTTGCCAGAGCTGGTTTTGAACCGCGATCCTCTTAATCTCTGCCTCGTAATTAGGTAGGATTACAGGCGTGAGCCACCGGCGCCCGCCCCCATCATCTTTTATAGCACGTTTAGTCAGCTCCAGGAAAGTGACCTTCAACTGCGAGCTGCAGAGTAGCAGTTGCCGATGGCCTCCGCCCATCTCCCCACATCCCTGGAATAAGTGGGGTGCACAGGAGGCGACCGTGATGCCGAGTCCCGGAAACGCGGGGTCTGGGTCGGGCGGGAGGCGACATGTCCGTGAATTACGGGCACGCAGAGCTTGGGCCGGCTGCGCTGCCTTTCAACACCACGAGTGTGGCGCAGGGAACCCGCATGGACTGAAGACTGTCCCTAGTAAGGCAACAGCAGGCGGGAGTACCTCCGGTTGAGAGATAATGGAGTGACTATTACAGCAGCGAGGAGGGAACTGAAGAAAAACCGAGGCCTTCAATAACTAAGCTACCAGATGCGCCCCACCCAGCTTCTCTTTTGGAGGACTCTCAGTTTGCATGGGTTCCGGATCCACTGCCCAACCCACCAACTTCTGGCGCTGTCGCCGTGCGCCGGAAGTCAGTCGCCGTGCGTCGGAAGTCAGTCGCTGTGCGCCGGAAGTCAGTCGCCGTGCGCCGGAAGTCAGCCTCCGTGCCGAGCGTGTGCGTGCTGCGCTTCCTCGCGGGCTTGTGCGCCCTTAGGCGGCCTCACAGGAGAGCGACGCTGTGCGTACGCACGCAGGACTCCAATAAAGTTTTCTTCTTCAAAACACAGCAGGTGCCTATGGAGGCCGGGTAGGCTGCAGGAGCTGGGCATGAAGCCGGGCGGCCACAGGAGAGCCGTCGGCGGCGGCGATGAGCGACATAGTGGAGAAGACGCTGACGGCGTTGCCGGGACTCTTCCTGCAGAACCAGCCGGCGGCAGGGCCCACGGCCGCCAAGACGTCCTTGTCGTCGAGGCTGGGCGGCCTCATCCGCGGCATCACCGCACTCACCTCCAAGCACGTAGGTGCTCGGCGGGACGGGAGGGTCAGGGGCGCGCCGGGGAGGCCCTGGCCGATGGGTGAGATCTCTGTCGCCCCGCTCAGGGACTGTTGGTGTGGCCACTTGTCCTTCTGTCTGTCTGGAGCCTCACTTCCTTGTTCCGAATGACAGCGGGGAGGCCAGGTTTCCAACCTTGGCCCTTGACACTGACTCATTCCGATCCGGGGCTAATTTCTTTTGACTTCTGACCTCAACGTGGAAGAGGAGGGATATTTCACAGGTGCAGATATTCACAGATGGTTTCGCGGATTTGATGCGATGTCAAGCGTGTGTAAACATCCGGTGATATGCAGGTGGCAGTTATTATTGACCTACAGAGTTTCTTCCCCGCCTCAGTTTCTTCCTCTGCCACCTGCAAGATGTCACGCACCTGAACAGATCTGCTACCGAATCTGCTGTTGACACCTTGGGAAGCTTGAGGTTCTTGGGTTAGACCCATGGGTTAAGCATAGAAAAAACAAAATTCTCCCAAGAAGTCAAATGTGTTGAATAAGCCCTTGCCTTGGGTGGCTTCAGGAATGAGTAGTTCTCATAGAAAGTATTAGGGCTGGGGCGTGGTGCAAATGGTAGGGCATTTGCCTAGCATGCAGAAGACCCTGGGTTCAACTCCCAGTACTGAAAAAAAAGGAAGAATAGTAGTTATTAAGTTCCCATAGACCTTTGGTTATTGCACGGATTGTGTAAGATTTTGATTCAAAGCCTTAAGGAGTTTGCACATTAACGTGCGTTGTGTCATAATTTGTCCAACAGATATTTAGAGAACAAGGTTATGTGTTAAGCCCGGAGGAAAATAGCATAAAGTACACTCTTTTTCTCTCAAGGAATTGATCATCTGTTTTGGGCTTAAGCTAAGTATAAACATAACTAGCCAGGTGTTGGGTGGCTCATGCCTATAATCCTAGCTCCTCGGGAGACTGAGATCAGGAAGATCCTGAAGCCAGCCTGGGGATAGTGGTGGGTGGGGAAGTGAGACCCTATTTCAAAAATACCCACCACAAAAAAGGGCTGGTGGAATGGCTCAAGTGATAGAGTGCCTGTCTAGCAAGAAATGAGGCCTCAAATTCAAACCCAGTACTGAAAAAAAGAAAGTATCCAAATGCTCTAAAGATTTAAAAAACTATTTTTTTTGGGGGGGGGGTAAGCTGGCATAAGGTTAATGCTACCCTGGTTAGGGTCTGCTACACATTCCAAAATTATTTTTTGTGAACTTAATACTTTGTCTTCATAGTTTTGTTCTTTGCTAATTTGTATGACATGCTGAATGAGGGTTTTTGTTATTTGTTTTTGATGGGACTGGGATTTGAACTCAGGGCTTCATGCAGTCATTTTTTGGGTATTAAATTGTCTCTTGACAATAGGTATCCAAATGTGGTGGTACTTCACTAATAGTTCTTTTTTAGCCATCTTATGACCACCTAATTAGGATTGTAATTTAAAGATAGAACAGTGTTAGCCCAAAGTGGGGCCGATTTTTAAGTGCTTGAGATAAAATACAGTGCAGACATTGGAAGTAACCACATTGGTGTGTGTGTCTGTGAGATAAAATGTGTGAGAAAGAATGAAGAAAGGGCAGGGAATAAGAATAGAGTTTAAGGGAAAAAGACTTTGTGCTTCCCTGTAGGTCGTGTAAGATATCTCCATGAAGACCTTTTACTTCTTAGGGGAAGTTTTCCAGTATTATAGAGAAATTCTTTCTACTTTTTCTTCACTTTTAATTTTTTGAAACCATTTTCTCCCAAATAGTCTTTAAAAGAGATAGCAACTGTACAAGGAAAAGAGGAATGGTGGGTTAGTCTGGAAATACTTATTCTCTCCAGGGATGATTCTGAGGCTTGGAGAAATGCCTTTAGACAGATCTTAAGCACATGATATTTATAACTTTTATAGCTATGTTTCTTTTTAATTGAAAGCATCATAAGTTGTATTTTCCCCTTTAAACTACTGCTGCAGTTAAAAAGATACTCAAGCATTGAAATATTTTCACTTTTTCAGGAAGAAGAGAAATTAATCCAGCAAGAACTGAACTGTCTGAAAGCAACTATTTCTGCTCCTACTACAACTCCAGTAAGTTTGCATAGTTAGTCCTGCACATTGAATTTGGAATCTGGGCCACTGTCAACTCAACAGTGGCATCTAACTAATGATTTCCAAATTTTACTGTATTATAGTCAAAATCAGTTACAGATGGGAGCAAGTCAGACATCAATTTAGGATTATCATTGACTGGCTGAACTGGAACAAGACTTGCCTGATTATGTCAAGTCAGGACCACTGTGATGATAATTATTAAATGAAATTATCCTACTGGGACTCTAGTACTGATCTTATTATTTTAATGTATACTTGGAAAAGTTAGGAATGTCATGTAACACAGTCTTTTTAGACCTGAAATGATAAATTATTGGTCTTTCTGCTCCGCCCTCCCCCCCCCCCCCCCCCCCCGGCACCCCGTGGTGCTAGTGATTGAACATAGGGCTTTATATATAGCTGAACAAATTCTTTATCACTGAACTACATCCCCAGCCACTATTATTGTAGATTTTTTAGTTTTGTGTTGTACCTTTTGGTATATAGAGTGGCTGGCAAGGTAGAATAATTGTTATCTTGCTAGGAAACTGAGTATATTGTACAGAAGCTAAATCAACACCGAATTATTTTTAAGCTTGGTTCCGTATAATTTGTGTTTTCAAACAGCATTCATTCAACAGCTATTTGATGAGTGGCTATCCTATGCAGGCCACTGTGAAGCTATGCACACATAGAGTAGGACTTAGGCTTTTGCTGATCTTAGGATTTTTTTTTATCAACATGTAATAATTGTACATCTTTAAGGGGTAGAGGGTGATAATTCAGTACTTGTATACAATGTGTAATGCCAGTTTTTAAATGAGGTTTTTCTCTAGCCACAGTTGTTCAGCTAGCCTTTAGTGAGCGCCATTTATGTACAAGTCACTGTGGGAATGTTTTACTTCCCGCCAATAAAAATATCAAAGTAATCCTTTTGCTTGAGTACATGATCATGAACATGAATAACACTTGTAAAGTCCAAGAGAATGTATGTATTTCCTTTGTGGTCATAATATGATGTGGATACATAAAACTTAAGATGTTGTTAATCTGATATATCTGTGTTTGTGTATGTGTCTATAATTATGTGGATGTGTATCTGTGTATGTAAAATTTTTGTGCTTCATGGCACTTAATAGAAATGTTAAGCAGAAATTGTTTCTCTTTTTACTTTGTTAGATTTCTGTTTTGTATAATTGGTGTCACTGTATATAATTTTTTCTTGTGATAAGTCATAAACCTGGTATTGAGTAGAAGAGATTAACGGGTTATAGAAGTTAGGGAGTCAGAGTTTGGAAGGAAAATTGTATAATTGTGGCCATCCAGTTTGGGCATGTCTCATTGAGTAGGTGGTCATGTAGAGGTAGGATGACTAGAGAAATTGTACAGAGAATTCCTGCATTGGGGAATGCAATTTTTTCTCTAAATACAAGAGAATAATATGTGCATAATCTTACTTAAATAAAGCTCATAATGACTTTAAAAAACTCTGAGATACTCTTACAAATCCAGGGTTGAAACTTAAATTAATACTTTTGTTCCTAATTGATGTAGAAGTCTTTGAAGAGAGACTTGCAGTATTATTTCAGTTTTTTAAAAGAAATATTTAATAGTCTTAACTAATATGTTAATTAACTTTATTGCTTTAAGCACAAGTGACCTAAATTAAACCTCATTTCCCTAAGATTTACACACATACCCTCACACAAAATATTAAATATATCTTTAAAATATTTGTATTTTACTGTTTCTTAAGTATTTGTGATCTAATACTTCCGTTATTTGCTGGGTGTGGTGGCTCACACCTTTAATCCTAGCTACTTAGGAGGCTGAGATTGGTAGGATCCTGATTTGAGGCCAGCCCTAGAGAACAGTTTGAGAGACCCCATCTCTAATAACCAGAGCAAAATGGATTGGATTGTATATGACACAAGTGGTAAAGAGCTTTCTTTGCAAGCATGATGCCCAGAGTTCAAACCCCAGACCCACCAAGAAAAAAATTCTATAATTTGTTAACCCTACTTTTTTCTTTTATTCTCTTCTACTTAATTTTTAGATATTTAAAAGTCTGATTTTTTTTTTGTTTTGTTTTGTTTTGTTTTACTTTAGACAGGGTCTCACTATGCAGCTCAGGCTGTCTTTGAACTCAAGATCCTCCTGCTTTTACCTTCCAAGTTCTGGGATTACAGGAATGTGCCACCATAATTGGCTAGCTTTTCTCTATTTTGAAACACTTTATATTTTTATCTTTGATGATAATATGCTGAAATTATTGAGAATTCAGATATTGTCTTAATAAAACAGATTTATAGAATCTCTCTGAAATTTGTAGCTTGTATAGCAAATATTGAGAGAGCTCATTAAATATTAAATATTATTGAAGTGGCTATCCAATTAATGAAATCATGCCTCTTAGTTCATAGGAGTTGCAAGAGTTATCAAAAAAGAGTATCTATAAAGCAGACTGTTGCATATTATATGTAGCACAACAATTCTGACAAAGACTTAGGTGGAATTTGATTTTTTGTTTTTGAGACAGGTTCTTGCTATGTTGCCCATGCTGGTCTTGAGCACCTGGGCTCAAATGACCCTCCTTCTGCAGCCTCCCACCTCATCCTCTTGCATACTTGGAGTACAGGCATGCACTTGACTTGCAATTTGATTTTTATTTATTTTTTTGCAATACTGAGATTTGAACTCAGGACCTCATGCTTGTTAGTCAGGAGCTTTTACCACTTGAGCCACTCTAGCAGCCTTGCAATTTGATTTTTAAATGTGAAAAATATTTTCATTACAGAAATTGTTATTTGTGGGAATTTTAAGGATGTTTTCATTTGACAAAGTGTATTAAAATTGATGTACTGCATTTCAGATGCCAAATAAGATTATTATGGATGAAGTTTTGTCTGAAGACTACATGTTTCATATTATAATCAAATTTTACACTATAGAAACATAGAATTTAAATTAGCTACAGTTGAAAGTGGTGGCTCACACCTATAGTCTTAGCTGTTCAGAGGTGGAGATTGGGAAGCTCTAGGTTTGATGCCAGCCCAGGCAAAAAGTTCACAAGTTCCTCTCTCAATCAATAAAAGCTGGGCATGGTAATACATGCCTGTTATCTCAGCTATGCTGGAAGCAAAAATAGGATCATAGCCCAGGCTGGCCAGGAGATAAATGCATGGCCCTATTAGAAAAATATGTAAAACTAAAAGGGCTGGGGGTGTGGCTGACATGGTAGAGTACCTGCCTGGCAAGCATAAATCCCTGAGTTCAAACCCTATTTCCCTCTCTCCTCAAAAAGAAATAGCTATAGGTGATTTATAGTGTTTCTACCACAAAATATTTGAAATAATTTTACTAAAATTAATACTGTTATAATTAAGATTGAGAGATTTTATTTATATAGTCTGATTTTTATTTATTTTTGGTGGTACTGGGCTTTGTTTGAACTCAGGGCCTCAAACTTGCTAGGCATGCATACCACTTGAGGCACTCCACTAGCCCGAGTGATTTATTTATAATGTATATATATTATGTCTTCAGGGATTAAAGGATTCTCCTGTTAAATGATTATGACACACAAGAAAGTCAAAACATTCCAGTGACTGGATATTTTGTTTTTCAGAAAATGATGAAGGAATGTATGGTGAGACTTATATATTGTGAAATGCTTGGATATGATGCTTCCTTTGGCTATATACATGCAATCAAGTTGGCCCAACAAGGAACCCTCTTAGAAAAAAGAGTAGGTATGTATGTGTTTTAAGACTTTCATACTTAATGTTGTCCTTAAGATTCAACTGCTATAAAAATGAATGACATAGGGGCAGGGGAGACAAATGATCCAAGTGTTGTATGCACATATGAATAATAAAAAAATAAAAAAAAAAAGAAATATGGCACAGTTCAGAAAGGGAAATGCATATGAATGAGGAAAAACAAGGTAGTGATATATATGGGTCTGGTTTTTGTTTGTAAGAAATGAGTTATGTATATGGGATGAATTCCTGAGTGTGAGTGAGACTGTAAAAAATAATAATTTAATAAAAATGTGTTTATACAAACCAGAAAGGAAAAAAAAAAAAGAATGACAGCAGATACAGAGTATGTTTTTAGAACACTGCATTATATTTTCCAAAACTTTAGCACTTCAGAAACTAAAGTGTACAAATGAAGTCACTTTTCCTATTTATAGTATTTTGGAGTTATAGAGATTAAAGACTGCCTGATCTTGTGATAGTGGTTAGATGACTACATATGTTTGTCAAAACTCACAGAACATTGAGCTGAATTCTTAAAATGGGTGAATTTTCTTCTTTCTGTCTTTCCTTTTTTTTTTCTCCTGGTACTGGGATTTGAATTCAGGGCTTTGTGCATAATAGGCAGGCACTGTACTACTTGAGCCATGCCTCCAGCTTCAAATGGGTAAATTTTCTTGTATGTAAATTGTACCTTAAAAAAACTGATTTTAAGAAGTCTGACTAACCTCATCAGTTTAATGGCATTAGTTTTTTTTTTTTTTTTTTAAAGACAGGGTCTCATTATGTAGCCCAGGCTGGTCCTGAGCTGGAAATCCTTCTTCCTCAGCTTACTGAGTGCTGGGATTGCAGGCATGTACCACCACACTCAGCTTTTTTCATTTTTTTGAGACAGGGTTGCACTGCTGTGTAGCCCAGACTGACCTCAAACTTGCAATCTTCCTGCTTCTACCTCCTAAGCGCTGGAATTTTAGGTGTGTACTACCACACCTGACTGAGAAATGTTTCTTTATAAATGAAGCTGAAGACTGAGGATGTAGTCAGTGATAGAGTGCTTGTTCAGCATGCACTAGGCCCTGGTTTCAATACACAACACTGACCATAAATAAATAAAATAAAAACGAGAATAGGAGTGGGCTGGTGGATATCAGGGGACTCTAAGAAGGGTTTTCATTCAATGTCCACTTGACAAAACAGCCAATAAAATAAAACCAGAATTCAGTAGAATAATTTTAAATATCCTGCTCTCACTTCTAGAAATGTTAACTATGAAGATTAGAGGTATCTTTTTAAAAATCTTGTCTGTAGCCATCCTTTAGGATTATAAGGCTAAATTCTTTGAAGGACTTAAACCTTCCATTTCATAGATTGTTTTATATCAGAATCCCCAGAAGGAAGGACTATAGAGTAGTATAGGGATGGATGTATTCTTTATTCAGTGGGGATGATAATGTCATATTCTTAAGGACTAGGATTCTTCACAAATTACATTGACCATGCTGTCAGATGATGAAGTGGGAATGGAGAAGTCTCTTCATATGGATTCTGCAATTATATGCACATAACATTCCTCTTGTTGAACCCCAGTCCATCCCAAACACTCTTCTATGTCCTAGATTTATTATATTCTTTTCTCCAAGTAGAATGTTCTGCAGCACCCTTTTTCTACCTTTCCATCTTCCAAATGAAGTTTTAATTCTTCTGAGATCACTCATGTGACTCCTGCCATCTGTTACTTTATGGTAGTATCTTTTCATATATTAGTATCTTGTCTTTTGGTTGGGCACTGGTGGTTGACACCTGTAATCCTAGCTACTTGGGAGGCAGAGAGCAGGAGGATCGTGTTCAAAATCAGCCGGGGCAAATAGTTTGCAGACCCTATCTTGAAAAATACACAACATAAAACAGGGCTGGTGGAGTGGCTCAAGTGGTAGAGTACCTTCCTAGCAAGCGTGAGGCTCTGATTTCAAACCCCAATACTGCCAAAAAAAAAATCTTGGTTTTTAAATTAATTCTGACTTTTTCTTTTTTGTTAAAGTAGTCTTTAAGGCTGGGCATGTGGCAAATGCCTATAATCTAAGTGCTCAACAGGCAGAGGCAGGAGGATAGTGAATTTGAGCCCAACCTGGGCTATGTGGCAAAACCCTATCCCATAAAACAGATAACAACAACAAAGTTAAGTAGTCTTTATCAGTAACTTACTTTTCTTAAAATTTTGATTTTTGTTAAAGGTTATGTAAAAGCAGAATTTTATTCTGCAAGTGTTTTCTTATAGTCTTGCAAAGCCCTTTCTGTAATATTCACTATTTTTAGTTGTCATTCTGCACCTTGAAAATTCATCTCATTGAGGGTTTTCATACATCTGAAGTCTTCCTAATGATGTTGCTCTTTCATCTCCTGAAAGGTTGTATTTCGAGTGCTTTTCTCTTTTGCTTAGTTTTCTTCATAAGAAGTAAATGATCAAAAAAGAACTTTCAAATGTTGTTGAACATTTGGGAAAAGTGACACCAGTTTCATCCCTTTCATTTGCAAGTAAAAGCATGTTAGATGTGAAAAATTCAGTTACGAGAGGTGATAGTGGTGGCAGATGCTAGGTAAAAGTCTGGTATTTCTTTGCTTCCTTCCCATGGAATCTTTTCTTCTCATTTCCTTTACTTTTTTGCTTCTAAATCTTCACTATTTCTCTTCTTTCTAACATTTCTGCTCAATTTTGACCCATTTTTCTTTATTCCCTTTGCATATTATCTTATAGTTGAGAAAATAGTGACACCTTTCTTGGAGACAGCTATTTTGTTAAGGACTTGGAAGACAGATCCAAAGAAATAAACTGTCAATAGTGGGATTTTTGCTTGAGTGGGAAAGATGTTTATTAGCAGAAAGTCTTCTCAAGCACATCATACTTACACAATATATTCAGTATTCGTGGAATATGTGTGATGGGTGCCCACCGTATGCCAGGTGCTACAGTCACATGCAGGTGAATAACTTTCATTGCTTTCATTTTGAGAGTCCCAGCAGTCGGCAGGGAGGGGTGGAGGCAAACACAGCAGTTAGTGTTTACACTATTACTTTGTAATGGCCTTCATGGAGATATGGACCGTATGTTTTCTATGGTGGTGGGGTCACACCTAGGGCCTTGTGCGTGTTAGGTAAGGCCTCTTGCCACTGAGCAGCAGCCCTAGCCCTACTCACCTGCTTTTTCTCATCACTTGCCTCGTTTCCATAGTGATAAGCAGAAAAATTTGAAAATAATTGTCAATAAATATGGGTTAGTTGGTGTTATATTTGTACAACTATTGCTGTATACTGCCCTTTAGACTTACTTTATTTTTATCCTTTTGGTTCTGAGAATTGAACCCAAGGTCTTGTACATGCTAAATGCATACATATACCCTTAGCCCCTAACTTCATTTTTAAAATATGTGAAGCGTTATACACCATTACAAAGTTAAGACCTTATGAGGTGGGCTAGAAGTAGGAAAAGTTTGGGGCTCATGTAGGTTGCCTAGGGATGGGTCAGACCACCCTCACCTGGCTGGGAACTACCCATGGCCCTCCCCACTCATTCATTATTGGGTGGGAATCTCCTGGGCCTGCCCTCCTATGAGATAGTGTAGGTTTTAAAGGTACCTGAAAAAGAAAAGCTCTCTCTGCTGGCGGACTCTACCTGTGTCCACTGTGCCCTCTTCTTCTTCCCTTTCTTCACCTTGCAGAATGGGTGACTCCCCTTCATTCAATAAAGCTATTCTACCTCAACCCATCCATGTGCTCTGTTTGGATTCTTTCGTTTGGAGCACAAAAACCAAGATCATCTGATCACACACTGCACTAGCACCATTAACAGTTTTAGGGATCAAACCCAAGGCCTTGCACATAATAGGCCTGAGCTGTACCACTGAGCTACATCCCCAGCCCTGTCTTCTATTTTTTTTGAGACAGGGTGTTGAACTTGCTATGCAACCCAGGCTTGCACTCAAATCTCTCAATCCTCCTGCCTTTGCCTCCCAAGTACTGGGATTACAAGCCTGTACTTCCGTGCTTGGCTCTATAGTAACTTAATTTTTGAATGATGATATGTTTGGCTATAAGATAGAGAATGTTTTCATTCATAATGTAGAGATGTGTACAAGAGAGATAGATGGACTAGGGGCATAGTTTAAGTGGGAGAGCCTTGCGTAGCAAGCTCCAGGGCCTGAGTTCAATCCCTAGTATGGGAGGAAAGGAGGAGGGGAATGGAGGGGAGGAGAGGAGAGAAGGGAGACATTTAATGTCTTTTACAGGACTTTTAAGTTGATACACATCCTATGAAATACATAATTCTGAAAAATTTCAGAATGAAGAACACCTAAAATTTTCCTTACCAAGATTTCTTAACCTCATATTTTGCAATTTGTTTGTATGTTTACCTGTAATAATATGTTTGACATTAAAATTTGAAATATATTATTGCTTTGTTTAACTTCCTATGAAAGGCTTACTTATTTTCGGTAGCTAGTAATGAGACTTTTCCCTTTATTTTTTATAGGTTATTTGGCTGTTTCTTTATTTCTACATGAAAGTCATGAACTGTTACTTCTCCTTGTGAATACAGTGGTAAAGGTAAGACTGTATGTTGGTTAATATGAAGTCTCATATTATTCATGCTGGCATCTGACATTTCTCCTTAGTCATATTGAATTCAATAATTGTGGAAGTAGATGGACTGAGAATGATCTTTTAAGTCATATTCCGTATCTGTAAAATGGTAAAAAATAATAGAATTTAGTGAGTTATGAGGACTAAAAGTGCACTGTGTGAAGTAGTAGCTCCTACTGTTGCTGCTGCTCTTGTTCATATTATTGTCTAGTTTTAGAACACACAGTTGGAATTATAACACAGATCACCAAGCTGTTAGTCAGGTGCTATTCCTGTGCTGTTGTCTTTTCCTCTAGGATCTGTTCTAAAGGAATATAGATGTAAGCTGAATAATTGAAGTTTTTACAATCTAAAAAGTCATTTTAATCAGGCATAGAATACAATTAGGTAACTGAATTTCACAGATAATAAAAACATAACTTAGTCCATACTTATAAAATTTTGTTCTATTAAACTTCTAGCCAAAATTAATAATGAAGTATAATTGAATTGTTTGACTTTTTTCCTGTTTATCCTTATCAGACTTTTTTTGTTTTTTTGATGGTATTAGGGTTTGAACCTAGGAACTTGTGCTTATTAGGCAGGAGCTGTACCACTTGAGGCATGCCTTCAGTCCTTTTGCTTTCATTATTTTTCAAATAGGGTCTCATGTTTATGCCTGGGTGGGCCTGGACATAATCCTCTTATTTATGCTTCCTGTGTAGCTGGGATGACAGGTGTGTACCACCACACCAGCTTTTATTGGGTGAGATGGGCGGGGGGGGGGGGGTCTCTTGAATTATTTGCCCTGGCTGGCCTCAATCTGTGATTTTACCAATCTCTCTCTCTCAAGTAGCTAGGATTATAGGTGTGAGCCACTGGTGCCTGGGCTTGTATTAGTCTTTTGATGTGTGAGATTATGGCTATATCTTTTGAGTTTTAAGTAATTTACTATGTTAAAGTTACTAGTGGCTTAAATTTTTTTCAAACTTTTAAAGCTTGTATTAGTCTTTTGATGTGTGAGATTGTGGCTATATCTTTTGAGTTTTAAGTAATTTACTATGTTAAAGTTACTAGTGGCTTAAATTTTTTTCAAACTTTTAAAAATGTACTTGGAAGTTATATCAGAATGGTTTATAAACGTGCAGATGTAAGAATATATGAACATATATATTTTATTGTGCAAATTCTAGAATTACTTTTAAATTAGTTAATGAGAGAAATTCATAACATTTCTTTTTGTTACTGGTTTGGAAAAGTTTTAAAGGCTGTAATGAAGGAGACGAAACAGTTTCCTTTTGTATCAGTTGCCTTTAGCTATATTTATCTATTGACTCTGTTAGAGCAAATGAAACAAATAGAAGAAGTTCTGTAAACTATGAATAAGTGTGATTGTACAAATTAATTACAAAGCCATGAGAAAATCACTAAGTATATAGGACTGTTGCAATGTTAAGTTTGCCATTGTTATTTTGAAATTTTATAATGAATGTTTCCTTTGCTTAATAATTATGCCAGGACCTGCAGAGCACTAATCTGGTAGAAGTATGCATGGCGCTTACTATTGTCAGCCAGATTTTCCCTCGAGAAATGATTCCAGCTGTTCTCCCATTGATAGAAGACAAACTTCAGCATTCTAAGTAAGTGAATTCTTTTGGCATAGGTAGTTTATAACATATTTCAAAACAAAGTTATAATAAATTTTCTACCATAATAAATTATAATTAGTGCTACTACATAGAGAGTACTCTTTGACTGCCAAATAGTACACAAAATCCCCAATAGAATTGTCCTTATTTTTATGAGGGTTTAGAAAAATGTGCCAGGCGCTGGAGGCTCACACCTATAATCCTAGCTACTCAGGAGGCATAAATCAGGAGTCTCGTGGTTTGAAACTAGCCTGGGCAAATAGTTTGTGAGACCCTATCTCGAAAAACCCTTCACAAAAATATGGCTGGAGGAGTGGCTCAGGGTGAAGGCCTAGAGTTCAAACCCCTGTAACCCACCCCCCGCAAAAAAAAAAAAAAAAAAAGAAAAAGAAAGAAAGAAAGAAAAATGTTAGGCAGCTCTCTAAAGTTAAACTGAGAGACAGGCTTAGTATCAGGAATCCTTTTGGCTTTTCTCCTAATTCTGTCACACATAAGTGGTGGCCCTGTTTTCTCTTAGCTATATGGGGGGGTTGGGTGAAGCTTCTTAGTTCTCACAAAGTTGTTTTGAAGATAAAGGGAAATAATAGAAGACCTGAAAAAAAGCTCAAATGCTATGAATGCAAACTTCAGTATATTGTGAAGATGCTTGCTCTCCCATCCTTAGAGTATTTGAAGTGTGCTTGTCCATGATATAAAAAAAGATTTTTAACTGGGTGTGGTAGTTCACATCTATAATCCCAGCAACTCAGGAGGCAAAGGCCAGGGGGATCTCAAGTCCAAGGCCAGTGGAGTTATAAAAATTTTTAATATTAAAAAAGAGACTGTTTAATATTACTAGTTGAAATTACTTACTACTGATTTAAACTTATTGACTATTTTTCCAATTTCTAGAGATGCAGTTTTTAAAAAGGGATGAAGGAATTAAAAAATGTCTTGTTTCAGTTGATTTTTGAAAGTAATATATGCATGTTATTAAAAAGTTCAGTTCCAGGGCTGGGAATGTAGTTGTATTGGAGCACTTTTGCATGCCCTGGAATTGATCCTGAGCACTGCAAAAAAACCAAAAACCAAAAAACACCCAAAATCCATAAGCAGAGAAATATATAACATGGGCAGCCAAAGCCTCTTGAGGAGCCTAGTAGCTCACAGCTATGATCCCAGTTACTCAGGAGGCAGAGATTGGAAGGATCAAAGTTCTGGATAGTCCAGGCAAGAAGGCGGTAAGACCCCCATCTCAACCAATGACTGGATGTGGTGGTATGCCCCTGTCACCCCAGCTATGTGGGAGGCGTAAATAGGAGAATTGCAGTCCAGGCTGGCTCAGGCAAAAACATGAGACCTTATATGGAAGGTAACTAAAGCAAAAAAGACTGGGGACATGGCAGAAGTGGTAGAGTGCCTGCCTAGCAAGTGGGAAGCCCTGAGTTAAAACCCCAATAATGCAAACCAAAACCAAAACCAAACAACAGCAAAACAAACAAAAACCTCTTGATCCAGCTACAGTGATGCTGTACACCTATAGTCCTAGTCCTAGGAGGTTGACGCAGGAGGATCGAGACTTCGTGGCCAGCCTAAGCTATATAGTGATACCCTGTCTCAAAAGAACAGATTTTAATTCCTAAAGATAAATACTTTTAATAGTTTAGTATATTAGAATAAAGAAATTAATAATAAATGTCATTCTCTATTTCTTTTTAGATTAAGGCTAATGTGTTGGAGTCATCTGGCCCATAATCTGTTCAAATTAAGTGCCTGATTACTCAGATCGTCTTGTTTAGGTTTAATTTTTTTTTTATCCTTAGGGAGATTATACGAAGAAAAACTGTTCTGGCATTATACAAATTCCATCTCATTGCTCCTAATCAAGTACAACATATCCATATTAAGTTTCGGAAAGCACTTTGTGACAGAGATGTTGGGGTTATGGCTGCTTCTTTGCACATATACCTTCGGTTGATTAAGGTAAGTTGAAAATTTCAGCAATTATTGAGTAGTTACCATTAGGAAAGTAAAACTTTAAAATTAAAAGAAAACTTAGATGTTTCAGTAAAATGCCTAATTAACATTTTAGGCTGTTATTATTGACTTTTTAATAGTATTTTTTACAAATTGTTGATAGCATGAGTTGTAGGCATGTTAAAGATCTAGACTTTATTTAATGCCTGCAATTTTTTCATGTTACTAAAGGAATATAGGTAAGTGGTGGTTATGGAAGGTGATTTAAATGTACAGAATTGTGGTTTTTTTCAAGCAGTGATTCTCTTTTATACAGCTTCATGGGATGCATAACAGCTTGTAGAATGAGGAGAGCTGGTGGGGGTTGTGCCACGTATAGATGGCAGTGTTGACTCCATAATTGATACTGTCTCATACAAGGAAAGAGGGTTGAATGGTATGGTAAAATGCTTTTCTGAATGAAGATGATGGGTTTATACTAATTCAATCTAGTGTATTGCCTGAAACCATTTGTGTTCAAAAGGATTCTTGATCCCTGGTGCCGCCCCCACACAAAAATACACATACACACACACACCTTTGTAGTAGACTTCCTAAATGCCTACTATCACAGAATAAATAGGTTGTTGAACTCAAAATCATGGAACCAAAGCTTTTCTGTTTTAAGCATTGTATTTCAAAATAGTATGGTATAAATTTGGTATTATTTGGGTGTTAATAAAAAAAACTTCGGTATTAAATCTTAATTTCCCTCAACATTTACTAAAATTTGAAAGAATGATTATTTCCTATCCAAAAATTTGCCCTTGACACATTATAAAAATTACAGTGAAGAATCTAGTGTTTTTTGTAAGGAGCACATACGTCATTTTCCCAGTTCAAGAGATTAGTCAGGTAGACAGTCAAGGAATTCTCACTCAGAAATAGAAATATATTTACACACTGTATGGCTAGTCACTTTTTAAATCAGCAGCTCATTGATTTTTAGGGCTTTGAAAATGTAAGTAGTCTTGGCTGTGCTGTTCTGTAAGAATGAATTTAATTCTTTTACAGGAGGTCTTTTGCAAATAGGCCCGGATTTTTTTGTCCAAAGTAGTGGTATTACAGCCCCTTTTCAGTATGCCAATTGTTTTTACTTTATGCTTTAATTGCTAGTATTCACTATTAAGGATTCTATCTAAGATGTAATTATAAGAACTTTTGAAATGTGATTAAACCATGTAGGAAAAACTAAGGAGTGTGGAAGTTTTTCTGGGAATGATTCAACTTTGGATGGGGTAGCCAGAGGAGTTTCATCATGGAAGAAATTACATGTTAGAGCACTTTTTCATTAAATGTAAACATAAACTTCTAAGTGAGCTTATTTTAAGTTAGGTTCTAGCTTTTAACTAGGTCTGTTTTACATTTGATAAGACATTGTTATTAACAGAAAGTTGCTTTTTTTTTGATGTAGGAGAATTCATCTGGATATAAAGACTTGACTGGGAGTTTTGTAACAATTTTAAAGCAAGTAGTTGGAGGAAAGCTCCCAGTAGATTTTAATTACCACAGTGTGCCTGCACCATGGTTACAAATTCAGCTTTTGAGAATACTAGGACTTCTAGGAAAAGATGACCAAAGGTAAACTAAACTATTCTAAGTAAGTTGCTTAATGACCCCATACCATAAGGTAGTGGTAGCTTTAGTCACCTACAGGTTTCATGTTAAACCAGTTTCTTCCAGTGCTTAATTGGCTTACCTAGTGATAAATAAACCAATGTAAGAAGTTGCCAGGGTAATCCTGTCTCTCTGCTTATCTGGAGACTTTCCACTGTGAATGGTAACTCTGAAGTGAAGATTTCTTAATTGTTCTAATAGAGATTGGAAAACTTCTCCACAGGGCCAGTTAATAAATATTTTAGGCTTTGTCAACCATGTTTGTTGGACCTACTCTATTCTGCTCTTGCAGTGTGAAAGCCTGAAGAGAGTACATAAATAAATAACCATAGCTATGTTCCATAAAAAAACCTTTTTATGAACATTAAAACTTGAATTTCATATAATTGCTACATGTCATGAAATACTATTCTTTTGACTTTTTTTTCCCCACCGTTAAAACATGTAAAACTCATTTTTAGCTTGCAGCCATACAAAAACAGGTGTCTGGCCAAACTAGGCCTGTGGGTTGTAGTTTTCAACTCTTGCTCCAGTTGGATGTGAGTGCCTCACTTTTTAAATTCATTTATCTTTTTTTTTTTTTTACTGTTTGTTATTTTATACCCACTGCCTTTATAAGTGCCTGCACCATACAAATATGATATAGGAATATTTGGTGCATTAATTTATTCATTATTTTAGATAAGAATATTTCATAAGATGATGTTTAAATTCATTTATCTGAATCACTCTTATCACAGCCAATAACTTATGTTAAACTTTTTTATGGATATAAGTTTTTTTGGGGGGTGGTGGGAGAAGGTAACTTTAAATTTTGCCATACTTTTTTAAACTTGAAAACTGTCAAAGTTCCAGGAATAGTACAAGGAAGTCCTTTGTATAGTAGTCAAGACCTACATCATCAATTATGTCTACTTGCTTTGTCATTCTGACTCTTTCCATGTACATGTGCATATTTTAAAACTTCTTTGAACTGTTCAAGATCAAGTTCAATTATATTTTAGTTCCTTTGAGAACAAGGACCTTGACTTGAGTCCCTGATGTATTCTGTCATAAGAAATTATTTGCTAATCTGTGTTCTGACATTGATGTCCTGTAGTAGGGTACATTTATATTCTAATTTTTTTAGCCTAGTTTTACAAAGGGACCAACCTCTAGGCTGTTGCTCTTAGGAATGGCTCATCAGCCTCATGTCAGCATCCATCTCCCCATGGGCTAATTGGGTTCTTTCACTTTTGATATTACCATGTTAATTTTTTTTACTTTTTTTTCTGTGGTGGTATCAGAGTTTGAACTCAGGGCCTTGAGCTTGCTAGGCAGATGTCTACCTCTTGAGCTACTCTCTCAGCTCTCTTAACTTTTTTCTATGTTTATGATTTTTCTATGTTTATGAATCTCAGCCCCTCTGGAAACCTGAAATGCAAAACTGGAGGTGATAGAGCAGACTCCTATTTGTATTTTATTTTATATAACACCACCCCATCCTAATACAGAGCTCTAGTTTGAGGTCACTGGAATCGTTTTTAAAACCATTAATTTAATATTGATGTATTATATCTTACTTGTCTAAGAAAGACTTAATGCTGTCATATGTTGTCAAGAAGTAAGTTTGGAGGCATTTAGTGAATTTATTTACTAAATTCATTAAGTCATTATTATCCTTTTCTTGGATGGATTTGGAGACTATATATAAAGATGAGTGAGAGATTGTCCTTATGTTCAAAAGTTCACTGAAATAGCAACCAGTCTCAAATCAATATAGAAAGAGTAGAACTCTTGTAATGCTGTAGGACATAACGATTATTTTCTCCTTTGTTGTCCCAACTTTGAGATTTTATTTTATTTTTTTCTTTTGTTATTCATATGTGCATACAAGGCTTGGTTCATTTCTCCCCCCTGCCCCCACCCCCTCCCTTACCACCCACTCCGCCCCCTCCCTCTCCCCCCCACCCCCTCAATACCCAGCAGAAACTATTTTGCCCTTATTTCTAATTTTGTTGTAGAGAGAGTATAAGCAATAATAGGAAGGAACAAGGGTTTTTGCTGGTTGAGATAAGGATAGCTATACAGGGCATTGACTCACATTGATTTCCTGTGCGTGGGTTTTACCTTCTAGGTTAATTCTTTTTGATCTAACCTTTTCTCTAGTTCCTGTTCCCCTTTTCCTATTGGCCTCAGTTGCTTTTAAGGTATCTGCTTTAGTTTCTCTGCGTTAAGGGCAACAAATGCTAGCTAACTTTTTAGGTGTCTTACCTATCCTCACCCCTTCCTTGTGTGCTCTTGCTTTTATCATGTGCTCAGTGTCCAATCCCCTTGTTGTGTTTGCCCTTGATCTAATGTCCACATATGAGGGAGAACATACGATTTTTGGTCTTTTGGGCCAGGCTAACCTCACTCAGAATGATGTTCCATCCATTTACCAGCGAATGATAACATTTCGTTCTTCTTCATGGCTGCATAAAATTCCATTGTGTAAAGATACCACATTTTGTTAATCCATTCGTCAGTGGTGGGGCATCTTGGCTGTTTCCATAACTTGGCTATTGTGAATAGTGCCGCAATAAACATGGGTGTGCAGGTGCCTCTGGAGTAACCTGTGTCACAGTCTTTTGGGTATATCCCAACTTTGAGATTTTATTTGAACATAAATCCTAAAATTCATAAGACACTATTGACTCAATATGGCAAAGTAAAAATGTTAAGTTATTTCATAAGAGTATTCTAAAGTAATTGAAAGAAAATATTTCCTGGAAAAGTCTTTTATATCTGTTGTTGGATACTTTCTTGTGTTTTACAGCATTGTGCTTCTTAGGGTATTAACATTTAGCTCCATCATGTTCAGAAATGTTTCCATATCTATTGTGGTTAATTATGACTCTTATGCCACACATTGGCTTTTAGAATTGAGAAACTGCACTATAATCTAGGTGTAGTATTGGGCGGATTGGTAATACCTGCCATAGTGGAAGAAATGCTTGCACAGGAAAACTTGAGATTTTAGAATATGGTTCTAGATTCTCATCATTGGATATCTACACTTCATTCAAGAGAGAATAAAAGTATATGCACTTAAAATTGAATGTTCTCCTTCTGTATTTGTAAAAACAGAAGGTTTCTAAAAGAGATACAATGTTCATGATATTTAATTCTTGTAGCCCCAGATTATGTTGTATTACATGGTGTATATAGCCTTTGTTGCTGGTGTTTTCTTTTTTCCGGTAATGTGTTTTGAATTTGTAAAGCATACAAAAATGCCATCTAGGAAGCAATAATTTTCACATTGGCATATGAGTGGTACAAATATCTGTTAATTTCACAAAATATGTTTATTTTTAATATAAATGAGTGCTAAAATTTTCTTAGTACAGAATCTAGTTGCTGTTCAGGCAAAGGCTAATATTTGAATATTTTCAAAACAACAAATTGGCTAAACAGATACTGTCTAGAACAATAAGGATATGTGAGGTATTACTTAAAACACCTTAAAAATCTCAAAGTATTACAAAAATGTTACTTGTTCAAATGATTGCCTGATTTGTAAACGAGGACCAAGTGAGGAATGAATTGATTGACTTAGGTATATTTCCTTATTTGTTAACCAGTCAACATTGGTAAAGCAGAAAGTTCAACACATACAAAGAACAAATGAAATTTTGTAGACGTGAAATTTGTGTAACTTCTCCATAAATGAATTTCTTTCACTTCTCTTCTGTAGATCCTCAGTTTTAAAGAGAGAGAAGTTTGAAAAACTATGTTTTATTGGGTTAGAATACTATAATTCTACTGCAAATAAAATATCTTTTAAACAGGACAAGTGAATTAATGTATGATGTTCTTGATGAATCCTTACGAAGAGCCGAGTTAAATCACAATGTCACTTATGGTAGGTAACATGTGCATGCTATTGTAATGACTAATGGTGTTTTTCAGTATTGTAGCTAAATCTATGGCCTTTAAAATTTATTAGCATATAATAGTTGTACAGGGGGATATTGTGACATTTATATATGTGCTTATGATATGTCTCAATTATATTCACCCTCTCCATAAATCTATGCTAGAATACTGTAAATTCTAGTAGAATTTTATGCATTAATTTTTAGGTGGTTCTTTGGGTTAATGTAAACACTACATAATAATAGTAATAATTGAAATTATGGCATTTTCTAATTCTGACTTAAATTCATTCTTATAATTATCTCTTTTGAAAACATTTGTCAAGTATCAAATTGACTGGAAAGGTAACTCAAGCCTGTTGGTTATTTTGAAAAAATTTTTTTGCAGATTTTGTAAAATTTTACATTTGAAGACAGTTTTTAAATAAATCTATTAGTCAAGTGTTTATTAAATTTCTTTTATCTGTCAGGTCTTATGCAAGGTGCTTGGAATACAGCTGTGAATAAAACAGAATCATGGGGCTTACAGACTAGATAGAGCAGAAGGAACAGGTATTGTCAAGGAGATTTTTGGGCAGAGCACTGACAAAATGAGAGCAATTTTAGTGAACTAGAAAATCAGAATTACATAAAATGGAGTATAGTATAAAGCACAAAACCATGGAAAATAAGTACTTTTCCCTTGTCTCTTCCCCTGCAAACTTCATTTAAAAAACCTGGATACTTACTATATATAAAAAACATGACTCAGGATGGTGGAAAAAAGGGATCTGGCTGGTTAGGGACCTTGGGACACAAGGGATGACATGGTAACAAATACCCTGTGTTTTCTTTTTGCCTATATACCTTGAATGGGTACTAGAGAGCCAGCAATCTGGAAATGCCAACAGGCATCTTTAACCAAAGAACTAAGAAGTGCAAACTAGCAAGATGGAAAACTTTTAGACAATAACCCCTCTATTCCAGCCAAGTACAACACAGAAAAAAGTGCTGATCTGCCTTGATCAGCAAAGGCCATGTGGAAAGCCAAGCTTTCCTTTCTCACCAGGTGTCATTTGGTGACCCTACTCATCATACCTCCAACTAGAGGGTAGAGGTAGAGATGCCCAGAAGAGAAGCTGGAATTTTATCCCTTCCCGTAGATAAGGGAGATCCTACTCCTCTGCAGTATCTGAGGAGGTCTGTGGAAGGTTGGATTTCACACCTGCCTGGGAGTAGAGAGTAATGAGGTACCCTTCCTCTCTTTGATGGGGTAGGGTTAGAGGAGGCCTAGTGGAGAGTCAGGCCAGTGTCAACAGAGGCCGCACAGGAAACAGTAATGAGGTAGTATCACTTCCCTTCCATAGATTCACCCAGCAGTGAGCAAGAGACCCTCCCTCTCCAAGTGTCAAAGGTGGCAGAGTAGAAAACCCAGATTTCAGACTTCTACCCCCAATTGGGCAGTCCCTTCCTCTCCTCTGTCAGAACTTATAAAGTGAAGGTAAAGTGCAGTCTGAAGGAGAAAGTGTCAAAAGAACTTCTAGTTTTGTTTGAGTGCAATCTTTCTTAAAATATCAATGATGAAAATAGTGTCATGAATGTTAAAACATTATTAATTTTTCATTTAGTATTTTATACTTGGTATTTGGATTAGGATCAGGGTTGCTACTGAAGACTACAAAGTTCTATATATATCTACACATATATATATATTTTTTTAGAAATCCTCAGAAGTACTTTCATTTTAACCACTACAGAAAGGAGATAATAGAGTAGCTTCTCTTTAGTTATGGTTTATACTTACATTTTTGAAGAGTTGTAGAATAAAGGGACTTTGCACTAGGTGGGGAAAATAATTTAAAAATCAATTAAATTAATTTTCAGCTCAATTATGCCTAGAGTCTACAATAAGTGCAATTTTGAACTATTAACTTTTTAGCATCCCAGAAAACTTGTTAAGTGTCTAAATATAAAAGCTTAGATTTTTAGATGGGTACTGACAAGCTTTTGTTAGCAAAACAAATTTGATGCCAGGAGAGTTCAGAATGGCAGAAGACTAGGAGAAAAATATGTCAGTTATGATGGAGAATGGAGCATTGTCATCTCAATTTTTAAGCTGTCGTAGTTTCGAATGGTGGGGCAGGATAGTAGACATTTTAGGCTTTGTAGGTCACGTAGGTTTCTGTTGCATGTTCTCTTTCTGTTTTTTTTTTTTTTACAGTCTTTTAAATATATAAAAATTATTCTTAGTCCATAGGTTTGCAAAGGCTGGATTGAGGTAATTTACCCATTCCTGCCATAGCTAGTTAGTAGCTCTTTATTTAGTTTGTTTAGTCACAAAATCAGAAAGTCACCGATTTTCATGGTAGAAAGTAAAGATACTTTATGACGTATTACTTGGATGTATGTTTAATATCTTTAAGTTCATTTAACTATGTAGTATTTATATGAAAATCAGCTCCCTTCTTAAATAGTATTTCAGGTTCTGATTTATTTTTCCTCTGTACTGGCAGAGGTTATTTAATTTCTTCTCTACAAAATTTATCTGCATTAATTGATGGGCATAATGTAAATGTAGCTAGTTGGATAATTCAGGATATATCTTCTACAAAATGAAAGTGTCTGGTTACTATGTTTTAAGCTTTTGGAAATAGAGAAGGAGTGAGATTCTGTCCATACTCAACATGCTTCACCTGGTAAGGCAATTTAAAAAAAAATTAAAAATTTATTAGTATATAGTAGTTGTACAGGGGGTGGATACACTGTGACATTAACATGTATTTATGATATAATATAATTAGATTTACCCCCTCCATCATTCTCCTTCATCCCCTCTCCCTCTTTCTTAGAACAATTTCATTGTTCTATTTTCATACATGAATACAAAGTGCATCCTCCATATTCGCCTTCCTTCTCCCTCTCCTTTTGACACTCCCCGCACTGGTTCCCACCCCCTGACAGGATCTGTTTAGCCTTTCTGTCCTTCATTTTTTAAGTGTATATTGATTGTTCAAGGGGGTTTTGCTTTTGAATTTCAGACATGTATATGTCATGCTTTAATCAGATTAACCCTCTGTTACTTACTCTTTATCACTCTGCACCCCTGTTACTCAACAGCTTACAGTGCATTGAGTTATGCTATCTTCACACACAGATGCAGTGTGTTTCAGTATTATTCACTGTCATTCTCTTTCCCTCTCCTGCCTCCCTATAGCCTCCTCAGACAGGCCCACTAGTACAGTCATCTCTTATCCCCTCCTCTCCCCTCTTCCTCTTCCTCTCTCTCTCTTTCTTTCTCTCTCTTTCTCTTTTTCTTTCTCCTCCTCTTCCCCTCCTCCCTCTCTCCATATAGTATATACCTATATGTATGTAAGATCATATATGTGTTTATATATATAACATTTGGGTTTTTTGAGACATGGTCTTGCCATGTAGCCCAGGCTGGCCTCTAACTTGCAGTCCTCCTGCATCCACCTCCTGGTGCTGGATCACAGTCTGCACCACATTGCTAAGCCCATAGAACTTTTTTTTTTGTTTTTAAGTTTGCTTGTTTTGTGCCTTCACTGTGTCTTCACATATAGCACTTAAGATATTTCGAAGATTCTTCCTTATTATGGCAAAGCTCCAGCTCCTTATGTTCTTTTAAAGAATTTGAAAATAAAATTTGTGCTCACTTTAATCATTTTATTTATCAGGCTTTTGACTGTATCAGAATATCAAATGTGAACACTTAGATGTACAGTAGACTGTTCTGAATATTAGAGGTTAAATTTAAAGACGTAGTTTGAAGATTTTTGAATAGTGACCCTATCTTTGAAATGTGTTAGAGCATCCTAAAGTGATTATATTGAAATAAACTACATATGTAATTTCTGTGTATAAATGGTAGAAAGTACTTGAAAATAAAGTATTTTAAAACTTTCAAGGAGTGTTGGAAAGATCTAGGAACAATGAATATATTGTGTATGTGTCCCATTAGAATGTGAGCTCCTTGAGGATAGGCTTTTTTTGTGTTTTGTTCACTGCTGTATCCATAGTACTAATGTCATGTCTGGCACATTTGAGGTGTTCAGTGAATACCTGTTGCAGGGATGAATGCACTCCTATCTACTAGTAATACACTTTTCTTTAAATTATACTGTGATAACTTAATCCTAGTAACTGTCTAATTCTAAGGTAGTAAAGGTTGTTTATTTGAAAATTTTCCATAAATAAGATTTTGACTAAACCTGATCTTCCAATTAGTTTATCATAAGTTTTATACAAATATGTTTTTTATTGTGTCTTAATATACCCACCATTTTTATGTTTTCTTCTTCAGCTATTCTGTTTGAATGTGTACATACAGTCTATTCTATTTATCCTAAATCAGAATTACTTGAGAAGGCTGCCAAATGCATTGGAAAATTTGTTCTGTCATCTAAAATAAATCTCAAATATTTAGGTAAGATTATTGGCTCTTTGGGTGGAAATTATATAGAGAGCTTTTGAAATTTGATGGACATTTGTTTTAAATCATTTCACGTAATGTAATCTTTGTTTCTAGGCCTGAAAGCTCTTACCTATGTTATCCAACAAGATCCTACTCTGGCTCTTCAACACCAGATGACAATAATTGAGTGCTTAGACCATCCTGATCCCATTATTAAAAGAGAGGTAAACTAGTATTTTGAATAGTGTACATAAAATGCTAAAACTTTAAAACTTTTTGTGGGTACTCTGGAGAGAGATTAGAGTAGTGGGCATCGTATGTATTTTAATCAATGGCCATAGGAATTTTTTTGTTTGTTTGTTTTGAGACAGGGTCTTGCTTTGTAGTGAAGCTGACCTTGAACTTAAGATTCTCCTGTCTCAGTCTCCTCAGTGCTAGGATAATAGGCATGTACCACCACCAGGAATGTTTTAAAATTATGATTTGGAGAGGTTAGATCTAGTTGCCTATATATGAGTTCACATGCATCTTTTTGGCCTAAGCATTTTATCAATAGGGACCTGATCTAGTCCTAGCTCTTTTTGTTTGTTTAAGGTACAGTCCTATAGATAAGATACAATTTATGAGAGCTGATATTTTTCTATTACTCTCTTTTATATTTGTAAAATAAATTCACTGTTAGATAGGAATATTGAAAGAGTTAATGAAGGTTATACATAAAATGATTTGAACTTCTTGGAAGAGAAAGTCTAATCATGTACAGTAAGCCTGCCACCAAGTGCAGTCGAAAAATTATAAATAAAAAGCCAAAAGAAATTTCAAAACCAAAAAATTTAAATTCTGTGCACATGTATTATTCAGTTCAGTGGGTGCAGAGAAGCTCTTAGTCCCATGCTATTGTCATTTGTGTTTAAATAATTGTTTGATCTGGTGAGTGTTCCCTGACCTTAATTTTGTGCAAATGTGTACTTCCAAAAAGCAAGTGGTGCCCCAAAAGTAAGGTAAAAGTTTTGGTAATCTTCCTAAGCCAAAAAGAGCATGTAATATGCTTAATTTAAGTGATAAGTGAACATTTTAGATTAGTTGAAAGGTGGTAAGTCTTTAGTGGAAGTTGGGCAGTATTATGAGGAAAACGAATCACACTGCAGTACAGTATCAAGCTGTATGTATCCTGAGCATTCATGAGTTTTCCTCCATAGCACCCTCCTTGGAACCATATACTAACAAGGTTCTATATTTTGTTTTGTTTCAATATTTTTCTTTGGTAAAATTGCTTCAGTATCCATTTGGATGTCTATATAAATATTTCTATTGATTATCCTAGAGAAATCCACTTTATACCTTCATTTAAAATGGTATATGGGACTAAAATTCTTTTTCTCTTCTCATCTTCTCTCTCTCTCTCTCTGTCTTTCTCTCTCTCTTTCTCTTTTCTTTTCGGTTGTGCTAGGATTAAAATTGAATTTAGGGTGTAGCACTTGCCTTCCACTTGAGGCACACTTCTATTTCTTTTGCTTTTACGTTGTTTTTCAGATGGGGACTCAACTTTTGCCTGGGTTGGCCTCAAACTGCAATCCTTCTACCTTTGCCGTCCCTGTAGTTTGGGATTATAGCCACACACCACCATGCCTGGCTAAAAATTTATATTTCTGATTTGTAAAGCTAATAAAGATAAGAAGAGTGAATAATAAATACCGAAATATCTTAAAAGCAAGGAAGTAAAAGTAGGAGAGCTTAGGCAAATCCTGTATTACAGTTAATAATTGTAATTTTTTAAAGCTCATGAATTTTGAATTTTAAAAGACCTTTTTGAAATAAAAATATCATTGCAAAATTTGTCTTTGTATACATGTATATATTCATATTTTTAATCGTCTGAAAATTGTCACCTGCCACCTGCCTTGAATGAGCCTGGGAAGTTTGCAGGTGTATAAATTTCTGTATGTAGGCATTGTAGAAAAACAAGAAGGCTCTGAGGTCAGTAAAAACTAATTTATACAGTCTTCCACTTTACCAGATACAGAGCATTACCATTCTTTTTTTTCAGTTGACTATCAGGGTAAGTTGAACCTAGTTAACTTAAGTATAGTTTTCTTATTGCTATTTGTAATTACTGAACTCTCATGTGGAAATGAGAGTCTGGAAATAGGCATCTTGAAAAATATCAAGTTTGCTCTGTTTTTATTCATTGCTTGCAATGAGAAAAGTAGTTTGAATTCTTTGGGGAAACTGCTTGAGTATCAGTAGTACCCACAGAAGGTACTATTGTACTGTCTTCAGAATGCCATTGTCACCTTTAACCTCAATTAGGGTTACATGCAAGGACTTTGACGTGTTGCTTGAGGTGGGATTTCCTTACTAATGTAGTTTGGAGCTCACAGAATGCATGTCTGAAACAGCTCCATAAATTCAGACCTATTGATGGGAGAGACTTAGATGTTTAAAGTTTTTGAGTGGAATTAAGCATTAACTAAACAGTTTTTAAAATGGAATATTTCAAAATATATTTGAAACACTGGCTGAAAGAATTAATCAGAGAATCCTAAAGATATTTTTTGTGTGTTGGGGGTATTACAGCATACATTTTATTTTTTTCTGGATTTTTCACTCCTAAAAACTTATTAGCATATTATAGTTGTACCAGGGGTACATTGTGACATTTACAAAAGTGCTTACAATGTATCTTTTTTTTTTTTTTTATTCATATGTGCATACAACGTTTGGGTCATTTCTCCCCCCTCCCCTACCCTCCCCCGCCCTTACAGTATATCTTAATTAGATTCACTCCCTTCATCTTTTTCCTTTCTCCTTCTTCCTCCCACAAAGATATTTTGAACATGTTTGACAACTAGATTAGGTGAAATTCTTTTGCAGCTAATATTGTTGATTCTGAAACACCAGTAAATGTTCCTTTCTCAGTACTGCCCTTTGATGCATAACGATTTCTGGGACTATGATATTTTTAGAGCCTTAATCCAGGCCTTGGGAAGCTGGTCAAATGGGAGCTTATTGTGGTTATGAAATTCCCTCACCTTACTTGAGGTAGCGTAGCTTAGCACTTAGAAAATATCTACTCAGTAGTTCTTTTTTGACACTTGAGATTCTGAGTGTAGGTCTTGCTAGATTTTGAAGTGCTTAAGCTACCAACCTTGTTCACCCATTACATATGTTTGCTCTCAACTGCCAAACCCACCCAAGTACTGTTTTCTGTTGTTTGGGTAGTACAGGAAATAGTTTGTAAGACTGGATTTACATACATCCTATAGACAAAACAATGTAAATTTAAGCTGTTACATGTTTAGAAAACATTAAAAATGTTTAAACTTTATAGTTTTTACATGTTTGTCATGTAGAAATGTCAAATCTTTTTTTTGAGAGATATATATTTTATTCAAAGAAAGTTGCAGGAAACTAATTTATTAACAAATTTAACACTACTCATACTTAGGGAATTGTGTAGCTTTCTCAAACCTACTAGATTAAAGTGTTTTAGAAAAAAAATGTGGTCTGTGTTGGCTACATGCAGCTCTGGAGTTTTGTGAATGTGGGAAGGGAAATGACTGTTAGGAGGAAAAGCAGGATGCTCGGTAAGAAATGTCAAATCTTAATTATCTCAATAGAAAATTTTTAGGTTTTGAAATTGATCACAATTTACTTTTGGGCAATAATTTTACTTAAATGTTTTTTTCTTAAAACTTGGATTTTTTGATCACCTATTAACTGATTATCCAGTAGATCTACATAAAAGTAGAGCAATCAGCTGTATTGTAAACTGTTTTATTGGTGTTATCATGCACAGTTTTATAATACTGTTTTTATTTCTCTTTATTAAATAGACTCTGGAACTTCTTTACAGAATTACAAATGCACAGAATGTAACAGTTATTGTACAGAAAATGCTTGAATATTTACATCAGAGCAAAGAAGAGTATATCATTGTCAATTTGGTTGGCAAAATAGCTGAGCTGGCTGAGAAATATCCTTTGCTTCTACCATGTGTCAGAAAATACTGTTATACGGTTACTTTAAAATGATTGCTACAGACATGGTTACTTGCAAGTTGAATTTAGGGACCCAGCAATAACTTGCATTCTTAAATTTCAAGCCTCTTATTATTAAAAAACAGGAATTTGTGTAGGTTCTTGGGGGATGGCTTTTTTCCTGCTTTCTTTCATTCAGTTTGTCAATATTTTGAGTAGTTTCCTTTCTGAGTAAAATCCTTGCCTTGAGGGAGAATGAAGAGTACAAATCAGGATTCTAAAATGCATTCTTTAAGATATTGTTTATACTGGAAATTGTCGCAATAATGTAGTTGGAAACTCCATTTACAGTTTACTATTCACCTTTTTTTAAAGTCTGGGGAACTTTACACAGCATAAAGACAATACCTTTTTTTTTTTTAAAGACATCTGCTCAGTGCTAAGAAAGAATGAATGAATAATGTTAATCAAATTATCTTGGAAATAGCATAAGTATAATTTTGTTCTGGATAGTGCTGTAGTTCTGGCCCAGGAGAATAATAGAATTTTAGAACTGATGAGGAACATACTAGAAAAGACATTAAATAACTTGTTCAAGATGACATAACAACATTTAGCCTTTCTGAAGTGGATATATTTTCAATTGTTTATTTGTCCCTAGTTAGCTAGTTCATTTCTCTAAATTATTTTGTATGTATTTATTTATTGGATGCCCATTATGTGTAAGCCTGATGCCAGATAAAGTTGTGTAAACTTAGTTTATTAAATAAATGTTTATTGAACACCCAAATTATATAAAACTGGAATGTGGAACATTTTATGGCAGAAGTTAAAGATAAAAAATGCCACAGTAGGATGAGTTGGGGGTTATTCTTTTAAAAAGTTGGTGTAGAAAGGATAATTTTAGTAAGTGGCATTTGGAAGTATTCTTGTTCTTAACACTGTGGACACATATGCTCCTGATAATGCATGGTTTATTCAGACAATGAATGCTGTATTTTCAGTGGGAGGAGATGTAATACATCCTGATATTCCCAATAACTTTCTGAGACTGCTAGCAGAAGGTTGGTAAAGATTTTAAAATTAAATGTCTTTTTATTACAGATATTAGGAAATTTAGTGGAAATTAAAATAGTATTTCAATTTCTTTGTAGGTTTTGATGATGAGACAGAAGATCAACAATTAAGAGTCTATGCAGTTCAGTCTTATCTCACTTTACTAGATATGGAAAATGTATTCTATCCACAGAGATTTCTTCAAGTTATGAGTTGGGTAAGCAAAGTGCATTCCATCATAAATTTTTATAAAATCTGGATATTACCATATTTCCTCCAGAAATCATTCATTTCTAGTCAGCTAATTCCTTCAGCTGTCATTTCCCCAGTGGTTACCTTCTATCTTTTAACTGTTTACTTATCTGTTCTTTTTCTACCATCTCACTTGTGTAGGCTTTTAATATAGGTGTTTGTTTAAGTGTGTTTGTGTTTACAGTTTGTTTATTGTATTTATGTGAGTCCATATTTGAATATGTGACTGCTGTGCTATATTAGTTTTCTATTGCTGCATAACAATGCAACCCCAAACTTAGTGGCCTAAAGCAACAGAAATCTATTACCTCACAGTGTCTGTGGGTCAGGAGTTCAGCCATGGCTTAGCTGACTCTCTGCATAGGTTCTCACAGGATTGCAGTTAAGGTGTCAACTAAAGCTTGACTGTGAAGGATCCACTTCTGAGCCTACTAGTGGTCATTGAAACATTCAGTCTCTTGCAGCTGAGTTCCTGTGGCTGAGGTTTCAGTTTCATGCTGTAGGCTGTCCTTAGCTCCTAGAGTCACCCAGTTTCTCACCATGTGGGCCTCCCAACAGTGCCACTTGTTTCATCAGAAGCAGCAAAGAGAGATCAGAGCTTTGCAAGATAAAGGCCACAGTTTCATGTAATATAATCACATATAATTGCATACATCCTGTATCATCTTATGCACTTCTGTGTGTTTTCTTTTTGGTTGGTTGGTTTGTTTTCAGCGGTATGGGGATTTTGAACTCTGGGGCCTTGTACTCGCTAGGCAAGTGCTCAAGTGTAAACTGCTCCCCAGTTCTTTTTCTTTAGTTTGTTTTTCAGATAGAGCCTTTACTTGAGACTGGTCTCTATAATCCTCTTACCTATGCATTCTGCATAGGAGGAAGCATAGGTAGGAGCTGTGTGCTATGGGCCATACCCAGTTTGTTCTTTGAGATAGTCTTTCTGATTTTTTTGCCCAGGCTGGCCTCACACCATGATCCTCTAATCTTTGCCTCCCGTGTGTGAGTGTTTCTTTAGGTGGGATTTAGAGAAGAACAATTGCTGGGTTATAGGATACACACCCTTTAATGTTTTATTATATTGTTGAAATGTTAGCATGGTAACTTAATTTTCCTCAGACTTCATTAAATTGTTTTTTCTCTTTTCACCTCAACAGGAAAGTTAGACAACTTTTCATTTAGCTTCCCAGTTAACATCTTAACTACACTTGCTTTGCTTTATCTGCATCTTTGCTAGCTTTACTAGCTCTGCCTATATGCAGTGCACTTGATGAGCCATTTACAGTTGAGTTGCAGACATTATGGCACTTCACCCTAAAAAAATAATATGAATCTCTTTAAGAATGACACTGTCTAGGTAAAACCATTATCATACCTAAGAAATACAACATTAGTTCATCAGTACCACCTATTCAGATTTATCCTCTTGTCCCCCAAAATGTCCCTTATGGCTGTTTTTTTCTCCTTCCTACAGATAATGCACTTATTCTTCCTTAGGTCCCAAGGTCTTTAGCAGTCTGCCTTCTTTTTTCCACCTTTCAGACTTTTTAAAAATGTATGTTTTACATAGAATGGTAAGGGCTCTTACTGGGAAGAGTGGGGGGAAAACAGACCTACTCTGTCTTCCCAGAAGCAAAAGTCAATTAACCATTAATTTAAACAAACTGGAATTCAGGTTATCTGCTTTGCTGGATCTACTTTCCATCTTTTATTAAAATTATATGTATTTTTTTCTTTTGAAACAGGGTCTAACTGTTGCCTAGGCTAACGTCAAACTCCTGGGCTCAACTGATCCTCCTGCATTGGCTTTGTAGGTAGCTGTGACTACAGGCACATGCCACCATGTTGAGCTAATTATTGTACTATTAAAGGAGTGAATTCATTTAACCCTATTTCTTTTTCCTAATGTCCTTTTTAGTAGCTATAAATTTTCCATTTCCTATCAACCCATCTCTCTTTTCTTGGTGTTGCCAATATTACATTAAAGACATAAAGATACACTATAAATACTATTTAGGAAAAATCTTACACTCGTTGAGTCATTATTTATAAAATGATAGTTTTATCATTTGTAAAATGATTCTTAAAACAATCAAATTGTATGACACTTGAGTAAGTTTAATGTTAAGAGAAAGTATATGTAACATAGATCAGTGTTCCTCAAAGTCTATTCTTTGGACCATCTGTATCAGAATCAATTGATATTTGTCCAAGGTATATATCCTCGATAGAGACTAGAAATTTGTATTTTATGAAATACCAGAAATCTGAATTTTATGAACTCTTATGTATACTAGCATGAGAGACCCACTTGTTTAAATTCTTACTAGGAAATAGTAACAGAATGTGAAAGTATTATAAAAATCAGCAACTAACTCTGGATTCAGAGGAAAGCTAGCTTGTAAAGGTATTCTATATTATTAACAGTAAAGATGTAGAAAATGTTTTTGTATTGAGTATAGAAATTGTGGTATAATTTTGGACTTAAAATCTACAATTGTTTCTTAAGTACTTTCTTCACCATGAGAGTATGTTTAATGTAGATTAAATTCACTATTAGCAGTAGGCACTTTGTTTAGGGCCCTGAGTATAGTTTACTGTATAACTTGATAGTTACGTGTACAACATCTCTGTTTTGCTCATAGGTGTTAGGAGAGTATTCCTACCTTTTACATAAAGAAGCACCAGAGGAAGTCATAACGAGGCTCTACAAGTTACTTATGAATGACTCCATTTCTTCAGAAACAAAGGCTTGGTTAATTGCTGCTGTGACTAAATTGACACCCCAAGCACATTCTTCTAACATAGTGGAGAGATTAATCCAGGAATTTACTGTATCTTTGAATACTTGTATGAGACAGCATGCATTTGAATTAAAACATTTGCATGAGAATGTAGAGGCTATGAAGAGCTTGTTTCCAGTTGATAAGAGTTGTGAAGACATGGTGGTAAGACATCTGTGTTCCATCTTTTTAAAATTGTGTTGTTGTCTAAGCATAGAGTGCATTATGCATTTGTGATGTGTAAGGAATATATGAAACTACAGTTTCTATAGCATTTACACTGAAGGCTGTAGTTTTTCTCACATTAGTGGAAGAGAGAATTTGAGAGCTTTCATTTTGTACTGATCAAATAGTCAGAAACAGAGGAGTATCTTTTCTGGGAAACAGCAGTAGACATTTATATCCTGTGACACTCTCCTTTAATACATAATAATTTGGAAACTTGTTTTCAACTTCTTTGAAATTCTATAAGTCATTTTATTCATATTCTGCTTTCTTTGAGAATAAATCTCAATTTAATTTTGTCTATCTACTATCTAAATTTTTTTATTGCTTTAGTTAGAATTTCATCACCTTCCTTTACTTTGCCTACTTTCAGCCACTGCCCCTTTGAACCTAAAGTTGTCAGTTACTACTTATATCAGCCTCTCCCATCAGTTTGGTGTGAATTAGAAAACTCCCCAAAAGAAGCCAAATTAGTTAAAAAAATTTTTTTTGAAAGGTACTTGTGTTTGAACTCAGGGCTTCATACTTGCTAGTGACGCACTCTGTCATTTAAGCCACACCGCCAGCTCTTTTGGCTCTTATTATTCTGGCGATAGTCTGCTTTTTGCATAAGCTGGCCTGAACCACCTGGACTGTGATCCTCCTATTTTAAGCTTCCGTTGTTACTGTGATAACAGCTGCATACCACAATCAAGCTTTTTTTTTTTCTTTTGAGATGGGGTCTCACAAACTTTTTTGCCTGGTCTGGCCTGGAATGATCATCCTGATCTCAGCCTCCCAAGTAGCTAGGATTACAAGTTTAAGCCAATGGCACCTTGATTTTCAGATTTTTGTGAGTTAGATGTCATATAGTTGAAAAAGAGAAGAGGATGGACAATATTTCCACCAATTTTGACTTAGGTTTTTATGTCTTGTACTCATTTTGAATATTTGTTCATTGGTTCTTTCAAAAGCTCCTCAGAGGTGAGGCCTTGTATTAGTGTTTAGTAGGTATTCTATGTTAGGAAAAACACTGCTCTCAAAGAAAGCTCACGAGAAAACTCACGTCCATAGAGCAAAGTTTAATGGCAGGCCCAAACTGCCAGGCTGGCCGGGGAAAAGATGGCGCAGCCCCGAGCCTGGGCGAGCAGTGGCTTTTATAGAAGGGGGAGGGTAGGAAGTTAGTACAGGTACAGTAGTCTCTGGTAGGGATGGGGCTGTCTTAGAGCATGGGAATTTGTTTAAGGGTGGGGCTGCCATTTTGGCTGATTTACAAAATGGCGACATTATTGTTCTATCATTCCAGATATGTTCATTAAAATGATTGGTAAATATGCTGTACTCAGTATTACGACAGGAGGTAGCCACACTTCCCTTTTCCCCCAATAAAAGATACTGATAGTGACATGGCCCCATCTCTTAAGAATCTTACTAAATGAAGCTAAACCTTTCCAGGTTTAGTGTGTGAGGTGGCACTTGCATGTTAGAGAATTATCTGCTGTTCTAAATTATCTGAGCTGCTTACATACAGCTGGCTAAATCAAACAAGCAGATCTGTGGAGAAGCAAAAATCTGTGGTTGCTGAGGTCGTCTCTGCTATATTCTCTTAGGCATGTATCATTTTTTCTCTCCTTTTCCCTTTACTCTTTCATCTTTTTATTTAGTTATTTTTTTGTGTTTTCTATTTCCCTGAAATTAAACAATTCTTTATAGGCTAGTGTAGAAACATTTTCATATAGAAGGGAAAAGGATAATTAAAGGCACTGAGGAAGGCTGAATAAAGGCCACCCAAAGATGTCCATGTTACTCCATGGAAATTGGGCATGTGTTACCTTAAGCGTGAAAATGTTGTAAATGTAATGAAGTTAAATATTTTGTGATAGAGAGGTTATTCTGGGTTGTCTAGGTCATCATGATATATATGAACACAAAGATCAGACAGAGGCAAAGTAACAATAGGAGCAAACATTGGAAAATTTGGCATAACCAAGGAATGCAGGCATCTCTAGCAGCCGAAAAGACAAGGAATGGATTCTCCACTGCAAAAGACACTAGATCTGCCAACACCTTGATTTTAGCCCCCAGCGGTGGTTGCTCTGCCTTGTAGTATGTATGTCAGTCTCTTCAGGGAAGTTATAGGTTCTTGAGGGTAGACACTGTGTCTTCCCTGTCTCAATCATAGCACTTGATAGGATTCCTTAACATATTAGATGCTCAGAAGTATGTTCTGTAATGCAGTGAAATTAACTGCAAATGATTTAGGTGGTTTGATTCTTAACTCTGATCTGATTATTGATGTTTCAGAAAGCTAGAGTTAGGTAGTAATTTTAGAATTGAAGCTTCTGTTTTTCACTTAAATCTTTTTAGAATGTGTGGGCTAAAATTATGTGAATGTACAGTCTACTGTTCAGAGTAAATTTTTTTTTAATTCCTAATTTTTGCTTAATTTTTAAACAGGTAGATGCATCCTTATCTTTTCTGGATGGTTTTGTGGCTGAAGGACTCAGTCGGGGGGCAGCACCTTACAAACCTCCCCACCAACGTCAGGAGGAAAAGCTTTCTCAGGAAAAAGGTAGTTTTCCATTGATTTATAATAAGCTAGATGGTAGGGACATAATTTTTTATGCAGTTGATATTCTAGTCATGTAGGTAAATGATTAAAGTCATTTACTTTCTATTTTCCCTCTTTAAACCTGCTCGCGATTTGTTTACTCTGACTAGGTTTTCAGATACACACAAAAAAAAGCCAACCTTGAAGTATTCCCAAAGCATGTGTAAGTGCCTAGATGTGACCACCACCCTGGTATTTTGAAAGGACTCACTGGAGGGTGAAGTTACGCTGCTGCTCACTGTGCTGGAAGGCTGGCATGTATTTGGGAAAGCTTTAGGCCAAAATCCTGGTTACCGTGCAATCTAGTATTTCTTAAGTGTTTCAGAATACTTTCTCCAAAAAATATCTGAATTTAGGAAGAGCTAAGAAAGGAAAGAGTAACTTTATACTTTAAGAAATACAAACTGTCAGGGAAAGACTCATGTCACGGTTTTGGCAAAGAGAAAGTCATGCTTGGTGTATGGGAAAGATGCAAATGAATAAAGAGAAAACAGTGGATTTTATCTCTGTAGGAGTTCAGGATGTCAATGCTGAAAAGTTTGGTGCTGAAAGATTTTTTTTTTTCTATTCATCATTCAAATGATTTTGTTTTCCAGGCTCTTGTACTAGCCATATTTTGTTATGAGTACAACTGAACAGCTGATGCTAAAATGAGACCAAAAAGTTATAAACACCAGTAATAGGATTGATGCTGTGTTTTTACGGATGTATTTGCTCTTCTGTGCCTTTTTAATTTCTAAACATTTATGTTTTTGTGATAAGAACACTTAACATGAGATCTACCCTCTTTTTTTTTTTTTTTTGGATGGGACTGGGGTTTGAATTCAGGGCTTTGCACTTGCAAAGCGGCACTCTACCACTTGAGCCACTCCTCCAGTCCATTTTGCTGTGGTTATTGTGCAGATGGGATCTCAAGAATTATTTGCCTGAGCTGGCCTTGAACCTTGATCCTCCTAGTCTCAGCATCCCAAGTAGCTAGGATTATAGGTGTAAGCTGCTGGTGCCCAGCTCAGATCTACCTTCTTAATAAATTTTTCAGTGTAAAATACATTATTGGTGTCTTGTAGATAAAATACTGTGCAGCACATCTTTAGTTTTTATTTGTCTTACTTGACTTCAGCCTTATGCCTGTGGTTAGTAACTCCTCATTTTCTCTCCCCACCTTCAGTTGTATGAATTTAACTGTTTTAGATACTCTATATATAAATAGGATTACAGTGTATATGTGTTTTGGGGACTGGCTTATTTTACTTAGTGTAATAGCCTCACATTTCACCAATGTTGTCACACTTTGCAGAATTTCCTTCTTTTTTAAGGTTGAATAGTATACCATTTTATCTGTGTATTTTCTTTTTTTTTTTTTTTTTTTTGGTGGTACTGAGGTTTGAACTCAGTCTTGTGCTTGCTAGGCAAGCACTTTGCCAATTGAGCCCAGCCCTAAACTACATTTTCTTTATCCATTCATCAGCTGATGGCCACTTAGGTTGTTTTCACATCTTGCCTTTTGTGAATAGTGCTGCAATTAATATGGGAATGCTGGCACAGCTCAAGAGGCTGAGTTCAAGTCTTTTGAATAAACTTCCAGACATGGGATTGTTGGATTATAAAACAGGCCTTTTTTTTAAAGTTTTTTTTTTTTTTTTAAGAATCTCTATACTATTTTCTATAGCAGCGGCACTGTTTTCCATTCATACCTGTGTGCAAGGGTTGGTTTCTCCACATTTCTGCCCACATTTGTTGTTTTTTTTTTTTTCAGCACTAGGGTTTGAACTTAGGGCCTCACGCTTGCTAGGAGGTGCTCTACCACTTGAATCACTCTGCCAGCTCTGTTTTGTGAAGGGTTTTTTTTTTTAAAATAGGGTCTGGTAAACTTTTTGCCTGGGCTGGCTTTGAACCATGATCCTTTTGATCTCTGCCTCCTGATTAGCTGGGATTGTAAATGTGAACCACCAGTGCCGGGCTGTTGTCTCCCTCCACACTCTCATAATAGCTGTCCTGGCAGGTAGGAGGTTCATTGTGGCTTTGATTAGCATTTCCCTGATGACTAGTGACATAAAGCAGTTTTTCATATACCTATTGGCCATTTGTATGTTTTCTTTGGAGAAATGTTTATTCAAGTTCTTAGCCTTTTTTTGAGGCAGGATCTTGCTATATTGCTGAGCAATCTAGTATTGGCTTAGAACTCAGCAGGTAGCCCTAGGTCTGCTTTGAACTCACGATCTCCTTGTCTCAGCCTCTCAAATGCTAGGATCATAGGCATGTACCGTCACACCCAAAATGTCAGCGTATTTTCTAATCAAGCTATGTTTGTTTGGTATTGAATCATAGGAGTTTCTTACATGTTTTGGAGATTAACCTCTTATCAGATACACAGTTTGCAAATGTCTTCCTTTCTGTACCTTTTCACTCTCTTGATTGTTTCCTTTGCTATGCAGAAGCTTTTTAGTCTGATGTATTCCTACTTGTTTGTTTTTGTTTTTGTTGGCCATACTTTTGATAATACCCCTGAAATCATTGCAAAGGCCAGTGTCTTGACACTTTTCCCCTATGTTTTTGCACTAAAGTCTTTGTTCCATTTTGAGTTGACTTTTGTATATGATGTTAAGATGTGGATATCCAGTTTTCCCACTATGATTTATTAAAGAGTTTATCCATTTTCTGTTTTGTTCATTAGTCCCCCCTTTGTCCATGGGGAAATACATTCCAAGATCCTTAGTGGATGTCTGAGGCTATGAATAGTACCAGCCTCTATATACTGTGTTCTTTCCTATAATTTGTATAACATTGCTATGTAATATCAGAATTAATTTATTCTTACGTATTTGATGCCCTGTTGTCTTTTCTGCATCACTACCCTTTGTGCTTTGGAGCCATTATTAAGTAAAATAAGGATAATTGGAATCCAAGCACTGTTATACCATGAAAGTCAAACTAATAACCTAGACAGCTACTAAATGTCTAATGGTAGAAAGTGTATATAGTGTGGATACACTGATTTACGTCCTGGGTGAGACAGAGGAGGATGGTCCAGGATTTCATCATGTACTAGAATAGCATGCAATTTAAAAATTATGAATTGTTTATTTCTGGAAATTTCCATTTAGTATTTTTGGATCATGGCTGACATGGGTAACTGAAACTGCACACAGCAATACTATGGACAGTGCGGGGGAGTGGTTACTGTATTTTTTTTTTTTCAGTACTGGGGTTTGAACTCAGGGCCTGTACCTTGAGCCACTCTACCAGCCCTTTTTTTGTGATGAGTTTTTTCATGATAGGGTCTTATGAACTATTTGCCCACTCTTGCTTTGAACAGTGATGTTTCTGATCTCTGTATCCTGAGTAGCTGGGATTACAGGCATGAGCTATTGGTGCCCAGTGACTACTGTATTCTTGATACCTTTGTCTAAAATCAGTTGCCCTATATGCATGAATTTATTTCTGGACTCTTATTCTGTTCCATTGGTCTATATGCTTATCCTAGCATTGTATTGTTTTGAGTAATGTAGTTGTGTAATATGGTTTGAAGTCAAGGAGTACGATGTCTCCAGGATTGGGTGTTTTTTTTTTTGCTTGTGTGTTTCCCCACATACTCATATATGGTAGGCAAGTGCTCTACCACTGAACTACATCTCCAGCCCACTTTGTTCTTGTTTCTCAAGATAGATTTAACTATTTGTGGTCTTTTGTGGTTCTTCACTGGTAATTTTACCAAAAATTTAAGGAAGGATTAATATCAGTCCTTCCACATTTCTTTTTTACCAGCATTATCTTGGTACCAAAGCTAGACATAAGACACTACTGTTGTGGCAGTGTAGTCAGAGGAGAAACCAAGTGACACTCGGAGGAGTGGAGAACTCAGATTTTAATTTTACGCTAGCGGGCCCAGGCATGTACCTGTGTCTGAGCCCTGAACAGAGGATTCACAGAATATTTAAAAGGCAGTGCAGGGCATCAGGTTACAAGAAATGTGCTCTCCCATAAAGTAGGGCTAGTAGTTGGTTAGAGACCTAAGGTTTAGATAAGAACAGCAGGGGAGTCCTGCTTTGGAAAGTTTATTTACAAGTGGAGACAAAGAAAGGCAGGAATGGATGCTTATCTCTGCATGGTGCCTTTCATCTGGGTCCTGAACTTTTGCATGTCTCTAATGGGCAATTCCTCACAGCTCTGTCCGAGGTTAGAGTTTTTAATTGACAGTTTCAAGGCTATCTTCCTCTTCATTACCCCCTTTGATGCTTTTTCCACTTTTGGACAAGCATCAGCAATAGACGTTAGAAATCTTACAAGGTTTTTTCTTGTCCCAAAGACCTATATTGTGTTACCAGGAGCTGTAACTTTATCATCTCCATTTGCGAGCTAATGAAGTTAGTTATGGCGTTAAGTCACATACCAAACACAAGTGCCAGTAGAAGCATAAGGAGAGGGCCAGATAATGGAATCAGCTGTATTTCTATTTCTATCTGCTTTGCATAAAACAATACTCTGTTTTTAAGAAAAGTCAAAGCCCTCTGGTTTTTTGGGGGGACCACTGATGCTAGAGAGTTCATATGGTCCTGCATGGTCACTATAGACCTAGCCACTTGTTCTGTGTCATTTGTTAGGTCCACAGATAATTGATTATAGTAGGTGACTGAAGAGGCAGTCCCTCCTATGCCTGTTCCTTTTCCAGTCATTATCCCCAGTCCTATTAATAAAGGTATGAATTGGATAGCTCTCTGACTGCACATGAGCCATTAAAGGTGTGTGGGGTGGTCTGACTGTTAGGCACTATGTTTATCTGGGGTGAGGAATGTTAATGTGCAAATGCCCTATAGTGTCTTTGTTCTTGCAACCCAGTTAGGCCTGTCACCTTTCTTTATAGTAAATCATCCCTCTCCTGGTGCATTCAAAGATTGATATGCTGCACACGGGTGACAGATACTGATAAAAGGTGAAGGCATACCTAAGTTTTCCCTGGAAGGAAAGCGGCCTTACGCAGGCTGAGCAGTCATCTCAGCCTCCCAATTGGACAACCTCAAAATGTAGCAGAGTCAGAAGGCAATAACGCATCAGAGACCTCATGCCTGAGACTGGGGTCTGGGCTACAGACAACACCAAACAGCAGTAAGGCTTCCTACTATGAGAAGATAACAGAAGGACAGCGGTAGTCTCTGGCTTATGTTCCAATCTTGCAGAGACAGCAAGTCCTAGTGCAAACAGATTGCACAATGCTAATCATTAGGATAAGGTATGGATGACAGAGAAGAGGATACGTTTGTGTCCTGATGAATGAATCCTCAGGCTTCTACCGTGTGTTGACCAACCAGCTTCCAGGATGTGGCTGGGGCAGGGCTGGAGATCTCTCCAGTGATGGCATGCTGTTGTTACGTTCTCTGGAACCTTAATCTGAGGGGGGTTAGTTGAGGCACGGACAGCCTGTCAGACATTGGGCTCTGCAGGGGCGGCTGTCCTTTTATCCAGGAGTGATGAGTCCCGGGAGTGACACGTGTAACTTCAACAGCTGTAAGAGCTGCTGACATTACTAGATGGGGCCAGTCCAACTGGGTTGGAGTAGTTTCTTTTTAATCTTTTATGTATCATCTCTCTTTTTTTTTAAACTGAGTAGAATTACCTTGGAAACAATATACGGTCAGTATATATGTCCAAGAAAACTCGTTATTTTTTTTTAAAAAGTTAAAAACACCATCTTTAAGTATTAAAGGACATGTCTAGATCCAGTAAAAATAGTTATTTTGTCTCTATTTTAGTAGACGACCCTGTCTAAAAATACGAGTTTGTGTCTGGAAAAGCTTTAATGTCAGATAGCCACACATGCATAAGAACCATTTTTTTAATCCTCTTGGCCTTGGTTATCTTTGAAGGGTCTGGCACCAATGACTCCACTGGAACTTTGATGGCATTCCCCCCTTTGTCTCCAAATTGTTAGTCTCTAAACAGTCTCTTCTGAAGATCTGTCTTCCATCCAAGTACTAACCGGGCCTGACCCTGCTTAGCTTCCAAGATCAGACGAGATCCAGCACGTTCAGGGTGGTATGGCCATAGACTGAAGATCCTTCTTGATTGGCTGCTTTTTCCTGGATTCTCTTTGTTTGGTTTTGGTCCCATGTTGGGAGGGAATAACGAGCAGATCAGGTGGGAGTCAGTGCCAATTAGACCCTTTTGGCCAAATTTAAGCAACAAAGAGGCTTAGAAGGAGGGGCTCTTAGGCAGTGGACTTTTAGACAAGGACAATACAAAACAAAATCTAACAAAAGCAGATGTCTAAAGAGCTAGCTTGGTTGAAACATAAGCACTTATAGAGTTATTTTTTGTGGACTTGATTGTAAATGTCCCAGGAGGATCAGAACTGAAATGACAAAAACTTAAAAGAGCCATGGTTAAAATTTTGATGGACAATTTAGCAACTAACAGAACAGTAAGTACATCAGTACCACTAACTTTTTGTTACCATGTTTATCTAAATTTTGTATTATAGAAGGCTTGATATACTTGAAAAATACAATATACTTAATACATAGGAACCAGCAACAGCTAATACGTGTATTAACCTCTAATATGTGTATTAGAGGTTAATACACATATTAGTTTAGTTGTTCTTGAAGTAAAACTTTAGATTTTTATCAGTTGTAGGGGGAAAGAACAGTTTTAGTAAACCCAAACAGCCCAGTCACAATCTAGCCCAGGGTACAAACTGTATTAGAATCATCCAAGACAACAGTTGTTTAACCATGAGGTCATCCAGAAAGGTTTATGTAACTTTTAGAAAATAAGAGGCATGGAAGAGGCACAGAGACAGCTGAAACACTGGTACAGGGTTTATTGTTTAGGCAGGAGGCCTGGGGAGGGGGACCCCAGCAAAAGAGCAAGAGCCCATTGCCATATACAGGCTTGGGCTAGACAGAGGGGGCTAGTGGAAAAGTACCAGGAAGGTCACTGTCTGTCCAGCTGTCCCTGGCATATATCCAGGATGATAAAGGTAAGCCACCTGTAAGGGGGAGGGGTCTGGTCCTAACATGGCTGTCCTTGTTAACCCCAACAAAAACCAACTCTTAAATGAACATGACTCAGTTACCTTAGTAGTTAAAACCCTGACAAAAATCACCAGAGAACACAGGTAAATATTTATGGGCACTAACTGTGGAGTTAGGAAACATAGTGGCCAAGAACCATGGCTCAGATGTTGATAACGGATCATATTCTAGATTGTTGACATTAACATATGGCCCATGACATACAGTAAGATCCCACCAACTTGTAGTCAATGGAGCCCCCCTAAAATAACAGGCCTAATCTGGCCATCCCTGGGAAGAAATTCCCTCCACCTGCCATGTGGAAGGAGTAGGACTAACATCCCCACTCTGTTGTGTCTGGAGGTCTTGACTTCCAATGTCGTGCTCCTTTTGGAGTTTTTGTTTATTTATTTATTTTTATCCTGTCTGGATGGTGCACTTTGGCTTCACATAAGTAAATCTGTCTTAACCCTCATATTTTTTGTAAATGTTATCTAGACCAATATAATATTTTTAAGGTAGCCTTATTAGGAGCTTAGAGAATTAAGCTCTCTAAGCTCATTAAGCTTAGAGAATTAAGAATTAAATTTGGACCTTATAAAACCTTTAATGTAACTGAATTGTAGTTAACTTAACCAGTTATATACCATCTATAAGCTGTACCATTTAATGACAATTTACTCTGTATCTTTGTGGCAATTTATTTTATATTCTCTGGTGAGCTGGTCTTTATCCTCCTCTTTATCTAAAAGTATACATTTAACCCTTTATTTATTTTGAAAAAACCATATCCTTAATACCTTTTATATATTTTGTTACTTGTTGAAAATAACTCATAAAATCTTTTAACTTAGAGCCTTATATTTGCATGAAAAAACAAGAAAGAAAGCAACCCTGAAATTATTTTTTGTATAAAAGCAATTTATAGAATGCTCATTTGTTAATAGACCCATATATTATAAGAGAGAATTAAATCCCAGATTTTAGTTATGACAGAATGAAACAGGCTAAGGTCATTTTAACTACCTAAATTCCAAGACTTTTTGCAGACTGTAGCCTCTTTTATTTAATTCCTGGCTAAGCCAGAGTGTTAACCCCTGAATGTGTGCATCCTAGTGAGACCTGACTGAAATAAGTTTGAAAACCTGTTTTTTTGTTGTTGTTGTTTAAGGTAGCAGTAGAACAGAGTAATAACTTTTACATTTACTCTATAATAAGAATCATCCATAAGATGTTTACATATTTAAATGTAAAAGCCTAAGCAGTTTATAACAAAGATCTTTAAAACAAATATCCTGGTTTTTGTTACCTTGAGTATCATATTAACTTTATAGTAGCAATTTAAGAACCATTTTGAAGATGTTTACATACACACACACACACAAAAGTTTTATAAATTAAGCATGCCAGAAAAAATGTCAACTTAAGCGCATATAAAATGAGCTGGAATTCCAGGAGCAGATTAAATTTTGCCCATGCTTTAAACAAATTTCACACACACACACACACACACACACTCTATCTCTCTCTCTCTCTCTCTCTCTCTCTCTCTCACATGGAAGTTATAACAGTTTTTCTTCCCCCCTCTGGGAGAAGTCCCTGACCTGTGGAACTCCTCTAGGAGGTTCCCAGGAGTGGATTAAGCTCCCCTTCTGTCCAGTGGGGCAGGACCTGACTTAGGACTGATTTCCAAGGGGTGGTGCTTACCGAGTCCCTATGAGACTGCCAAATGAGTTGGTCCACTTCTCCTTGGAGTCCAAGCTGAGTCAAGACTGCTCAGAGAATTGGCGCACCGGGGTGAAGGAGGACCGGAATACCATCGGGTGGCGCGCCACCTCGCTTGGTCCCGTGTCCCTCCCTACTCCTACTCCGATGCAGCCCAGCCAACAGCTGGTGGCACAAGGGGCAGTTGGTTGGAATCTCACTGGGGCCTCCAAATGTTGTGGCAATATAGTCAGAGGAGAAACCAAGTGACACTCGGAGGAGTGGAGAACTCAGATTTTAATTTTACGCTACTGGGCCCAGACGTGTACCTGTGTCTGAGCCCTGAACAGAGGATTCACAGGATATTTAAAAGGCAGTGCAGGGCATCAGGTTACAAGGAATGTGCTCTCCCATAAAGTAGGGCTAGTGGTGGATTAGAGACCTAAGGTTTAGATAAGAACAGCAGGGGAGTCCTGCTTTGGAAAGTTTATTTACAAGTGGAGACAAAGAAAGGCAGGAATGGGTGCTTATCTCTGCATGATGCCTTTCATCTGGGTCCTGAACTTTTGCATGTCTCTAATGGGCAATTCCTCACAGCTCTGTCCAAGGTTACAGTTTTTAATTGACAGTTTACCAGTGTTTTACAACCCTGTTTCAAGGTTATCTTCCTCTTCACTACAACAAAGGAAAACTATAGGCCACTGTCCCTGATGAATGTAGAGGCAAAAATCCTCAACAAATAGTAGTAGGCCAAATCCAATAGCATATTAAAGGATCATGCACCATGACAAGGGAAATCCCACTGGTAAGTAAGGGTGCTTCCAATAAATGAAAATAGGATATAAAAAAAATCATATGATTGTCTACATAGCTGTAGAAAAAGCATCTGACAAGATTCAGCACCTTTTCATGCTAAAAACTGAACTAACTAGGAGTAGCAGGAAATAGCTCAATATGATGAAGCCCATGTATGAGAAGTCCATAGCTAACATTGTAACACCATGTGATGAAAACTGAAGGCTTTCCTGTGACTGTCAGGAATAAGGAAAGTATGCTCAAACTTAGTTCTAGTCACACAGTACTGGAAGCCTTAGCCACAGCAGTTAGGCAAAAGAAAGAAGAGGCATCCAAATTGGAGAAGAAGAAGTAACATTACTCTTCTTTAGGACAGTCAGACAATTTGATCTTACAAATAAAAAACCCTAAAGACTCCATAAAGAAACCTTTTTTTTTGGCAGTACTGGGATTACCACTTGAGCCATGCTCCAGTCCTTTTTCTTCTTGTTTTTCCAATAAGGTCTTGTTCTTTTGACTGCACTGGCCTCAGGCAGATCCTCCTCTAGCCTCCCAAGCAGCTGGGATAATAGGTGTGAACCTCAATGCCCAGTCCCCATAAAGAAACTCTTAGAACTAATCACCAAATTCAGTAAGTTGTACAATACAAAATCAACATATATTAACAGCTAGCTCTCTGAAAAGGAAATTAGGAAAACAACTTCATTTATAATACCAGTAAAAATAATCACATACCTAACTTAACTAAGGAAGTGAAAGACCTATATGCTGAAAACTACAAAACATTGATGAAACAAACAAGATAAACAAATGAAAAGACATCTGTGTTCATGGATTGGAAGACTCACATTGTTAAAATGTCCATATTATCCAATGTGATCTACAAATTCAATGCAATCCCTATCTTTTAAGGCTTTTGATATATTATTTAGTGATACCTAGTGGCCTGGAAAATTCAGCTGGTTTCTTTCTCACTGACTCCTTATGTATTGATAGAATGTGTTGGGGAACGAAGTTTTGAATTACAGTTGCCCAATCTGTTACTATACTTGTGATAAGGACCTGGAGTGAAAAATTTCGTGGAGTTCCACAGTGGAGGCATAGTCCATTGCTCTGTTTTCTTTATTTCAAACTCCTGGAGGCCATCAGTTGCCATTACTGAAGTCAGGGGTAGGGTAGGAAAGGGGAGAGGTAGGATGGGAAACCTAATTCCTGATACTTTCTGTTTCCTTTCTTAAAGTTGAAGAGGAAGATAGCCTTGAAACAGGGTCGTAAAACATGGTAAGCTGTCAATTAAAAGCTGTAACCTCAGACAGAGCTGTAAAACATGAGGAATTGCCCATTAGAGCCACGCAAAAGTTCAGGACCCAGGTGAAGGGCACCATACAGAGATAAACACTCATTCCTGCATTCCTATGTCTCCACTTGTAAATAAACTTTCCAAAGCAGGACTCCCCTGCTGTTCTTATCTAAACCTTAGGTCTCTAATCCACTACTAGCCCCTAATTTATGGGAGAGTACATTCGTTGTAACCTGATGCCCTGCACTGCCTTTTAAATATCCTGTGAATCCTTTGTTCAGGGCTCTTTTAGACACAGGTACACGTCTGGGCCCAGTAGCGTAAAATTAAAATCTGAGTTCCCCACTCCTCCGAGTGTCGCTTGGTTTCTCCTCTGACTATATTGCCACAACAAAGTCAGTTAAGTGGCTGATGAAAATACAATAGATGGTCCTGAATTCATGGAGCTGATGCAGTCCTTTGCCAAGTACATTTTCCCATAGACTCCTCATTATAAATGAGAGTAAACTCTCAAATTAGCTTCTTCCTCTTGACTTGGAAATCTGTTTTCAAGAGTTTTTAAAGCACAATTGAAATTTCATAAGTGTGTTATACAAAAGGAAATTGGCTGTCAAACAGGACATAGAAGATGTGGAATAAATTAAAAAATGATATATCTTAGAATTATGACTGGGTATAAGAGAGGATTAGGGAAAATAGGTATTTTCTGCATAAAGAGTCATTAATTTTGGAATCTTTCAAATATCAGTCAATTCTGATACTGCTCTTCTTTGGGATTTTGTGAGTCCTTTGCAGAGAAAAGTAATTAAAGATAACTTTAGCAAATGATACTTAGCTGTCTTTGGTAGAGAAATGTCCAGTTTACAAAAATAAACTCCAAGAAATATTCCAAGGTGCTAAGAGTTGACAAAAATAGAGAAGAGGTGGTAGGGAACAGACTTTATCACTAGCTTCCAGTCGCGAAAAGCATTTAGAAAGAGTGTGGATTAAAAAACGTTGTAGCTGCAGTATAGAATGATACCAGAAATAGTAAGGGGAAATGGCAGTGTAATTGCCTATGGCAGTTAGAAAACCATGTCAAGTTGAAATTGTTAATCTCCCCCAAAATAAAATAATAATTAAATAGTTTAAGTGAATTATTAAGTAATTTAATGAATAATAACCACTAAGAATGGTCAGGGAAGTATAGCTAAATGGGCAAGGCATAAAAGAATTGCAGTACAAAGTAAAATAAAGGAGTGTGTGTTTAAGCCAGGCATCTATAAGTAATGACAGATACAAATAAGTTAATACTGAATTACTTATGCAGGATCATTGATACTGCATTATCCCACATCTGCATTACTTCAGTGACTCCTAATTCCAAGGATTCTACTTCACCTTATACTTCCCCTTTTTGCATGGACTGCCCTTTGTCTTCATTCTTCATCTGGTTAACTTCTAGATGTCAGGCAGATGCAGTTCAGCCTTCTTCCTTCTGCCTCTTTGTGCATGTTGTTATCCTTCTGTGCCCCACGTGCACATCCACTTAACTCTTCAAAATATGTGTGTGGATCTTGAGGGAAATTTTCACTAAAGAATGAAAGTAATGCGATTTGAATTTCATTCTCTGCCTTGAGTTGTTTCAGACTTCAGATGACAAGGTAATTCTTTCGTCTCAGGATGGAAATTTTATCTGCCTGCTCTCCAGATTCTGTCCCATTCCATATCTAGTTATTTTCTCTGTACTCTCAAACTTGCTTTTTTTTTCTTTTATTCATATATGCATACAATGTTTGGGTCATTTCTTCCCCCTTATGCCCACCCCCTCCCTTATCCACCCCGTCCCCTCTCTCTCCCCACTACCCCCATGCTACCAGGCAGAAACTATTTTGCCCTTATCTCTAATTTTGTTGAAGAGAGAGTATAAGGAATAATAGGAAGGACCAAGGGTTTTTGCTAGTTGAGATAAGGATAGCTATACAGGGAGTTGACTCGCATTGCTTTCCTGTACATGTGTGTTACCTTCTAAATTAATTCTTCTCGAACTAACCTTTTCTCTAGTTCCTGGTCCCCTTCTCCTTATTGGCCTCTGTCGCTTTAAAGTTTCTGCATTAGTTTCTCTGCATTGAGGGCAACAAATGCTATCTAGTTTTTTGGGTGTCTTACCTATCCTCATATCTCCCTTGTGTGCTCTCGCTTTATCATGTGATCAAAGTCCAATTCCCTTGTGTTTGCCCTTGATCTAATGTCCGCATATGAGGGAGAACATACTTTTTTGGTCTTCTGGGCCAGGCTAACCTCACTCAGAATGATGTTCTCCGGTTCCATTCATTTACTTGCGAATGATAAGATTTCATTCTTCTTCATGGTTGCATAAAATTCCATTGTGTATAAATACCACATTTTGTTAATCCATTTGTCAGTAGTGGGGCATCTTGGTTGTTTCCATAACTTGGCTATTGTGAATAGCGCTGCAATAAACATGGGTGTGCAGGTGCCTCTGGAGTAACCTGTGTCACATTCCTTTGGGTATATCCCCAAGAGTGGTATTGCTGGATCAAACGGTAGATCTATGTTTACATTTTTTAAGAAGCCTCCAAATTTTTTTCCAGAGTGGTTGTACTAGTTTGCATTCCCACCAGCAGTGTAAGAGGGTTCCTTTTTGCCCGCATCCTCGCCAACACCTGTTGTTGGTGGTGTTGCTGATGATGGCTATTCTAACAGGGGTGAGGTGGAATCTTAGTGTGGTTTTAATTTGCGTTTCCTTTATGGCTAGAGATGGTGAGCATTTTTTCATGTGTTTTTTGGTCATTTGAATTTTTTCTTTTGAGGAAGTCTGTTTAGCTCATTTGCCCGTTTCTTTATTAGTTCATTAATCTTGGGAGAATTTAGTTTTTTGAGTTCCCTATATATTCTGGTTATCAGTCCTTTGTCTGATGTATAGCTGGCAAATATTTTCTCCCACTCTGTGGGTGGTCTCTTCAGTTTAGAGACCATTTCTTTTGTTGTCTACTCTCAAACTTTCTACCTCTCATTTTGAACTTCTGTCCACTCTTTGGATTAAATTCTTTATTTTTAATAGTATATGGGAAACATTTCTTGAGCAAGGCACTGTTCCCAAATTGTTAATGCGGATGCTGGATGATTGATTGACCTAGGTGCTATTAAGAAGAGGCTAATATGGCATAGTAGGTTAAACTAGATGATTGAAAGGCTTATAAAGGGAGGATATTCTAGCTGAAAAGGATCTTAGACAAATTTAGACAAGTAGTTTCTAAACATAGTCATGAATTGGAATCTTATTTTTTTAATGAGGCAGATTTTTGAGCCTTATTCATATACCTTCTTTGTCTGCATTTTTGAAGGCTCAGCTATATGAATAAAAAGATTCTTGGGAGATTCTGTGAAGTCTTCTTGGTCCTGGTTATCAGAGCAGCACTTGGATACTCTTCACTTACTTTCCACTGATACTCTGATATTCTTCCTAACACTGATACGTTACTCCTTTTTTTTTACAGGTTTAGTTTGTATACTTAGTTAATATCAGACTTACATGAAGAATTATGTTTTGCTGGAGATGTAGCTCAGTGGTAGAGCTCTTGCATAGCATGTATGAGGACATGAGTTTGGTCTCCTGTAAAACAAACAAACAAACACACACACACACACACACACACACTTTCAATTCTCTTGATAATTAGCCACCTTCCCATTTTTCCCTGCACATGGATTCCTCTTCTGTAATATTCCTTTACCTAACAGACATTTAGTTAGTACTCTTTGGATTAGGTGCTGTTACCTTTGGAGAAAGCTGTATAAGAGTACATCTTTGAAACCAAGGTGTCCAAGTTTGTACCTGGCTCTCATTTCTTGTGTTTGTAATCTGGTGTAAGTTTGTGGCAAACTCAGTAATAGTACCCTCATTTGTAAAATGTGGGTACTAATTTCAGAAGTTGACATTTATATTTTCTAAGATACTTTTTATGATTTAAGTCCTTTTTGGGCTGGTAGAGTGACTCAGGTGGTAGAGTGCCTGCTTAGCAAGTGTGAGGTATGAGTTCAAACCCCAGTACTGCCAAAAAAAAAAAAAAAAGATCCTTTTTCTTGTAATCTAAACCATCCAAAAAGATAAATTTACCAGTTAAGATGAAGTTTAGCTAATCATGTTAAAAAACAAATAGGCAACGTGGTTATTGCTCTCTTTCATTAAAGAAATTAAGAAATAGTCCAGGATTGAAGATGCCATGATTATGAAAAACCCAAGCTTCACTTGTCTTGCTCTTCTGTCATCCTTGCTGTTTCATTTCAGTATGGCTGCTGATATTCCAGCAAACAAGTTGTAATCTAGATAGCAGGAAAGAGGAGAAGAGATTGTTTTCCCTTCTGGGAAGACTTCTCCCAATGTTGCATACAAAATGTGTGTATAATTTCACTGGCCAGAACTTAGTTATGTGGCAAAGGAGTTTAGTTTGTAAGTGTCTTTTTTCTGGCTGCTATGTACCTAACTAGGAATGAAAGGTGTATTACTTAGAATTTTGGCATCTGCTCTGCTAAATACCAATATGAATTTACATGGCTCTGATTGAGTTCATTTAAGTTATTATATGTACTCAAAAGAATCTGAACCCCAGTAAACGTTGTTCTTTATGAGGAAGATTTCACATCAAAGGCTTCATCAATTCATTTGGTATAAGAATGTGCCTAGGAACTTTTGTTAAGCAAAACATGGTCATCTCTTCATTTATAATTCATCAAATATTTTTGTATGAAAATATCAACTTTTCAGTAGACCTTATTTATCAGTTGTCTTTTCTAACTGAATATTCTTTTTTGCTTGTAAGGGAGGTGAAAATGTAACAGTGAAGGACAGCTGTCTCTGATCACCTAGTCTGTGGAGACTCCAATAAACATTAGCTGCTTTAATGTTACTGTAAATATTTGACTAGATTATCCCCCAAACCCTTTACCATTGAAAAATTATCTGGATTCCAGTTTTCAATTATTTTAGTAGTGAATGGCATCTCATAATTTCTGGGTTTTTTTGCTTTGTTTTTAAATATGAACCTTTTATTGTTTAAAATTCTAGTACTCAATTTTGAACCATATGGACTCTCCTTTTCTTCATCTGGCTTCACTGGACGACAGTCTCCTGCTGGCATTTCTCTTGGTTCAGATATATCTGGGAATAGTGCTGAGACAGGACTAAAGGAGTAAGTTCCTTTCTTTTTTTTTTTTTTGCAATACTGGGAGTTGAACTCAGTGCATTGTGCTTGCTAAACAGGCACTCTAGCACTTGAGCCATGCTGCCAGCCCAGTTCCTTTCTTATTAAAGTTGAGAATTTGGGAGTGTTTAAATGTCTTTTAACATTCCATTTGGTTTTTGCTTCATATTTGTCTCATTGAGATCTTTGTTTATTTTACAGCTTTGAAGAAGTTTATGGTTTCAGTGGTCTTCAATTAATTCAAAAGGAGAGGCATATTTGTGACAATGTGTTTCAGTCTAATAGGTTTCAAAGGTTCCTAAAAGCTAAATTCTGTATGGACTCTTTCCAGTTGTTTTGTTTATTGCTTTCAAGTATTGATACTGTGTATTGATACTTGTAAGAGCTTGTTTACCTTCCAAGACAGGAAAAGATGGGTGTAAACTTTACACATTGTGGTAATATGTGCGTTATTGCTATTGCTACATACTGTAAATTTTAAGAAGCATATCAGAATTTATGTACTCAGGTAAATATTACGAATATTATTTGACATTCCTCAGAATCATTTTTTATATTCTTCTGATAAATACTTCCTCAAACTGTCCCATTGGAAGACTGGCAGATAGAAATGAGCATAAAATAAAAGGTTGGTTTCACCTGATGAAGCTGTGTACTTTGCTCAGAGTGCTTCCAGAGCTTCTTTTAAGCCACTTGGAAAACTGCTGATACTTTTGCTTAAATACCTTATTTGGAGCCAAATTTCATTCTTTTAAAATAGATTTTGATTTTGGAAATATGATTAAATAGCTTTTAGGAGCATGACTAAGTTAATGAGAGAATGTGTGTGAAGTACATAGGACAATCCATTACATACTAAGTGACTGATCAATGGTAGCTACTATTGTTAGTGATAATTATTACCATCACTATCAAAAAGTGATTTACTAAATAAAAATAGTGACCATTCTTAATTATTTTGGTCAATATTTTGATATGAAAATAAAGTAACGAAAAATGACTTTCTTTGTGAATGAGCTATATCAAAAAGAGTTTAAAATGTAATGGCAGTGTTGTTAGAGTAAATGAGGTGATATCTTTGAAGGATGACATTTGAATTTTAAGATCTTGTATATTCACTAAGAAGTCAGTCATTTATTTCCATACTTGTGTTTGTCATTCTTCCAATGGGATGGTTATGAGAAGTGTTTATCAAAAGAATGGCAAATAGATTATGAGGAATGTAGGATGATATGTTGTATAAAATGACATGAATTTTAATTCTCTTTCTACCCTTTTTTTTTTTTTTTCCTGTTCTAGTAACACTCTTAATTTCTTTCCCAGACATTTAGTTTTGGTGTTTTAAGCAAGGTTTGTGGTATAGGATGTGATGTTTTGATACACATTTATATTGTGAGATGAATACCACAGGCAAACCAATTAATATAATTTTGGTTTTATTTGTTTGTTGTTTTGTTTGGGTTGTTTTGGGATACTGGGGATTGAACCTAGTGCTTTTGCACATGTTTGGCAAGTGCTTTTACCAGCTGTGTCTCCAGCCCATTTTAAATTTTTCGAGATTAAAGTCTCTTGCTAACTTTGCCCAGACTGGCCTTGAACTCACAATTCCTGTCTCTATCTCTGGAGTAGCTGGGATTACAGCTGTGTGTCACCTCACTTGGCTCAGACATACAGGTTTAAATAAGAACAATAGAGACTATCCTTGGCTGTTCCAGCCAGCACTCATGATTGCCTGTCACTCCAGATTCACAGCTCTAACTTTTAGAATACCGTTAGGTGAGTCCATATTCTAAATTTGGGTCTGGATTTTTTTTTTCTTTTTTTGCATAGATGTTTGCCTTGGCTTTTTGGGCTGGTCACTTTGCTCCTACTTAGTACTTTAGTTCTCCTTCAACTCAGCTCTTAAAAAACTCCTTAGGCCAGTTACTAGGTACTAGGTACTAGGTACTGGTTACTAGGTACTAGCTACTTGGGAGGCTGAGATCCCGGAGGATCATGGTTCGAGGCCAGCCTGAGCTTAAGTTCATGAGACCCAATCTCCAAAATAACCAGAGCAAAATGGACCAGAGGTGTGGTTCAAGATGTGGAGTGCCTGCTTTGTAAGCACGAAGCATCAAGTTTAAACCCCAGTCCCACCAAAACCAAAACCAAACAACAACCAAAAACCCTCCTATGGCTCATGTTTTTTCCTAAAATCTTTTTTGTTTCTAGATCAAACCTCATTTTTTGGCGTTACTTATTTAGTTTTTTAGTTATTTTGAGACAGGTTATAGTTACATTGAGTCTTACAGTGTAGCCCAAGAGTGAAGACTGGCTTAGAACTTGCTAGCTAGCCTAAGCTGGCCTCAGACTTTTGATCCTCTGCTTCCCAAATGCTGGGATTACAGGCATCTACCACCATGCCTAGCTAATTTCATTTTTATAAGAGTACATTTATGATAGTTGAAAATGGTAGTTAGTATTAACATTAAGAAAACTTTTTGGATTAAAAATAAATTTACACCTAGGAGTGTATTTACTTTCAATGGAATTCTTTTTATTTAATGAAGTTATGTTTATCAGTTATTATTTTATGAATTTAGGTTTAAGTTAAGAAACTTGAAACTTTATAAGTTAAACTTTATATAGTTAAGAAATTTGAGTCATTTATGGTCTTCAGCCCATGAGAATTAAAGATAAGGTACTTTTAAAAGTCAATGGAGGAAAGGAACTGATTTACAATAGTTCTATTTTTGTACAACTTATTCAAGCAATTAAGTGAGAATTAAATCTGAGATTTTTAAACTAGGTTTAGAGTTCTGCCGTCTTAAATTCTTTGGAGAGAGGGTTAGGGAAGTTGGCTGTAATGAAAATAAAGTATAAGGATTTAAGTTTGCTTCTGGTATATAAAATGCAATATGAAAGCTATTTCTTAAAGGCCATGGGCCATAAAGTGTTTTGAAAAAAATGCCTCAGGATAGTGACTTTGCAGTTATTTAAGTTGGCTCAATTTTCTCATCAATCTCCTCAGGACAAATAGCTTGAAGCTGGAAGGTATAAAGAAACTGTGGGGGAAAGAGGGCTATCTCCCTAGGAAGGAGAGCAAGACTGGGGATGAAGCAGAAGCTCTACCTATTCCTCCAGAAAGTGCCATAATGGACAATCTAGATCAAGTTATAAGGAAAAAGGATCAAGTCTTTACCCAGTCTAAAGAGGAGAAAGACAAGCAGCTGTTGGCATCATCGTTATTCGTTGGGCTTGGATCAGAAAATACAATTAATTTGGTAAGTAATTGTTATGTTCCTCTAAGAATCTGTGTCCTCTGTCTGTACTAAAAACTGGCTCTCTAGATGCTCCTGGTTCTCAGGTTCACATGGTGGGGAAAGGCTTCCTCAACTCTTACTCACCATCATCTCTTGGCTCCAGAGCCACCACCCTAAAGGGAATATCCAGGCAACTTGAGTCACGTGTTTTCTCCAGCTTTGGGATGTGCTTCCTTGTGTCATGCTGCTTTCAATGACCGGTTTTCTCCAGCGGTCCTATTCTACTATTTTTCTAATGTTTAAGGTTCTCAGTTACATAGATAAGGTATATTGATTTTTTTCCCCCATTTTAACTGCTTTTATTTTTAGGTTTGATCGATTGTTAATTTTTTACATAGTTCACGGTAAGGGTCAAGGTTTATTTATTTACTTTTTTCACCTTTACTGTATTCTAACCTTCAGTTTTTTAAAAAGACATTTTGTCTGGGTATGCAATACTATGCTGAATGTTCTTTAATATTTTAACAAAGATGTCATTACAGTGTCTTCTGACATATTTAGCTTCTGATTAATAGCACATTGACAGTGTAGAAGAAGTTATCGAACTTGAAGACAAAGTAGCAGAAACTATCTAGAATGGAGAGAGAGAGAGGAAAAAAACCAAAACAAAAAGAATAGCACAATAGTGACCTGAGGGACAGTAACAAATAGTCTAATTTGAGCCCCATAGTCTGCTTTCTTCCTCACCTCTTTTGCTTCCTTTTTTTTTTTAGTAGAATATTCTGTTTAATGGGAGATAAGAGACACACTCATCTGTTGAGAGTTGTAAGATGTTGAGACTTGAGGAGAATGGAGAAGGCATGAAAAGGGAATTGGAATTCTAGTTAAGTGGAATCATGTGAAGGGTGCCATGCATTCTCAAAGCCCACAGGAGGATGGAGATATGTACTTAGAATAGTGCCAGTCTGCTCAACTGATTCTAGATAGAACTTGTGAGGCAAGGGAACACCAGTACCATGACTCTTCTTACATAGATTCATAGACCATTCCTTAGGGTTTGATAGCTGTGGCAAATTTGTCCTTCTTGTCTCCTGAGTATATGGCAAACATCTCTAGTCAGTTGTAGCATTCTTTCCTGTTCAGTGTTTCAGTAAGCCTGTGCCATTTAATTCTTGAAGTAAAATCAGATTTTCTTCCCTGCTTATTAACTCATAGACTATGAAATCACAATTATTATAGATTACTAAAACAGACTTTTAGTTATCCTAATACTCAAGAGTAACTTAGGCTTCTATACGAAAACTCTGGAAACTCAAAATATGGCTAAGTTTCTTGCTGTTTTTCATTTCTCCACTTCTGTAATCTAGTATACTGAAATGGAACAAGTTTTTAGAATTGTTCATGGCTGACTTCTTTTTTTACCTTATTTTTCTGATTTTATGCATTTTAATGAGAAATAAGATTTAGCTAATAGTTCAAAGTTAGATAGCTGTCAGAATTTTAGGATTTAACATTTTATTCATCTCTGATCATTGTTAATCTATGCTTTATAGATAGAACCTTAGTAAGGTTGCAGATTGCTCATTTGAAATGAGAGAAGAATGTTTAAAATGCATGACTAGTAAAATAGTTTCTTTTTATATTATTATGTTTTATTTTTGCAGCTGGGAAAAGCAGACATGATGTCTCACAAGTTCAGAAGGAAACCAAAAGTCAAGGAAGCCAAAAATGAAGAAGCAGCCAGTGCTCATGATATGAGATCGTCTTCCCTCAGTTCTTTGTCAAATGTGGCCTATGAAGATGATGATTATTTGAACACTTTGCAGGATAGAGGAGATAAGGAACTAAAGATATTTTCTCCTAGTTCAGAACTTTTGGATTCTGAGTCTCTCACAGAACTGCCCTTGGTTGAAAAACTCTCAAATTGTAGTCTTGCTGCAACTTCTTTGTTTGCTGATAACAACATGGAAATTTTTCACCCTCCTTCCTCTATTACAGCCTCAGATGCTAAGGAAATCACTTTAGCTTCTTCTTTGTTGGAAGGAAGTACTGAGTATATGCATTCAAGTCTTTTGGAGGTTTGTGATAATGAAATCATATCATTGTCATCTTACAAAATTTGGAAAGATGATTGTTTATTGGTGGTCTGGTCACTCACTAATAAGAGTGGTTCAGAGTTGAAAAGTGCTAACTTAGAAATTTTTCCTGAAGAAAACTTCAAGGTAAGACAATGAATGGTTTATTATTTCTGCCTTAAATGGACAGTGCTTACTTAGTGTCTCTGCTGTTGGCTCTTAAAGTCTGTAAGTTTCTTCTACAGCCTTCTTACTTCTTTAATAAAATAGGTAAGAGATGTGACAGATTTTTGATATTTTGAGTAGGGACAAATTATTCATAGAAACAAAGAAGGGAGCATATTGACCATTGTATTGAGAAGGCCGTAGACATAAAGTGAGTTTCGATAGAGCACAGTAAAGAACCTCGGCTCTTGACACACATTGCCTGCCTGGCTCTAATCTTGCTTCCCTGCCTTATTAGCTGTGCTACATGGTCAGATCAGTTAACTGCTTTGTGCCTGTTTTCTTTTTTTTTTTTAAAATGAGGGCATTAATAGCGTGTACCTGATGCCATCATGATTAAATGAGTTAGCATCTGTAGAATGTGTACAAGCAGAAATGGCATACAGTGAGTATTGTTCTGTTATTATTCTCCGTAAGTATTTGTGTTCTCTTCTTGCACTCTTTAAATGTCTCATTTACTCTTATCACAACCACTGAAACTAAAGTCTCAAATTATTTAGCAGAACAGAATGAAACATTAAGGAGTAAGAATATTGAAGGATAAATATGTATACTGTCTCCTTCTGTCACTGATTTATTATTTTTATACTGAGTACTCAGATCAGTTCTGTTTCTTTCCTATCTCCAAGAGACTGTGAGTTCTGAAAGTATGTTTACTTGCATTATTGGATGGATGGCCTTGGTGAAGTTTTGATGAGATTTAACCCAAATATCCATCTTCCAGAAAACCGACCCAGGTTTTCCCATGACCTAGAATGTGTCGAATGGGATATTGTCTGGGCCACTGACTAGGGCAGAAGGTCTTGACTATAAATGTCCATTGGAATCACCCAGGGAACTTAAAAATCAAGACAAAACCCAGTTGTCTGAACTCTACCATTAGAACTTGAGTAAGGGTACCAAGTGAGAATGCAAGACAACCATATTATTGTTGTTGTTGATAGGGGTTGCAGGGATAGCTTAGTGGTAGAGCACTTGTCTAGCATGCAAAGGCCCTGGGTCCAATCCCTTGAACTGAAAGCAAAATAAATCTGGTACCATATTAGAATTTTCTGCAGTGCGGGGATTGAACACAGAGCCTTGAGCATGCTTGGCAAGCGCTCTATCACTTGAGTCGCAATTTTTGGTATAGTTATTTTTCAGGTAGGGTTTTACTTTTTCCAGGGGTTGCCTTGGACCACAGTCCTCCTACCCATGCCTTCTGCGTAGCTGGGACTGTAGATGAGCACCACCTGTGCCTCCTGCCTTATTCTTTGAGATAGGATCTTGCTAACTATTTGTTCAGGCTGGCCTTGAACTGCGTTTCTCCTATCTCTGCCTCCTAAGTATTGGCAGTACAGTTGTGAGCTACTGTACCTGGTCTGTGCTGGTGAATTTTTTGTTGGTTATCTTCATAATGTAACTTATTGACATCTCACATTTGTATGCTTTTGTACTACTTTGATTAAATAGAAAATTGGTATTCATATAATAGAGTGTATCGATTCTTTCTTCAATATTTTTATTTACAGATCATTGAGCAACCTGGATGCTGTCTGCCTACAATGGATGCAGAAAGCACTGCAAACTTTCAATATAATGTGCAGATGGAAAAACCTTTTACAGAAGGGACTATTTCTGGTTTTATAACTTATCAGATGATGGATATGCATTCTGTTCAGTTGAGATTCTCCATGAACTTATTGTTATTAGATTTTATTAGGTAAGTATTTTCTGAGATGTTAATTTAAGTTACTCATTCTTTCTAGGCCTTTTTCCTAGATAGAGCCACTATGCTAGTTGTAAGGGACTGTAGCAATTTAAAATTAGACTCAGTGTTTACCTTGGAGAGCTTCCAGTCTAGGGAAGAGGTGTTAAACAGTCACATAAACATACATGTAGTTACGAATGTGCTATGAAGAGGAAATAAGTGGTATGCTGAGACAGTATATTTTGAGATCTGATTTAGGTGGAGGTTGTTGATGATCTGTAAGAAATTTCTGAAAGAAAGTAATATTTAAATTGAAATAACTTCAAAGATTTTACATGACTTTAAGCTTTTAAAGTTGCTCTTATTTGCATTTTATTCATTTGATTTATTTTTTCATAAAATCTGCTTATTAAGCATTTGAGATCTGTAAGAAAATTATTGAACTTTATTAACTATACAATAAATAAGTTATTAAACTTTTAAAACATACAGTATTTTTAGCCTTTATATTAGGCACTATGCAGTGTTACCAAAATAATTGAAAACAATTTCTTTATTTTTCTCCTCTCATTTAGTTTTAAAAGAGTATCATATTGTATTTGAACAGTTTTAAAATGAAGGCTACCTGAACCAAGAATGCAAAATGAATATTTTGTACAATTTTTTTTAACCTCCACACATCTACATATGTTACACAACTGTAATTTTTGTCCACTCTGTAAAGTCTTTTAGTAAAAACATGTCTATCAATCTGTCAGAGTGTTTTTGTCCATGCTATAGAAGATAAAATCCAACCTTAAAAAGTCTGATGTTCTGTGACTGTGAGTGTGCATCCCATGGTAAGAATTAGTAACCTAAAGAAGAATAAGATGTATAACACAAATAGTTGTTTGTGTATATTAATAAAATTCTTTGTGTCTTTAAAAATGTATTTTTCTTGATTATAGAATCAGTGCATACTCATCATAAAATTCAAATGCTATAGAAAAATATAAATAGAATATGAAAGGTGCCTATAATCTCACCCTCCAGATATTTCCCATGCTAACTATTGATCTTTAGGCTCATTTTTCTTTTTTTTTTTTTTGTGAGACAAGTCCTCACTAGATAGCCCAGGCTGGCCTAGAAATTACTATGCTGTACCTCAGGCTGGCCTCAAACTGGTGATTCTCCTGCCTCAGCCTCCTGAGAGGTGAGATTACAGGTGTGTACCACCATGCCCAGCTTCATAGCTATTTAAATAATATGTTTGTTAAAATTCTTTCTCTTGGTTTAATTTATTTAAGGTGTTGGGTGTTTGGATTCATTCTGTTTGACAGAATGTTGATAGAATACCTTATTCCCAAATCCAAATACACATGATAGAAAGATTTTAAATTATATTTAAATGATTCATGAAATTACTTGGTACAGTCTTATTGGAATGACTAATACCTTGAAAGAGAGAAAACTGAGTGATTTATAGAAATGACATTTGCAATTCAGTATCTTCTGCTTTTAGTATTTTCATCAGGTTGGAGGATGACACTGAGCAATCTAACCATATTTGGTTTAAAAACATAAATTTGTGTCACCCAGGTTTACAGTGATATTTTATCTCCATGAGTCATTTAAAATACATTTGTTTACATCATTTTATTCTTATGGACATAAATCTAATTTTAAAAATTATTTTCAGACCATTAAAAATCTCAACTGAAGACTTTGGAAAACTCTGGTTATCTTTTGCAAATGATGTGAAGCAAAATATAAAAACCTCCGAATCTCAAGCTTCTTTGCCTTCTGCCCTAAAACCGCTGCAGCAGAAACTGAGACTTCATGTTATTGACGTTATAGGTTCGTAAGACTTATGAAAAGGCAGTTCTGTGTTTATAGGAACTTTGTCACAACCAGAACACAAATCAAATCTTTTAAGTGTCAGATTTCTTAAGAGCTATATTTCTTATTATGAGTATTTTTCAGATAAGTGTGTTTTTCAGACTATATTAAGGAATTTTTATTGAAAAATAAAATTGATCACATTAACCATTTTTAAATGCATATCAGTGACATTAAGTACACAGACATTGTTGTGCAACCATCACCGTGGTCTGTCTTTAGAACCTTTCTTACCTTCCTGTCTGAAACTCTGTACCCATCAAACACTAATTCTCCATTTCCCCTTCCCCCTCAGCCCCTGCCAACCGCCATTCTTATTTTTTTGTTCACGAATTTGACTACTTGGTAGTTTACATAAGTGGAATCATACAATATTTGAAATCCTTTGGTATGTGGCACTTTTCACTTAGTATGATGTCTTCATGATTGATCCATGTTGTACCGTGTATCAGAATTCCTTTCCTCCTTAAGTCTGACTATTCCACTGTATGAATTACCACATTTTGATTGTTTGTCTGTCAGTGGGCACTTGGATTACTTCTATTTTTTGGCTGATATGAATAATATTCTATGAACATGGGTATAGAAATATTTACTCATGTCCCTACTTGTAGTTCTTTTTGTTATATACCTGAAGTGGAATTACTGGATCATATGTTAATTCCAAATTTGACTTTTTTTGAGAAATTACCATATCTTTTTCATAGCAGTTATACCATTTTACATTCCCATAAGCAATACACAAGGTTCTAGTTTCTCCACATCTTCATCAACACTTACTTTGTTTTTTTTTTAATAATAGCCATCCTAATGGCTGTGAAGTAATATCTAATTGGAAGTTTGATTTGTATTTCCCTATTGGTTAATGATGTTAAACATCTTTTCCTGTGCTTACCACCCATTTGCATATATTCTTGGAGAAATGTGTGCTGAAGTTCTTTGGCATTAAATATTCTCTCCTTTTTGTTTTACTGTAGGCAATGAAGGGCTTTTGGCCTGTCAGCGGCTCCCATCCATCCCTTGCTTATTGCATTGCCGAGTTCATGCTGATACACTAACCCTGTGGTTCAGATCCTCCTGCTCTACTCTTCCATACTATTTATCATATCAGTGTCAAAAGGTGATGGAGGGAGCCTAGCAGAAGCTCTGTCTACTTTTACTCTATCAAGATACATGGTTTACATAAGTAAACTTACTTACCAAAGTAAAAAGAACTCATGGTACTTCTATGTACCATACTTCTATGCTCATGGTACTTCTAATGTAAAATGGGGATTATTTGGTACTTGTATGAACTCATGGTACTTCTAATATAAAATGGGGATTTTTGGGTACTTGTATGAACTCATGGTACTTCTAATGTAAAATGGGGATTATTACACATTATGGTTTCTGTGTTTTCTTTTTGATTCCTGATCAAGAAAGATCCCCAGGAAACTGTATGCCTAACCTTTTACTCAGGATTGTACAGTATGTTTAGGTCTCAAAAAAGTGACCTAAGCTAATGTTATAAAATGCTAATGATTTATATATCACTTAGTGTAGAGGGACTGAAAATATTTATTTTGTTATAAATAATTTTATAGTAAGTTTACTCTAGCACTAGCTAAATTTCAATAAAGCCAAGACTCAGTTCTCTGCATTAATGGAGAGAAGACATTAAATTGATAATCCCAAACCTAATTCAAATTTGACTTTGGAATGCAGTGTGCTTGTTGGTAGGTAAATTAATACTTTCAGTTATGTTTTGCCTAGGTCAGTGTTGAACCAAGTTGGCATAGCACACACTGGGGATCCATGAGTATGCTGGATATTTGGGAGAGTTGGTCTGTGATATATTTTTTTTTTACTGTGGATAACTTGCTACACAGAATTCCAGATAATTTGGCTATAGAATTTGTCTGATTTCCATTTGCATTTATTTTAAAATTTAAAGCGAGTCATTATATTCTTATTTTAAAAACTCAGAGCCATTTACAAAATGTTATCATATAGAAACAGAACCCATAAGAGCACAGTATGAAAACAAACCAATATAAAGAAGTTTTTGGTATGATAAATATTTGTTACCATTTAAGGACTTTTTGGCAAATTAAAATTTGTGACTATGATATAAATAGCAAAACTGTGTTTCCTGGCCTTTGATTTCATTTGTACTCAATGGATGTAGTTGAAGCATTGACCATATACGTATGCCATACAAATTCTTCAGTAAAATATATCATATTCATGTTAGAGTTGTGCCTACATGGCTGGTCAGAATTATTTTCAGTAAAAGAAGAGGTTATGCCAAAAAAAAAAGTTAGACCAAAATCTTGAGACATTAACTCAAGTAGTATTTTATACAACCTTATGGTACTGTGGAAAATACTTATTATTTTACTTTTTCTGACATGTCACCATGGAGACTATTCGGGTAATACAATTTTAAGTCATTGTGTTAATAGTCTAGTTAATTGGTACTGTTTCTCATCGAGGTCAGGTGTTTTGGTTTTGGATTATTCATCAATCATAGTTGATAAAGATGCTAAGGCTTTCATTAGTCATTTGTAGCTAAAGCAGTATTTTTTTCCTTAATCTTTATTTTAAAAATGTAACATCTTGCTAATTTTACTCTTGTAAAACATGCGGTAAACCCTTGCTAAAAGAGCAAGAAGTGACTGGAATTTCCTACATAATAGATCCCTCCTTTTGACAGGTGATCAGATTCATTTTCATGTTCCCGGCATTGTCATGATGGAGGGAAAGTGCTGACTGGGGGTGTGGGGACACCAGCGGCTTCCCTCATCAGTCTCCTCTTCGTTCTGCCTGGTGGCAGCCTCTCCTACTCATACACCTAAACCTGTTGTTCTGACAGAGAGAAAGGAAATGCTCTCACTTTGCAAAGCAATGAGCTCTTGGCATAGGAGGCACTCCTGTTTTTGTGTTCTTCCCTATGCTTGCATGATCACTGAGGCTGAGTCACAGGTTGAGCTGTGGGGGTAAGATGCCTCGGAAGAACATGGCCTGCTGTTGGGAGAAGGTCACAGTTTCTCTGCTGCCTTGGTATAAGGTGTGATCATGAGTGGCAACAGCAGTTGTTACAGGACATGCTTGGCATAGAAAGCCGTCTAGTGGTAGATGTATAATGGTAGTTTTAGGGCTAGGAGTGTGATTTGGGGTCTGCCAAGGGACTATGGTGTCACTTTTCTTTCTGAACCCACTAAAAAAAAAATAAGATAATGGGTTTTCTACTAAATGTTCAGTAGAATGTTTACAATAGATATTAAAGAAATTCAGAGCAGTATATAGTCTACCTAAGCTCATTGACTATTTTAAGTTCTAAATCAGGCATCATCATTTTTTTGCATTATAAGGGGTATAATCATAAAGTAGGGAGAATGATGTATGAAAATAGACTCATTCTCTTCATAGCTATACTTTTGTAAGTGAAGGGGCAAAACATCTGGGTTAACAGATTTGGGAGGGTTGCTCGGCTGTGTACATTTTGTGCCAGGCAGGTGGAGGAAGAAGGGTCAGGCTCCCATCAGAATAGTTCCCGAGGAGATGGGTTTGAAAGTGGACCCCAGTTAGGGTCCAGCTCAAGAAGCTGCAGGATGCTGAGCAGTTACTGAGTGCTCATGTGCCAAGCCTACCAAGTACAGCATATGCTCTGCAGAAGAGCGTTATTAAAAAATTTCTCCATCATCTACCTAAAGATTGTGGTAAAAATGCAGTATTTTATGTTTCCTTTATTTTACTTCATGCAAGTAATTTTTTAAACTATTGAGCTACTTGTCTCATTTTTTATAGATAAACATTGTCTTTGTCTCATGATTGTGAGCCACTGAAAGTGCACTGAACCTTTTCATGTGTCTTTAATGTTGCTGTGTCAGAATTTTAGGAGATAAAAATGCAAGCAACTTAACAATTTAATATGCATTTATTACCTTATTTTGGAGTCAAATTCTGTAATATGAAAAAGTTAAATGTAATAAATACAAAGTGATACCTGCTTTTCTTTGGTCTGCATGTTCTTATTATTTAAATAGCTACATAGTAAATTATTATTTAATCAGTAATTTGGTAGAAATTAGCTAAAAAGAACAGAAGCAATTAGAATGGTGCTCCTTACAGCACCAAACAACCTGATCTGATTGTTTTTGTTTTTTGATAGAACAGGGGTTCCAACTCAGGGCTTTGCACATGCAAAGCACATACTTGCAAAGTAGGCAGTGTTTGCATACTTGAGCCATGCCTGTAGTCTGATTAATTGGTCTAAAGATACTGCTATCCTGTATGATGTCAGAGAGAAGTTTGTGATTTCAGACAGATTAGACCATGGATTAATTCTCATGGTACTCATGCTTTTTTTTTTTTTTAATACTAGTTTGGCCACCATATTCAAAGTAGTGTTCTATTTCTATAATGCCCTTTATGGAGACCCCAAGGTGCAGGAAACACAGTAAATCACGAATAAACTTAGTAACCTAAGAATAATTGTCCTTATCATCTCTAAATTGTGTATCCTAAAACACAAAGCTAGATCAGAAATGGAGTTTAAATCCCACTGATTTATGCCTCTTAGTGACTACAATGTATAGCAGGCAAAAAGTTCTGAATCTGGAAATCCATCTTTGGAGAATTGGAGGAAAAAACAATTTAAATACACCATACCCACTTTAGTAAAAGAAAAAACGGGAGGGGTGGCCTGCAGCCAAATCGGGCAGGGTTAGTGATTGTGTTACAGTTATTTGTTTATGTGTATGCATAATGAGAGACTAAGAACATTTCTATAGTTAGAAACCATATGTGAGAGTGTTTTCTACAAATATGCTGTATTATTTTTTAAGACTATTTTTTAGAGCAGTTTTATGTTCACAGCAAAATTGAGAGAAGGACATAGAGGTTTCTCATTACCCTCTTCTCCCAACACATGCTTAGCCTTCCTGTTGTTAACATCAACCACCAGAGCAGTACATTGTGTATGACTGATGAACCTGCCTTGGCACATCATTTTACTCAAAGTCCATAATTACTTTAGGGTTCACACTTGGTAAATATTCTGTGAGTTTGGACAATGTATGAGGATATGTATTTGCATTATAATAACATACAGAGTATTTTCATGGCCTTAGAAATCCTCTGTGCTCTACCTATAAGTACCCCGGCTCCTACCCTTGGCAACCACTGCTTTTTTTTACTGTCTCCATAGTTTTCCCTTTTCCACAGTGTTATATAGTTGGAATAGTGAAGTATGTAGGCTTTTCAAATTATCTTTTACTTAGTGATTTAAATTTCCTCCATGTCTCTTCATGGCTTGGTAGCTCATTTCTTTTTAGTGCTGAAGAATTCATTTTTTAATCCATTCACCTACTGAAGAACATTTTGGCTACTTCCAAGTTTTCACAATTTTGAATAAAGCCACTGTTAATATCTTGTGCTGATTTTTGAATGAATTTAAGTTTTTAACTCTGTGGGTAAGTGTTAAGGAGCACAGTTGCTGGATTGCATAGTAAAAGTTTGTTTAGTTTGGTAAGAAACTGCCAAACTCTTCCAAAGTGGCTGCACCATTTTTGCATTCCCACCAGTAAAGAATGAGTTACTGCTGCTCCACATCCTTGCCAGGATTTGATGATAGTGGTGTTCTAGATTTTGACCATGCTAATAAATATGTGGTGACACTCCATTTTATTTAGCATTTCCCTGACACACAGTTTTGAACATCTTTTTGTATACTTGTTTGCGATTCATATATATCTTCTTTAGTGATGTATCTGTTGAGGTGTTTGGCCCATTTTAAAATTTTTGTTGTTGAGTTTGAGCTCTTTGTATATTTTGGATAACGATTGTTATCCAAAACAGATGTATCTTTTGCCAGTTTTTTCTTCCAGCCTGTAGTTTGTTTTTTTATCCTGTTGATAGTGTCTTTTGCAGAGCAGAAATGTTTAATTTTAGTGAAGCCCCATTTCTGAATTGTTTTTCTTAGATATGTCTTGGTGCTATATCTAAGAAGTCATCACCAAACCCAAGTATATGTAGATTTGCTCCTATGTTATTAATCTATCTCTGTTTATTCTCTTGTCAATACCACACTGCCTTAATTACTGTAGCTCTATAGGACGTATTGAAGTTAGGTAGTGTCATTCTCCAACTTTGTTCCCCTTCATTATAGTGTGGTTATTCTGTCTTTTGCCTTTCAATATAAACTTTAGAATATCGCCACCCCCCCCCGAAAAAAAAAAAAAACTTGGTAGGATCTTGATTGGGATTTCATTGAATCTGCAGATCAAGTTGGGAAGAAGAGACATCTTGTAGTATTGAATGTTATCTAGGCACATGGAATATCTCTCCATTTCTTTAGTTTTTCTTTGATTTATTTCATCATAGTTTCAGTTTGCCTCATATAGATCTCATTTTGTTAGATTTATACCTGTTTCATTTTGGAATGCTAATGTATATGATACTGTTTTTAATTTCAAATTCCACTTGTTCATTGCTTATATGGAGAAAATTGATTAACTTTTGTATATTGTCCTGTAACTTTGCTATAATCATTAGTTCCAGGAGTTTTTGTTGTTATTATTGATTCATCTGAATTTTCTGCATGGACAATCATGTTTTCTAAAACAAAGACAGCTGTCTTTCTTTCTGGCCAGTATGCCTTTTTCTTCTTCTTTCCCTCCCTCTTCTCTCTTTTCTTCCCTCTCTTTCTTCCTTCCTCTTTCTACCTTTCTTCCTTTCCTTTCTTTGTCCTTATTGCATTAGCCAGGAGTTCCACCACCATGTTGACAAGCATTGATGAGAAGGAACATTCTTGCTTTGTTTCTGAGGGAAAGTTTCTAGTTTCTTACCATTAAATACGATGCTAACTGTAGGTTTTTGTAGATAGCCTTTATCAAGTTGAGGAAGTTCTCCTCTATTCCTAGTTTACTGAGAGTTTTTATTACAAATGACCATTGAATTTTTCTCAAATGCTTTTTTGCAGTTACTGATATGACTATGCAATTTTCCATCTTTAGTTTGTTTATATGATGGATTACACTATTAACTTTTGGATGTTAAACCAGCACTGTGTACCTGGGATAAAACCTCCTTGGTTATATTGTATAATTCATTTTTTTTACACTGTTGGTTTTATTTCCTAATATTTTGTTGAGGTTTTTGTTTTTTCATCTGTGTTTATGAGAGGTATTGGCCTATGGTTTTCTTATAACGTCTGTCTGATTTTGGGTGTTAGATAATACTGGCCTCATAGACTTAAGTTAAGAAGTAGTCTCTCTGTTCTTATCCTCTGGAAGAGGTAGAGAACTGATATTATTTCTTCCTTAAGTTTGGTAGAATTCATCAGTGAACTCATCTGGACCTGGTTCCTTCTGTTTTGAAAGCATATTAATTATTAATTCTGTCTCTTTGATGGATATAAGTCTATTCAAGCTTGTTTTTGTGTCAGTTTTGGCATATTGTGTCTTCAAGAAACTGGTTTGATTCATTGAGGTTATCAAATTTGCCAACAGAATTGTTCATAGTATTCCTTTCAAAGTTCCTGGGATCTATAGTTATGGCCTTTCCTTATGTTCTGATATTAATAATTGTGACCTCTCTTTTTCTTAGTCATATATGTATTTTATATCTTGTTTGTCTGATGTACAATAAAGACTCACTTTATTGTATGAATTACTAAAGCAACCTGATATCTGGGACCAGATAATAGCCAGTTATTGATATTGGTAATTCTGTCTAAAAGGAAAGAAAATTAATTTGGTTTTTAGATATAAGTCATTGGAAAGAGGCTGTAGTAGACCTTTATCGAGATTGAAGACTGCCTTATAAAGACATGTCACACTGTATAATAACAGAAGATACAGTGTGATTACAGATAGAAATTACAAGTTTTGTGTATTATGGTAGATGTCCATAAATTTTACTAATATAAAAGAACTTGTTATTGGATGGAAGGTAGTGGACATTTAATCAGGGCAGTTTAAGATCAAATGAGTATGATAAGGCAGGCTTATCAACTAAATCAGCATTGCCTGTTTCTTTTAAAAAGCGAGCTAGGATAATAGGAGGGACAGCTATTTTTAATAAGATTAATGGCAGGAAAGAGCAGGCCCTCTGAGACAAAGTAGCAGAAAGAAAATGTGTTTCATACATATCACAGAAGAAACTGTGGTAGATACATGGATCCTAGGCGGGAGAACACCCAAAAAGTTAATTGTTCAGAACTCTGAACTAAAAGATTGTGGCCTGGGTATAGAGAAAAGATGGTTGTGGGTGTGGGGAAAGTACAGATGATACCACACTATTCGTTTCCTAGAACTCCATTAATATAGAAAAGATAGTAGAGCCTTATAAGTGGTTGCAGCTAGATTGTGGACTTGTCCCAAGGGAGAGAATAAATTTTCTTTAGTTTAAACTACTTTCCCAACTGGATGAGTGCTTTTCTTCCCCAAAATGTTAAATTGCCAGTGCCACTCATGGCTGACCTTAGGAAGCTTTTCTCTGATGGGGTTTGGCAAATGAAGAGGTACTACAGCCTGGAGATTATTTTTTGCTTCAGTGAGAGAAGAGTGCTTAGAAATCTGTTGTATTATACATCTTCTCCACCCCTTATGTGACAAGTAGAAAGGAGCAGAGGAAAGATATATATATTATACACACCTATATATCTTCTTAGAGGAGGCAGTTGTTCTTAATTGCTACCACATAATTTAATGAACTTAGGGACATAAGCAATGACTGGAACAAGCTGGTCCCTATTGATGGTACTTGTCAATGTATGAGAATTTAGTTTTTCATTTAGTGGACTGGTTAATGCTTGGTGTGGTTAAATAAAACAATTATTGTGAGTTATAGGAAAGAGAAAATGATTTTAAGTCAAATACTGAGCTGTCTTCAATCTACATAAAATATATCTTAGAATCCAGAAATACATAGGTCTTTATACATAAATCATTTATAATGTTTCTTAGACATTGCTTTCTTATGGACTCAGACTTTGTTGAAGACTATTAGGACATTGAATATCACTTGTGTTTCCTGTACTAGTCTACCATGAGTTAAAGTGGCCTAATTGGAAATATTAAACTAATAATTAGGTAACATTTTTATTTTAAAAATTTTCAAATAGATACCGAGTAAACAGTAATATAATGAACCCTATGTGCCATTATCCAGCTTCAGTTCTTACAGTTTTGCTGTTTTTATTTATACCTCCTTACTCCCAGCCCCTTTAGATTTTTTTATACTTATTTTACTTGCATACATTGAAATGCATAAATCTTTTTTTTTTTCTTCATTTTACTTTTATTATTCATATGTGCATACAAGGCTTGGTTTATTTCTCCCCCCTGCCCCCACCCCCTCCCTTACCACCCACTCCACCCCCTCCCGCTCCCCCCTCAATACCCAGCAGAAACTATTTTGCCCTTATCTCTAATTTTGTTGTAGAGAGAGTATAAGCAATAATAGGAAGGAACAAGGGGTTTTGCTGGTTGAGATAAGGATAGCTATACAGGGCATTGACTCACATTGATTTCCTGTGCATGGGTGTTACCTTCTAGGTTAATTCTTTTTAATCTAACCTTTTCTCTAGTTCCTGGTCCCCTTTTCCTATTGGCCTCAGTTGCTTTAAGGTATCTGCTTTAGTTTCTCTGCATTAAGGGCAACAAATGCTAGCTAGTTTTTTAGGTGTCTTACCTATCCTCACCCCTCCCTTGTGTGCTCTCGCTTTTATCATGTGCTCATAGTCCAATCCCCTTGTTGTGTTTGCCCTTGATCTAATGTCCACATATGAGGGAGAACATATGATTTTTGGTCTTTTGGGCCAGGCTAACCTCACTCAGAATGATGTTCTCCAATTCCATCCATTTACCAGCGAATGATAACATTTCGTTCTTCTTCATGGCTGTATAAAATTCCATTGTGTATAGATACCACATTTTCTTAATCCATTCGTCAGTGCTGGGGCATCTTGGCTGTTTCCATAACTTGGCTATTGTGAATAGTGCCGCAATAAACATGGATGTGCAGGTGCCTCTGGAGTAACAGTCTTTTGGGTATATCCCCAAGAGTGGTATTGCTGGATCAAATGGTAGATCGATGTCCAGCTTTTTAAGTAGCCTCCAAATTTTTTTCCAGAGTGGTTGTACTAGTCTACATTCCCACCAACAGTGTAAGAGGGTTCCTTTTTCCCCGGAAATGCATAAATCTTCACTGCTTTTGTATGCTGGACGAGCTTGTCCTATAACCCTAACTGGGGGTGACAGGTGATGCTAGAAAAGACAACAGACAAGACAAAACACGCATAAAGCTGGGACCAGGTGGGCTGGGTGCGCGGATGAAGACACATGAGCCCTTCCACCTCCAGTGAGTTTATTATACACAGTGGCAACATGAGGTGGAGAGGTAATTCTCGGGGGAGGGGGCGTGACACTGTGATCCTTGGGAACAGGAGGAACCTGTTACAGGTTTTCTCTGAATGTAAACATCTTAGGAAAAACAGCTGTACTGCATCTTGCCCACTTCTGCAGTTGAGGTTTTGCCAATCCAAGCGTGCAAATTACTGGATATAACTATACTTGCTCCCTTGGGCAGTTTGGGGCTGTGCCAAACTCAAACACGAAGCTTACTCAATATACCTGTTGGCTCCCCACAATCACTTAACTTCATCACATGGATACATCTATCTAACTCACATTCCTACGAAGCTGTGAAGCATTTTTATTATACCAAGAAGTTCTTCTTGTCTCTTCTGAGTCAATGCCTTGCTCCATCATCATCCTGCTCCAGGGCAGCCACTTTCTCTTTTTCACTCTACTTTAGTTGCATTTGTTCTAGAACTTTAGATCAATGGAACCCCCCTCAGGATATTCTTTTGTATTGAGCTCTTTTTAAGTCAGTATATGTGTTTGAGATTTGCCCATGTTGCTGAATTTATCAATTGTATGAGAAGATTGGGGGCCTAAAAGGAAGGTTCGCAGAGTAGACATAGGAACAAAACCAGGAAGATTTGATGGGACATGGGAAATGCTGGTGAGATATTGTTTAGCCTGAGATGTGTCATTTTAATGAGTTCACATGTGTTTTCTCCACCCACTAATACATCTCCAGCATCAAGAACAAATTTAAATAATAGGAACTGAAAATAGAATAATTGAGTTACAGTAGATAGCATAGTTTGGAAACAGATTTAAAAAGGAGATGCAAGACTGAGAATTTGTGGTCAGAAAGAATAGGGGTCCATTTGAATGAAAGGATCCTTGAAATGAGTGTAGCAGGTCAGTCTTTACAATATTTAATAATTTTATTATACAGGTAGAATTATATTCAGCCTAACAAATCCCAAAAAGTATTAAAGCAGTATCAAAGACTTTCAAACGTTATTGACTGCATCCTGTAGTAAGAAGTACATTGTATGTCATGACCTAGTTGTTATATTATGTATATAACTGAAATGAAAATTGCACAAACCAAAGCTTAAACAATACAAGTATTATATACTTTAATACTCTATTCTGATGTATTCCACTTAAAAAAAAAAGACTAATTGCAACCACTTAGATTGATTACATGACCAAGTGATGGATTTTGATTAGCAGGTTGAAAAACACTGATTTGCATGATAATTCTGTCAGTGCGCCACAATTTAGAATTACAGAGAACATCACCAAAGAGGCAGAGTGGAAACATCAGAAAGCCAACTTTCTGTCCATGGCATAGTTATCACCTGGAGTATTCCAGAATTCAAAATTGAAACTATGATGATTTCCTGAGCTGCAAAACACTTTAAAAAAAAAACAACAAATTGCAAGCAGATGATAAAATAGCAGATACATCTATCCACTATACCCCTCCTCCATATCAACAGGTACTACATGGAGAAGTCCTTCCAGGCTCACAGTCTCTAGACTGGGAAAAATGAGATAGAGATTTTCCTACCATTATGAGTCCCTTGGCAGGAAAAATGTGCCTGCCTTAACTCAGAAGTGTCACCAGTACCTGTATGTCTGCAGCTCTTGAAGCCAGTTAAAGATAAACAGTAGGAGTGGGACTAGTGCCAGCCAGCATGCAAAACCCTGACCTTTGACAACTCCATTTTGGCTAGGAAAACACCACATCTGAGAGGCTTTAAAAGCAATGAGTCATGCCATAACAGACATGCTCCAAAGAATTTCCCGGCAAGAGTCCCAGGCTGAACTTCACAGGCAGTCTGGGTCCCCTTCAGGCCCAACATACATCTTGTCAATTCTGGGCGTCAGGCACTATCTAGGGCAGGAAAAGAGACATTGACCTTGGGTTAAGAGAATTCAGTAGATAGTCTGCTCACAACCTCTCAAAAGATGTAACCTTAAAAAGATAATCACTGAGTAAGCTAGATAGTGAAGACTTAGATAAATAACCTAATTCTTAAATATATAGACAAGGAAGTAGAACCAAAGAATCAAGAGCAAACAGGGAACACTGACCTCACCAAACAGAACAGACAAGTGCCAGTGATTCACTTGCATCAGATGGAGATAGGAGACTTTCCAGACCAACAATTCAAAATGGCTAGTTATCTTTCTGATTTTGTATTTTGTTTTTGTGGTCTTTGGGATTGACAAAATGGCTGTTTTAAGGAATGAAGAGATCTCCAAGAAAGCACAGAAATTTACCAAAGGAATTTTACAGAGATAGAAACAAAACAAAACAAAAATCAAATGAATCCTGGTGCTGAAAACTACAATGAATGAAGAATACAGTGAAAAGCCTCAATAGCAGAATGGGATTTAACAGAAGAAAGAATCAGTGAACTCAAAGACAAGCTAGTTGAAAATACACAAAGGAGTAGAAAGTGTTCAAAGAAGTAGTAACAAAAAAGTTTCCAAAACTGGAGAAATACATAAATGTCCAGGTATAGGAAGCTGAATATTCAACCTGTATATCACCACCCCGTGACATATTGTAATCAAACTCAAAAAACAAGGACAGATGAGGATTCCAAAAGCAACAAGAGAAAAGCAAGTAACATATAAAGTTCACCCAATATATCTAGCACCAGATTTCTCAGTGGAGACTGCAGGCCAGGAGGGAATGGGATAATATATTCAGAGTGCTGAAGGGGAAAAACAAAAACTGACAACAAAACAACCTCAGCCATGAATACTGTGCCTATTAAAGTTACTCTTCAGAAATGAAGAAGAAATATACTTTCTCAAACAAAAGCTGAGGGAATTCCTTACCACAATACCTGTCCTGAAAGAAATACTAAATAGGGAAATAGTTCTCCAAACTGAAAGAAAAGGAGGCTAACATGTAAAAAGAAAACATCTGAAAGTATAAAACACACTGGTAGAAAGAATTGTGTAGACAAATTCAAAACATTCCAATAAAGTAACCATGGTATAGTATACCTCCTTATATACTTAATATGAAAACTAAAAGACAAAACCATTCAAAAGAATTATAACAATAGCAACTTGTCAAAGAGAGACAATATAGGAAGAAGGTGATTGTAACATCAAAGTTCAAAATGTATGGGGGTATGGAGCTAATGTGTTGAGTTTTATTCTGTTTCCTTTCTTTGTGGTCAAACTTAAGTTGCTATCTGTTTAGAATAGCTTATAGCTATATTTTTCATAAGCTTCATATTAACCACAGAGAAAAACTTACAGTAGGTACACTGAAAGTAAAAACCAAGAAATCACTACATACTACTAGAGAAGTTACCTCATCACAAAGGTAGATGGTAAGAGGAGAAAGGAAAAATGATTTACAGAACATCTAGAAAAGCAACAAAATGGCAGTAGTCAGACCTGATCATTAATTACCTCAAATATAAATGGATTATCTAGTTAAAAACATAGAATCACTGAATAAATAAAAATAACAAGACCTAACCATATGTTGGCTATAAGAAACTCACTTCACCTATATGGAAATGCACTGACAATCTTAAGGGTTGGGGGAAATAATTCCAATGGAAACCAAGCCAGAGTAGGAGTCCACACACGCACACACACACACACGTTTGCATTAGATATTTTTTATATCTAATTTAGTTTGTTATATATATATTTGACAAAATAAGACTTAATCCAAAACCTATTAAAAAACAACAACTGGGCTTTATGATGTGTATCCCATAATCCCAGTTACTCAGGAGACTGGGATCAAGGGCAGCCTATGGAAAATAACAAGACTCAAGGAGAAAAAAAAATCAACCCGCAGTGTTATTGAATATTTAATGACCTGGGAATGTGTTAAGACTACCACGTTAAATAAAAATGGGGGAAGAGTTTACAGAGGAACACTAAAAACTAAAAAGTGATAAAGAACAGTGTACAGTGATAAAGAGGTTAATACACAAGAGGTTTTAACAATTTCAATGCCCAACATTGGAGCACTTAAGTATATAAAGCAAATACTAATAGACCCAAAGGAAGAGATAAATGGCAACACAGTATTAGGGGACTTCATTATGCCACTTTGAGCAGTGGACAGATTATCTAGACAGAGAATCAGCAAAGAAACTTCTGGATTAAGTAGCATTGACCAAACCATGTAGACATTTACAGAAAATTCCATCCAATACTTGAAGAATACACATTCTCCTCAACAGCACACAAAGTATTCTCCAGGATAGACCATATGTGGGGCACAAAACAAGCCTCAACAAATTTGTAAAAATTGAAAATCAAGTAACTTTTCTGACCACAATGAAATAAGGTGGGAGTCATGAAAATACATGGAAACGAATCAACATGCTCCTGAACAACCAATGAGTCAATGAAAAAATTAAAAAGGATATCAGAACGTTTCTTCAAACAAATGAAAATAGAAACACAACAAATCAAAACCTGTGGGAAAATACCTATGTAAAAAATTGATATCAAGCAAATAAGCTAAAGGAACTAGAAAGATAGGAGGAGGAGAATATAAGGGATTCAAATAGGGAAGGAAGAAGTGAAATTGTCCCTATTTGTAGATGATATTCTATACCTGAAAGACCCCAAAACCTCAATCAAAAAACTCTTAGATCTCATAAATACATTCAGCAAAGTAACAGGATACAGAGTCAATACACAAAAATCAGTAGCATTTCTATACACAAACAATGAACAGTCTGAGAAATGAGGAAAACAATACTATTCACAATAGCTTAAAAAAATACCTAGGAATAAATTTAACAAAGGAAGTGACTGATCTATCCAATGAATATTACAAGTCAGTAAAGAAAGAAATCAATAAAGACATCAGAAGGTGGAAGGACATCCCATGCTTGTGGATCAGGAGAATCAGTGTTGTGAAAATTACTGTACTACTAAAAACACTCTATATGTTCAATGCAATCCCTGTCAAAATTCCAATGACATTCTTCAATGAGATAGACAAGTCAACCCTAAAGTTCATATGGAAGCACAAAAGACCTCAAAAAGTCAAAACAATTCTGAACCAAAAGAGCAAAGCTGAAGGAACCACGATACCTGACTTCAAACTATACTACAAGTCATAGAATAAAAATAGCATGGTATTAGCACAAAAACAAAAATGAAGACCAGTGGAATAGAATGGAAGACCCAAACACAAACCCACACAAGTACAGCAATCTGATTTTCAACAAAGGAGCCCAAAATAGGCATTGCAGGAAAAGTAGCTCTTCAACAAATGGTGCTGGGAAAATTGGATTTCCACCTGCCAAAGACTGAAATTAGATCCCAGCTTTTCACCTTGTATTAGTATCGATTCAAAGTGGATCAAAGATCTTAATGTAAGATTGGAAATGGTGAAATTAATCCAGTAAAAAATAGAGAACACACAGGACCACATAGGCATAGGTAATAACTTTATGAATAGAACTCAAATAGCTCAGCAATTAAGAGAAAATATTGACAAATGGGACTGAATGAAGCTAAAAAGCTTCTGCATAGCAAAGGAAATAATCACCAACAAAGGAAATGTAGGTGGAAGAGACAACCTACAGAATGGGAGAAAATCTTTGCCACCTATACATCTGAAAAGGGATTAATAACCAGAATATACAGGGAGCTCAAAGAATCAATCCACTGAATAAATGGGCAACTGAACTGAACAGACAATTCTCAAAAGTAGAAGTATAAATGACCAGCAAACATGAAGAAATGCTCAACATTTTTGGTCATAGAGGAAATGCAAATCAAAACTACACTGAGATTCCACTTCACCCAGTCACAATTATTATCAATAACACAAACAACTACAAATGCTGGTGAAGATGTGGGGAAAAAGGAACACTTCTACACTGTTAGTGGGAATGTAAATTAGTGCAACTGCTATGGAAAGCAATATGGAAGTCCCTCAAACTAAAAATAGAGCTACCATATGATCCAGTGATACCAGTCCCAGCCATATATCTGAAGGAATGTGCTCCAGAATATGATGGAGCTACTTGCACATTCATGTTTATTGAAGCACTATTTGCAATAGCCAAGCTTTGGAAACAGCCCAGATGTCCCATGGCTGATGAATGGATTAAGAAAATGTGGTATAAATACATAATGGAGCTTTTATTCAGCCATAAAGAAGAATGAAATTATGTTGTTTGCAGGTAAATGGATGGAACTGGAGAACATCATGTTAAGGGAAGTAAACCAGGTTTAAAAAGTCAGAGGTCACATGTTTCCCTTCTTATGTGGAAGCTAGACTTACAAGTTAAATGTATATATAAATACATATAATATCGCTACAATATATGAGTGTATGTGTATATATACATATATAGGGAGAGAAAGAGAACAAAATTGTATTAGTGAGACTGAGGGGACTATAGGAGAGAGGAGAGGGAAAGAAAAGAAAGGACAAAAATTACTGAAACAACTCATCTATATATGAATATAATATAACATACTGTATGTAAACTGTTGAATATTAGGTGATAAGGATGAAATAATTGGGTGATTAATTTGGTTAAAGTACAATATATATGGGCCTGAAGTACCAAGGCAAAACCCTCTTGGACTATCAATATACTTTTAAAAAATGAAGGAGAGGAGGGCATAATTGTTCTTTTCTGTAGATAGATACCAGTGGGAGGGTGTGGACATAAGGAAAGGGTGTGCGTCAGAGCTTCTGCTTATATGCCAATACCAGGACTGGGATGCCAGAGCAGTAACTCCAGAGCTTAAACTAAGACTGAAAGTCTATTGTTCCTGAACTCATGTTTTTCCTTTTTAAATTTTTTCTTACTATGTTATTTTTTCTTTTCTTTTGTTTTTGTTTTTTTCATTCTTTTTTTACCATTGATTTTTTGTTTGTTTTGTTATTGTGTTTTCTGTTTTTATTTCTGTTCCTATTATCTTTTTTCTTTCTGTACTGTCAACTTTACCATCATCATCTTCTCATTCTTTCTCTCACCCCCTTCACTCTCCCTCCTTCTCCTGTGCTAAAATCCATTGCTCCCCTCCCCAACAACTTGTTCTGCCCCTTCTCACCTACTCTCTCCCCCAGCCCTCACCTTCCCCTTCCATTCTCCCCCAACCTGTCACCAGACTACCCTTCTCTCCTACACACTCATCACCTGCTGACCAACCTACTATACCAACTTTATACAACCCCAACCCCCTTCAATCCCTAACACAAGCACCCTCTATTACAACAAAGAAATACACCCAAACACACACAAGGACTACAAAAACCAGCATCTTCTGAGCTGCATCCCCCACTCACTGACTCCACTTCCCACTTCCCCCTTTAGTGCTACTCTATCCATCTCCTCAAATTTCTATAGCTAGCCTTACACTAGCTCCCCAACTCCCACTGCTTACAGATATTACCACCAAGAGGTCTTCTATATAATATATAAACTACTGGTCATGTATTAAACCTGTGAATTAGTTATTACTAAATTACACCCAGACCAGGGACAGAAATAACACACCAATCTGGCTAAAAACCCAAGACAGCCACAAAACAAAAATTAAATCATGGGAAAGAAAACAGGTGACTAAAACCACCAACTAGCCTATCAAGAACATAGTTGCACAGTACCAAGTGGAGTGATGGGTAGAAGAAAAAGGGATGGAAACCACTGTCCCCCCAAAAATAATTTAATACAGGATTCAGAGGGAAATGAAGAAAATGGATACCGAGTTAAGGACTCCAACACAACAAAAATAAATGACACCAAGGAACAAAACAATGCCCACAAAAACAGCCTCAGAGAAGAAATCCTGCAAGTAATCACTGAGAATTTCATGGAGATGATACTAGACACAGTTAACCAAAATGTACAAGATGCACTCTAGAAATTTCAAGACACCAAAAATAAAGAATACGAGAAGACACAGAAACAAATAAGTGAACTCATAGGGCCCTAAATAAACACCACAGAGAACACTATAAATAGAGATAAATGAATTAAAGATGAAAATGGAAAAATAAAGAGGAAGTGACCCATGATATGGAAAACCTCAGGAAAAAGAAACAGAAACACAAAACACAGTGGAAGGCCACTCCAGCAGACTAGAACAAGCAGAAGACAGAATCTCAGGACTCAAAGATAAAATAGAAATTAAAGGAAAAACTGAAGAACTGTTAGTCAAACAACTCAAGATCTGTGAAAGGAATATGCAAGAACTCAATGACTCCATCAAAAGACCAAACCTGAGGATCATGGGCATTGAAGAAGGAGAAGAGGTCCAAGCAAAAAGGGATTCGTAATATAGTCAATAAAATAGTAACAGAAAATTTCCCAAATCTAGAGAAAGTTATGCCCATACAGGTACAGGAAGCCTCCAGGACACCAAACAGACTTGACCAAAATAGAACTTCCCCATGACATGTCATTAAAACAACAAACAGAGAACAGAGAAAGAATATTGAAAGCTGTAAGAGAGAAAAAACAAATAACATATAAAGGTAAACCCATCAAAATCAGAGCAGATTTCTCAACAGAAACCTTAAAAGCAAGAAGGGCATGGAGTGAGGTATTCTGGGCACTGAATGAAAATAACTTCAACCCTGGGATACTCTACCCAGAAAAACTAACATTCAAAATAGATGGAGCAATAAAAGTCTTCCATGATAAGCAGAAACTAAAACAATATGTGACCACAAAGCCACCATTACAACAGATTCTTCAAAGAATCCTGCACACAGAAAATGAAAGCATATAAAACCTTGAAAGGACAGGCAGTACCAAACCATAGGAGAAGACAAGACAAGGACTCAGAGAGTAACACTGATTCAGCTGCACACAATCAAACCCTTAAACAACAAAAACAACTAAATGACAGGAATCACTACATACCTATCAATATTAACACTGAATGTCAATGGACTCAACTCCTCCAACAAAAGACAATGTTTTACAAACTGGATTAAAAAGAAAGATCTAACACTCTGTTGTTTACAGGAGACCCATCTCATTGACAGAAACAAGCACTGACTTAGGGTGAAAGGCTGGAAGAGGATTTACCAAACCAATGGCCCCTGAAAACAGGCAGGAGTAGCAATACTTACTTAAACAAAGTAGACTTCAAACTTACATTGAACAAATGAGATAAAGAAGGACTAATAAAAGGGGGAAATACACCAAAATGAAATAATAAGTATCAACCTATATGTACCCAATCTCAGTGCACCCAATTTCATCAAACATACTTTAAAGGATTTAAAAGCACATATAGACTCCAATACAGTGGTAGTGAGAGACTTTTGTTTTCTTTTTTTTATTATATTCATATGTGCATACAATGTTTGGGTCATTTCTCCCCCCTTTCCCCCGCCCCCTCCCTTACCCCCCCAACCCCTCTCTACCAGGCAGAAACTATTTTGCCCTTAACTCTAGTTTTGTTGAAGAGAGAGTATAAGCAATAATAGGAAGGACCAAGGGTTTTTGCTAGTTAAGATAAGGATAGCTATACAGGGAGTTAACTTGCATTACTTTCTTGTACATGTGTGTTACCTTCTAAGTTAATTCTTCTCAAACTAACCTTTTCTCTAGTTCCTGATCCCCTTCTCCTATTGGCCTCAGTTGCTTTAAAGTATCTGCTTTAGTTTCTCTGTGTTGAGAGCAACAAATGCTATCTAGTTTTTTGGGTGGTTTACCTATCCTCATACCTTCCTTGTGTGTTCTCACTTTATCATGTGATCCAAGTCCGATCCCCTTGTTGTGTTTACCCTTCATCTAATGTCCGCATATGAGGGAGAACATATGATTTTTGGTCTTTTGGGCCAGGCTAACCTCACTCAGAATGATGTTCTCCAGTTCCATCCATTTACCTGCGAATGATAACATTTCATTCTTCTTCATGGTTCATAAAATTCCATTGTGTATAAATACCACATTTTGTTAATCCATTTGTCAGTAGTGGGGCATCTTGGCTGTTTCCATAACTTGGCTGTTGTGAATAGTGCTGCAATAAACATGGGTGCAGGTGCCTCTGGAGTAACCTGTGTCACATTCTTTTGGGTATATCCCTAAGAGTGGTATTGCTGGATCATATAGTAGATCAATGTTTAGATTTTTAAGAAGCCTCCAAATTTTTTTCCAGAGTGATTGTACTAGTTTACATTCCCACCAGCAGTGTAAGAGAGTTCCTTTTTCCCCACATTCTCGCCAACACCTGTTGGTAGTGGTGTTGCTAATGATGGCTATTCTAACAGGGGTGAGGTGGAATCTTAGTGTGGTTTTAATTTGCATTTTCTTTATTGCTAGGGATGGTGAGCATTTTTTTCATGTGTTTTTTGGCCATTTGAATTTCTTCTTTTGAGAAAGTTCTGTTTAGTTCACTTGCCCATTTCCTCATTGGTTCATTAATTTTGGGAGAATTTAGTTTTTTGAGTTCCCTATATATTCTGGTTATCAGTCCTTTGTCTGATGTGTAGCTGGCAAATATTTTCTCAGTGGGGGACTTTAATACCCCCCTATCACCAATAGATAGGTCATCCAAACAAAAAATCAATAAAGAAATTCTAGGACTAAATCACACCATAGATCAAATGGACCTATCTGATGTCTACAGAAAATTTCATCCAACACCCACACAATACAAATTCTTCTCAGCAACCCATGGAATCTTCTCCAAAATTGATCATATCTTAGGGCACAAAGCAAGCCTCAGCAAATATAAGAAAATAGAACTAATTCCCTGCATTTTATCTGATCACAACGCATTAAAACTAGAACTCAACAACAAAAACAACAGCAGAAAATATGCAAACAATTGGAAGCTGAACAACACATTGCTTAATGATCAGTGGGTCACAGATGAAATAAAAGAGGAAATTAAAAGGTCACTGGAATTCAATGAAAATGAAACATGACCTACAAGAACCTATGGGACACAGCAAAGGCAGTCTGAAGAGGAAAGTTTATAGCCATGAGTGCATATATTAAAAGGACAGAAAGATCTCAAATCAATGACCTAATACTACATCTCAAACTCCTAGAAAAATGAGAACAAGCAAAACCCAAAACAAGCAGAAGGAGAGAAATAATAAAAATAAGGTCTGAAATTAATGAAATAGAAACCAAAAAACCACCCAAAGAATCAATGAAACAAAAAGCTGGCTCTTTGAAAAAGTAAAAAAGATTAACAGATCCCTGACTAAAATGAGAGAAAAAACCAAATCAGTAAAATCAGAAATGCAAAGGGGGAGATAAAAACAAACACCACGGAAATCTAGGGAATCATCAGAGACTACTTTGAGAAACTGTTTTCCAACAAATTTGAAAATCTTGAAGAAATGGACAAATTTCTAGATACTTATGACCATCCAAAACTGAACCAAGAGGATATTAATCACCTGAATAGATCTATAACACAAAATGAAACTGAAGGAGCAATAAAGAGTCTCCCCCAAAAAGAAAAGTCCAGGACCTGATGGATTCTCTGCTGAATTCTATCAGACCTTTAAAGAAGAACTGATACCAACACTCCTTAAACTGTTCCATGAAATTAGAAAGGGAAGGAACACTGCCTAACCCATTTTATGAAGCCAGTATTACACTCATCCCAAAACCAGACAAGGACACCTCCAAAAAGGAGAACTATAGGCCAATCTCCTTAATGAACATTGATGCAAAAATCCTCAACAAAATAATGGCAAACCGAATTCAACAACACATCAAAAAGATTATTCACCACGACCAAGTAGGCTTCATCCCAGGGATGCAGGGGTGGTTCAACATATTCAAATCTATAAATGTAATACAGCACATTAATAGAAGCAAAGACAAAAACCACTCGATCATTTCAATAAATGCAGAAAAAGCCTTTGATAAGATCCAACAGCACTTCATGATAAAAGCTCTAGAAAAACTAGGAATAGAAGGAATATACCTCAACATTGCAAAGGCTATATATGACAAACCTATAGCCAACATCATACTCAATGGAGATAAACTGAAACCATTTCCCCTAAAATCAGGAATGAGACAAGGGTGCCCACTATCCCCACTACTATTCAACATAGTACTGGAATTCCTAGCCAGAGCAATTAGGCAAGAAGAAGAAATAAAAGGAATACAAATAGGTAAAGAAACTTTAAAAATATCCCCATTTGCAGATGACATGATCATATCTTAAAGACTCAAAAAACTCTACCCAACAAATCCTAGACACCACAAACAACTACAGCAAGGTGGCATTATACAAAATCAACTTAAAAAAATCATTAGCTTTTCTATACACCAATAACAAACAAATTGAGAAAGAGTATATGGAAACAATTCCATTTACAATAGCCTCAAAAAAAAATCAAATACCTAGGAGTAAACTTACCAAAGGATGTGAATGACCTCTACAAGAAGAATTAAAAACCACTGAGGAAAGAGATTAAGGAAGACTACAGAAGGTGGAAAGATTTCCTGTGCTCATGGACTGGCAGAATCAACATAGTAAAAATGGCTATACTACCAAAAGCAATCTACGTGTTTAACACAATTCCCATAAAAATTCCAAAGACATTCATCACAGAAATTGAAAAATCTACCCTAAAGTTCATTTGGAAACACAAGAGACTGCGAATAGCCAAGGCAATACTCAGCAAAAAGAGCAATGCTGGAGTTATCACAATACCTGACTTCAAACTATATTACAAAGCAATAGCAATAAAAACAGCATGGTATTGACCCAAAAACGGATATGAACACCAGTGGAACAGAATAGAGGACTGGGATATGAATCCACATGGCTATGCCCACCTTATTTTTGACAAAGGTGCCAAAAACATACAATGGAAAATAGACAGCCTCTTCAACAACTGTGGCTGGGAAAAGTGGTTATCCATCTGCAAAAAACTGAAACTAGATCCATGTTTATCACCCTGTACTAGTGACAAGTCAAAATGGATCAAAGACCTTAATATCAGACCTGAAACTCTGAAGTTAGTACAGGAAAGTGTAGGGAATACTCTGGAAGTAATAGGTATAGGCAAGGACTTCCTCAGTAGAACCCCAGCAACTCAGCAACTAAGGGAAAGGATGGACAAATGGGACTACATGAAATTAAAAAGCTTCTGCACAACAAAAGCAATGGTCTCTAAACTGAAGAGACCACCCACAGAGTGGGAAAAAATATTTGCCAGCTACACATCAAAGAACTGATAACCAAAATATACAGGGAACTCAAAAAACTAAACTCCCCCAAAATCAATGTGCCAATAAAGAAATGGGCAACTGAACTAAACAGAACTTTTTCAAAAGAAGAAATCCAGATGGCCAAAAACATGAAAAAATGCTCACCATCTCTGGCCATAAAGGAAATGCAAATCAAAACCACACTAAGATTCTACCTCACCCCTGTTAGAATAGCTATCATCAAAAACAGCACCACTAACAAATGTCGGCGAGGATGTGGGGAAAAAGGAACCCTCATACACTGCTGGTGAGAATGCAAGCTAGAACAACCACTCTGGAAAACAGTACAGAGGCTTCTTAAAAAACTAAACATAGATCTGCCATATGATCCAGCAATACCACTCCTAGGAATATACCCAAAGGAATGCGACTCAGGTTATTCCAAAGGCACCCGCACACCCATGTTTATTGCAGCGCTACTCACAATAGCCAAATTATGGAAACAGCCAAGATGCCCCATACTGACGAGTGGATTAAGAAAATGTATACACGTGGAATTTTACTCAGCCATGAAGAAGAATGAAATCTTGTCATTTGCAAGTAAATGGATGAAACTGGAGACCCTCATCTTAAGTGAAGTTAGCCAGACTCAGAAGGCCAAAAATCATTATGATCTCCCTCATATGTGGACTTTACACCTAAAACAGATGCAGTAATATTATTGGACATGGGTCATACACTAAGGGAAGAACACATACAGGAGGAATATGGAAAGGTAGGAAACCCAAAACTTCAAAGTGTTTGATGTGCTCGCTGCAGAGGAACGAATATAGTAAAAACAGCAGAGATCACTATGGGAAGGTGACCGGGAAGTAGTGAAGAGATCTGGTAGAGATGAACCAATGTGGGTTATAATACACACGTGCATGGAAGCAATGCTAGGAATCTCTCTGTATAGCTATCCTTATCTCAACTAGCGAAAATGCTTTGTCTTTCTTATTATTGCTTATGTCTTCTCTTCAAAAAATTGGAGAAAAGGGCAGAACAGGTTCTGCCTGGATGTGAGGGGGGTAGGGGGTAGAGGGAGGGGGAGGGGAGCAGTGGGGAGAAATGACCCAAACAATGTATGCACATATGAATAATGAATAAATAAACCAAAAAAAGAGAAAGGGTGAATATGGTAGATGTATTTTGCTTTCATATATGAAAATAGAAGAATGAAACCTGTTGAAACTTTTCTAAGAAGGGAACAGGTGGGTGAAGGAGAATAATGGAAGAGATAAATCTAACTAAGATATACTGTAAGCACATATGTAAACAACACAATGTATGTCCCTGTAAAACTATCATATGCTAATAAAAATTTTTTTAAGAAGAAAAAAGATCATTCATCATGGTCAAGTGGGAGTCACTATGGTTCAAGATCTACAAATCAGTAAATGTGATATATCACATCAACAGAATCAACATGGCAAAATATATATGATAATTTTAATAAACAGAAAACTGATAAAATTTAATATCCTTTCATGCTAAAATTCTCAACAAATTAGGTATAGGAGGAATGAATCTCCACAAAATAAAGACCCTATATTGACAAACCTATATACCAAATGGGAAAAAAACTAAAGACTTTTTTTTCTCTAAGGTCTAAAACAAGACAAAGATGCCCACTTTCACCACTTCTATTCAATACACTACTGGAAGTCCAGCCAGAACAATTAAACAAAAGAAAGAAGGGCATCCAAATTATCCCTGTTTGCAGATGACTTACAAATTGACTTACATACAGTCCAAAAGATTCCATCAAAAGATAATAAATTCAGTAGAACTGGAGGATACAAAACCAACGTAGAAAAATCAGTAGTGTTTCTATGTATCAATAGTGAACTGTCTGAAAAAGAAATCAAGAAGGCAATCCCACTTTCAGTGACTCCAAACAAACAAATAATCAAAAATCCTAAAAGTAAATTTAACTAAGGAGGTTAAAAAATCTGTACAATGAAAACCAAGAAAACATTGATAAAAAATGAAGTGGACACAAATAATGGAAAGATGGCCCATGTTCATAGATTGGAAGAATTAATAATGTTAAAATGTCTATGCTATCCAAAGTGTTCTACATATTTAATGCAAACCCTAACAAAACAGCCATGTCATACTTAATTGAAATCGAAGAAACAATCCTAAAATTTATATGGAACCATGAAAGAACCTGAATATCCAATCTTTAGCAAAAAAAAAAAAAACAAAGCTGAGCATCAGACTTCTTAACTCCCAAATAGCTCACAAAGCTGTAGTGAGCAAAGCAGCATAAAAACATACATAGACACAGATCAATGGAACTGAATAAAATGCGCTTAAACTATGCACTTACATTCAAATGCTTTTTTTTTTTTTTTAAAACAAAGGTACTAAGAACACTTTTGGGCAAGGATACTGTCTTCAATAAATGATACTGGATGTCTACATATAAAAGAATGAATGGTTCTAGACCCTCTATCTTTCACAATATACAAAAATGAATTTAAAAATGGATTAAAGATTTAAATTAAAACTGGAAACTATAACACCACATAAGGGAAGACAACATAAGGAAAAAACTTTTTTTTTAATTATTCATTTATTCACATGTGCATACAATGTTTGGGAAACACTTTTTGACATTGGTCTGGGCATAGATTTTTTTTTTTGCTAAAAACAAAAGTACCAGCAACGAAAGCAAAGATAAACAACTGGGAATACATAAAACTAAAAAGCTTTTGCATAGCAAAGGAAAAAATCAACAGAATGAAGAGACAACCTATAGAGTGGGAGGAAATATTTGCAAACTTATTTGACAAGGGAATAATCTCCAGAATATATAAGGAACTCAACAGCAAAAAATTTAAAAGCCCACAAACAAACCAATTAAAAATGGCAAAAGAAAATGAAATGGGCAAAAGAACTAAATAGACACGCCTCAAAAGAAGATGTACAAATTACCAACAAGTATATGAAAAAATGCTCACCATCACTAAAGATCAAAGAGATGCAAATTAAAACCACTATGAGTTATCACCCCATTCCAGTTGGGATGGCTATAATCAAGAAGACAAAAACTAAAAAATGCTGATAAAAATGTAAAAAAGGGGGACCCATACATTGTTGGTGACAAAGTAAATGATTACAGCTACTATGGAAAACAGTATGGAGTTTCCTGAAAAAAAATTACCATATGATCCAGTAATCCCACTACTGTGTATGAATCCAGAGGATATGAAATTAATATATTGAAAATACATCTACACTCCCATGTTCATGCAGCACAATTCCCAGTAGTCCAGGTTAGCGTCTTGGAACACTCTAACACCATATCCCAGTAAAAGAAATTAAGACTTATTGATTGGGTCCAGGTCTGGGCCTGGACCATCTTTTATACCATCAAAGAATACCAACGCCCTAACAAAGGACACAATAGCCACCCTGAAGAGGCTCTCATTACCCCAAAATGAGAACATTTAAGCTTCAATACTGGTAATAGTGCAATGTATCAAAATCCAAATATGCTTATCTTTGGAAATTTATAGGTAATAAATTTATTATCTTGAAAACTAGTTAATTAGGGAAAGATAAAACCACCACAGAGTAGTCAAATAATTAATAGAAATCTCTTAGTATTCTTATTCTTGCTAATAAGTGAAAAGTAAATGATAGGATATTCATACTTACTTTGCAATTTTTATTGAATTAATGGGTCTAGGCATTGAACATCAATGACTGCTAATATAAAGAAAGATAACCAGATGCTTTGTCCCTCCTGTTAAAAGAAGTAAACCTTTCATAGTCTTATCAAAATAATTGAATAATCTGAGTTTAAGTCTCTGGATCAACTTGCCAATTTACAGCTCAAAATACTGAAGACAGAGGAACAAGTTAAACTGTACCACAAATTTGCCATCAGTAAAGTCAAGATTGGAAAATTCCAGAGGCCAAGTGGACTTGAAATCAATAGTTGTGACTTACAATCTGACCTAATTAGTTCTGACCTTGGACAGTCATCTTTTCTCTCTGGGAGTCAGTTTTCAGCCCAGCAAAGTAAAAAGAGAGACAGGACTGGTGTAGACAGGCTCTCTCAAATCCTCATTAGTTCTGAAATTCTGAGCAGTTGAAATATGGCTAGTCAGCATTGAGCTGTGCTCTAAGTTGAATTTCAAAGACATAAGTACAAAAAAGAATGGAAAATACTAATAATTTTATAGTAACATCAGATTAATATTTTAGATATATTAAACAAAATATATTAATAAAATAAGTTTTGATTTCTTTTTATTTTTGATGTGTCGCAAGAAAATTTAAAGTTATAGGCTAGAGGTATGGCTTAAGTGGTAGAAGGCCTGTCTAGCAAGCACAAAATCCTGAGTTCAAACACCAGTACAGTCAAAACTGAATGAAAATAAAGTTACGTATGTGATTTGAATTGTATTTCTATTGGACAGGATTGTTTCTGACCTAACTTTCAATTAAGATTTTAATTTACAGTCCTATGAAGATCAAATCTAGAAAAAAAAAAATCAGTGATTAATCTCTCCTTACTACTAATTCTAACCCTAAATCTGTATTATCCTTGAAACATTAATGGCAGTTCAGAGAGAATTATATATATATATATATATATATATATATATATATATATATATATATATATATTTATTTATTGTTTTATTATTCATATGTGCATACAAGGCTTGGGTCATTTCTCCCCCCGCCCCCACCCCCTCCCTTACCACCCACTCCGCCCCCTCCCTCTCCTCCCCCCCTCAATACCCAGCAGAAACTATTTTGCCCTTATCTCTAATTTTGTTGAAGAGAGAGTATAAGCAATAATAGGAAGGAACAAGGGGTTTTGCTGGTTGAGATAAGGATAGCTATACAGGGCATTGACTCACATTGATTTCCTGTGCGTGGGTGTTACCTTCTAGGTTAATTCTTCTTGATCTAACCTTTTCTCTAGTTCCTGGTCCCCTTTTCCTATTGGCCTCAGTTGCTTTTAAGGTATCTTAAAAGAATTAAAATTGTATTTTAAAAGGAAGAATTTATAAATTAAAATTATATTTTAAAAGGAAGAATTTCCCTTCACTTCTGGAAAAATCTACATATTTTTCTTTGCCTCCTTCTTGTATCTAACTTGTCTATCTCATGTACTGTCAATCTGATCCAATGTGCTTTCATTTCGGGTATTTTTCATTCTAGAGGTTACATTTGTACTTTTTCAATGTCTTCAGTTTCTCATGCTCATGTTTCCCTGCACTTTCCTGAACATATGGACTGTGTTTCACAGCTGTTTTAATATCCTCATTTGATAATTCCATCATCTGTCATTTCTATGTCTGTTTCTATGGATGCATTTTCTCCTGATTACTGGTTATATTTTCCTGTCTGGTAATTTTTTTTTTTTTTTACCAGATGCCAGACATTGTGAATTTTAAGTTGTTGGATGCTAAACTTCCATGTTCTTTTATGTGGTATTGGATTTTGTTCAGGTACACACTTAGTTATTCACAGTCAGTTGAATCCCTTTCAAGATTTGACTTTAAGCTTTATTGGGCTATGTCCAGAGAAGTCTGTAGTCCAGGGTTAATTTATCTCCACTATGGCAACACCCTTCTGTGGACATACTAGATGTCCTCTGTATCATGAGGGCACTCTGACTAGTGGAAACAAACTATTTCCCTCCCAAATTCTATACATTCTGGCTGTCCTGATCTTGTAGGTTTTCTCTTCCCTGGGCTGTGCCTTAAAACTGCCTCTAGGCAGTAACCTGGGCAACCATACAGCTTGCTTTCTTTTTGGTTTCCTTCTTTCAGGGAAATCATGTGTTGGTTGTTCTTCTGTGTCTAAAAATCTTGATTTCATATAATTTCTCCAGTTTTCTAGTTGTCTAAGACAGGAGAGTAAATCCAGTTCTTGTCATTCTTGACAAGTGTCCTGACCAGGTTTTAATTTCATGGAAGAGTCATCCCTACCCTATTCCAGGAATCCGTGAGAAACTTGATCAAATTCAGTATAGAATTTGGAAGGAAAAGGTATGTGTCATTCTGTGTAGATACAACCCTTCTCTATATGCTTTGGCTTTGGCAAGTGTGTTAGCTTTCTGTCACTGTGACAAAATGCCTAAGACAATCAACTTATAAGAAGGAAAAGTTTGTTCCTTTTTTTTTTTTTTTTGATGGCACTGGGGATTGAACTCAAGGCCTACACACTTGCTAGGCAGGTGCTCTTACCACCTGAGCCATTCCACCAGCCCTGAGAAGGAAAAGTTTATTTTAGCTAATGCTTTCAGTCCATAACCAATTGGCTCTGTTGCTTTTAGGCCTCTGGTGAGGCAGCATATCATGGTAGGAAGTGTGTAGTGGAACAGCTGATCATCTCACAGCATCTGGGATTAGTGAAGGGGAGAGGAAAGAGCTGGGTCCCATATCTCCTTCATGGGCATGCCCCCATTGACCTAAAGTCTTTCAACTAGGACATACCTCTTTCAGGTTCCACCACTTTTCAATGACACCATGGGCTGGTGGCCAAGCCTTTAAAATATGGGCATTTGGGGAATATTTATCACGCCAGGTTTGATAAATAACCAGGTTATTATGATAATGAAACTACAATTAGGGGGTAAATTCTAATTAAAAGGAAGAGCCCCTGATTGTGACAGGCTAAGTGTCGGGTTAAGAAAGCTGGGTAGATGACTGGAGGTATAGCTTACTGGTGGAGCCTGTCTGTGTTTTGCACATGTGAGGCTCTGGTTTCAATCTGCAGCACTCCCTCCACTCTCTTCCTCCTCACATTACCCCTGCAAAAAGAAAAGAAAGCTGAGTGAAGGAGAGGAATTCTTAAATCTTTCATTTCCATCAAAATGAGGCCCCTGAAGATTTGCAGCAACAGATACTTCAGGGCAGGAAAGCACAGAGCAGAGGCCTTTTCTGGAGCAGCCCATGTCTAAAACTCTGTGGTTGGCCAGTCTGAACTGAACTCTCCTCAGAATTGTGAGTGGTATTTGGGAATGCTGTTTGTGGGAGAATACTGTACACTCTGTACTACTGATTTGTCTGTTTGCATAATAGTAGGGGGTTCTTTTTTGTTTGCTTGTTTAATTGATTTTTGTAGGGAGGAGATAGGGTTGCTATTTCTTAAATAATGTTTCCTTCTGTGGACATCAAATTTCTATCTGTTGAAAATTGTTGCCAACCCTTGGGCTGTCCAACAATGTCTCCTTTCCTTACCTCTTTCCTCAATGTCAAAGGTACAAGTCAGTAAAATAGGATATCTCTAAAGAGTTGTCCCTAAAATGCCATGGATAGAATTGGTACTAGCATTTTTCATGATTAAATTTTTTAAATGAAGTGGTAATCAGCAGATTATTTTTTGGTTTAAGAGTATTATTACTTGTCTGAGTTTCTCTTATGAAGTTGGCTATAAAATTCATTGCACTTGTATCTTTTGTGTATGGAAGGTCAGGACCAGATGCCACCACTTCTTCTGTGATCATGGCAGGTATCGCAGTCTGTCACATCTCTCTTGCCTTGAATTCAAGGCTCAGCTTCAGAATCGTCCTACCATAGCACTTCAGGTGCCCACTACTAGTTAATCTGAACTGCCACCCAAGATGAAACTACTAGTCCTCTGGTTTTAAGTTGCCTTATCACAACTCCCGTCACACTGGGGGTACTCAACTTGTAGACTGCAATTACTTTTCAGACCCACTTCTCTGTATGGTATATCTACTATCTATGATGACTTTCTATTTCTAATGAAATCTACGAGGCCTCCAAGGAGCAGTAATTTCTCTTCACAACAGGAAGGAAACACGTGCAGCTGGATCAGAAGCTGTTCTAAACACTATCATTGTTATCTTCCTATTTCACTGATGAGGAAACAGGATCAGAGAGCTTATGTGATTTGCCTAAGGTCACATAAGTATCTAGCAGTGGAGTCAGGACTTACACTGGGATTTCATGATCTTCCTTGAATATCCTCTACCTTTTTCTTATTGCATTTTTTTCTTCCACACCTTTTGGCTTTGGTGAGGAGCAGCTGGCTGTTTGGGAGCTCTTCCAATAAGAGAGTGTCATAACGCCTGTGAGCAGATTGACAAGTTGCAGCCTGTCACAGGAAAGGATTCTTTTTTTTTCTATTGGAGAGACATATTTTGCCTTTTCTTTTCTTGGTTACTTGCAAATTTGAAGTTTTCCTGACTGCCAAAAGTTCAGCTAGAATAAAGAAAATTGAGAAATTACAGTAACTTGTTTATTATTTTAGATTAATTTGGTAGTTGGGTCAGGAAATTAAACAATGCTATGATTATTTTTTTGAAGTAGGTTATTTGTGAAGCTGGAGGAAAATTATTTTTAACAAGTTAATCATTGGTGATTATTCACTTATGTTTTTATGGTATTTTATTAGAACAATCATCACCAAAATGAATGCTCAGATAAATCCAACATACACACATATACCCACATATGCACATATATGTTTAATGAAATAAACATGTTTGAAATTATTAACCATTTAATTTATATTTGTGAAACATCTTTTTCAAATTAATAAATTGTTTTAACCACATCAGTTGAGACCTTCTGAATATAATATTTCTCAGTCAAAGTGCCATGACTGGCTCCAACAGAGCAGAATGTGTGAAAAAAATCAGCTCTTGTCCAGAGTCCTGGCAAGAAGCCCACAGCAAGGAGAACGGTGGAGTTCAGGGCCAGCTATCCGAGGCTGGGTCTGAGGCTGGCGTGAGATGGAAATGTAGTTCTACTGTTTGATCCAGGACCAACCGGCTGCCAGTCCCAGAAGCTTGGAGAAATGCCAAGCCCATGCTAGGTTCTCAAGGGACCCAACAGTAGAGAACAGAGGGGACACAAACCCTTGGGGTTAGGGCTGTGAGACCAGAGTACAGAGCCGACGTCACTCCCTTCACTCCCTTTCTCTTTGTCATTTCCTTCCTTTCATCATTTATTGCAGTCTTGATCCTGGACAATGACACTTAATCTTGGGGAGCTCATAGTTTAGGAGAATCATTTGATGGTGCATTCCTGAATAACCAAGTCTAGCTGGTTGCAGAGACACCAGTAACTCTGGGAGCTATTGGGTGCTCAGAGAGATCATCCCTTGGCAAAGGTATGGAATTTCCTGTGCCCTCATATTTTTTTTTTTGTTTTTTCTTTTTTGGTGCTGGGATTGAACCCAGGGCCTCACGCATGGTAGGCAAGCGCTGTACCACCGAGCTACATCCCAGCCCCTGTGCCCTCATATTTGGGTACAGGAGCTATTACCTGTCACTCTGGACTTTTTCTGAGTAGCATAGCCATATAATTTTGATAGAAACTAAGACACTTTTGGAAGTATATTAGAGTTTTATATATAATTTAAATTATATAATTTCTTAAGTATCAATAAAAATTGGTTTTATTATATTGGTAAATCAATAAAAATAGGTAAATAAAATAAAAAGCTGATTTCAACAGATTTTTGGAAAACTCCCACAAATATATGTACATCAAAGCAAAATTTAATGTCTTTTTTTTTTTGTTGCTGTTTGTTTGTGCTTGGGTTTGAACTCAGGACCTACACTTTGAGCCAGTCCAACAGCCCTTTTTTTGTGTGATGGGTTTTTTGGAGACAGGGTCTCACAAACTATTTGCTGGGGCTGGCTTTGAGCCATGATCCTCCTAATCTCTGCCTCCTGAGTAGCTAGGATTACAGGCATGAACCACTGGTGCCTGGTGTCTTTTTTTTTAAATTCTTTAGAACTTTCTATATATGAGATCATGTCATCTGCAAATATGGTTTTATATTTTTTTAATATTTTTCTTGATTAAATTCCCTGATAGAAGAACGTCCAGTAGTGTTGAATAGAAATAGTGAAAGTGGACAGCCTTGTTTTACTCCTGATCTCAGAGGGTGCTGTGGTTTGGATATGAGGTATTCCCCCAAAAGAATTATTGTTCAAGGCTTTGTCCCAAGCTGGTGGCACTACTGAGAGATGACTGGATCATTGGAGCACTAAACAGGTGGGGCCTCTTTGGAGGAAGTAGGTCACCAGAGGTGTGTATTTGAAGTATTTATCTTGGAGGTGTGGCTTAAGTGATAGAGCATCTGCTTTGCAAGCATGAAGCCCTGAGTTTAAACCCCAGTCCCACCAAAAAAACAAAACAAAACAAAGCACAAAAAAATTGAGTTGAAGGGTGTATCTTGCCCTACCCTTTCCAGTTTCTGTCTCACTGTTTCCTGGCCACCATGAGGGCAGCAGCCCTACTGCACCACACCCTTCTGTCAAGAGACCCAGAAACAATGGAGTCAGCTGACTCTGGGCTAAAACCTCTGAAACTATGAGCTAAAATAAATCTTTCTCCTTTACATTGTTTCTCTTAGGTATTTCTCATGGCAAGGGAACACTAATACTTTCAGTTTTTCACTGTTAAGTATGATGTTAACTGTGGGTTTTTCATGATTTCTTTTATCAGACTGTGAAAGATTCCTTCCATTAATCTGTCGAGTGTTATTTATCATAAAGTCATGAAATAGCATTGAATTTTGTCAAATATTTTTTCTATATCTATTGATAACCATACTTTGATAACAGCTTCAAAAACTTATGCTTTGGCACTCTACTTGAGTATGTCCTGATTAAAGATTTGCAACTGACTTTGAGCAAAGTACAGTTAAAAGTTAGAAAAACTCCTTGTGCACTTAGAATACTAAGCTGACTTCAAAAATGCTTCAAAGCTCAGACATTTTTGAAATCTAATTGATTGCTATTTTGCTATATAATTGATTGTAAAAAGTATACTACATTATTTAAAAAAATTCAACATCATCTTTATCACAGAAATTTTGTAGTCAGCGTATACAAAGTATATGTAAACTTTAGTAAGTATAGCAGCTGTTTCGATTGGTAGCATATCACAATTTGCAATATTGAATTACAAATTACATGTGCACAAGATCCATTCCAAGTACATTATTGTTCACTAGAGTCTTCATTTGGCATTCACTACCATGTATAAACTCTACTGAATTTGTAATAGTATTACCATTGAAAAGTAAATAATTCTGTCTTCAGTGTCAAATTTTTAATTGAATCAATAACATTCACAATCGTAAGTGTTTCACTTTTGGCAGAATATTTAAAAACTCTTAATTAGATGAAAAATTGAGGCATTATTGGAATTAATTGATTTTCTGTTTGAAGCATCTGATAACATGGGTATTAAGATAGCATTAGTTAACTGTTGGCAATGTTCTTCTGCTATTAATTTACTTTTTGTTTGTGGATGAGAAAACTTGGGATAAAAAATGAGCAAAACCCAGTTAAGAAGGGAAACATTTGTTTTAAATGAAAAGTTCTGCTTTGCAGGGTGAAATGTAAGCACACCTTGTACAGTTAGCTGCCCATGATAAATCACTGTCGTTGGTGCAGTCTTCTTAAAATACTTGCTAACTTCTGAAGCAGATGCTGATGCTGTGTCTCAGTGTTGGGTAGTCAATCAGATCACAGTGACAAGTGGTAAATATCGACAAACATTTTGTTCAAGTTACAGATCCATCATCAATTATCTTGTGAAGTAGAAATTTGGTACTTTAATTTTTTATTAAACACTTTCAGGTTTTGAGGTCATTGCTGCTGAAAGTATTTACTGCAAACTATAAAAGTATTAACCAAAACAATAAAATAAACAGTTGTAGATTAGCATCATATAATAAGTGCTAAAACCATAATATCAAGCACATTCAGAAAACCTTCTTTATGTGTTCTGCTTTCGTTTTCCTCATATTTCATCTACACCAACCCCAACAACCTCTCACTGACCCTTCCAATTAGTGGTTGGTATACTTTGTGTCTTGGAAAGGTTATAGCAGAACAGGATAGTAAGAGTGACAAATATTTCTTTCACAATCACCCAAGCCTGGGTGGCTGGTCCCAGTCACTGGTGCACTTAGTTTAATCAGAGAGCACTCTGCAAACCATCTTTGAAAGGGATGTGTTAGTTCTCTTATATCAGAGAAGGATTGGGCAGTTGAGAAAGGAGATACAAGTTATGGATGGTTGCCTTTCAGATGTGTTAGAATAAGAAATCTCCTCATGCACAAGAGTCTTACATACCATTAGCTGAAATTATGGTGGAAGGTTTTCACCAAACCTATCCCAGTTTAGTTCAGTAAACTTTTAATAATAATAATACTTCATTATAAGATGGAAATTCCAAGATACAAGCTGAACAAGGTGGGATTTGGAGATTGTCTTTGGAAACTCAGGGTATTTTGTCTCTAATGGTCTGGGAGAGAGAGCCCTCTGAGCTAGGAAGAGAGCAGAGGGGAGGGTTGATGGCATTCATTCCTCAAAGACCTGAAAAAGACCTGAAAAAGACTAAAAGATTTCTTTGATGCCCTATGGAATCTGGACTGGGTTCCATGGAATTCAGTGGCTTTCTTTAATCTTGTAAGCAATCTATATAGAGAAATCTTTAACCCTCAGGTGAGATTCTAAAAAGAGGGTTACAGAAATATGTAAAATTTAGTTCAAGTTTTGATTTAATCTGTACAGCCAAGCTCCTCAGAACAAATAAATGTCTCCTCAGTCCTGGCAGCCCTGGGGTTTGGTAGCAGCTACCCACTATTGCTAATTTCTTGGGTGCATCACTGTATGCTAATAGGCTGCTTAGCCCTTTTGTCAACTTGGTAATTAATTCCCTGAATTAAATTCTGTTTGAAATTTTAAAGTGATTTCTATTTTCTGATTGACTCTTTATTCGATCAGATTCAGCTCTCTTCCCCTATTTTCTTTTTGTCACTATCCTTGGGCTTAATGTTGCCCACCTCATCCCATTTTAATAATATATTTAGTGGGATTGAGTCATCCTTTTCTGGGTTTGCTGCACTATACAGTTCATCTTCTAATGCCTATCAAAATTTGCCACATCAGTGTCCCACTGCTGTGCAGTGTCCCATTTCCCAAGAAAACAGCTTGCTATTTGGCAACAAGTTGTGAGGCCAAGGTTTGAGGGCGTGATAATCATTACTGTGCATCCTTCTCAGGAGTATTCAAACTCCATCGTGGCCACATGATGCTTTTACCCAAAAGAAGTGGTCCTAATGTTAGAATTTCAGGCTTTTCCTGAGAATTCCTGAAACTTCACTAAGCATGCAGTTTTTTTTTGTTGTTGTTGTTGTTTTTAACTGAGACAGTTCATTTTCTCTAACTGATCAGAATTTGGGAAGCTGAACATGAAATAAGCTGGGCTTACAGAAGCCATAGATTGAAAGTAGAAAACAATTTTTTTTCCATTTGTTTTTCTGTGGACTTCTAAGTAAGACTTGCCAATCAATAGGATAGCTAAGTCCTGTTCTCTAGAGGAATGCATGTAAGATGGAGGAAGAGTTTGGGCTTCATCACTGGGGAGAGGGCATGGAAGCAAATGCAGAAGTGATAGGATAGGTGGTTGTGTCTGAGATCAAAAGCAATCATGCTGCAGAGAGAACTAGAACAAGGAGGCAGAGAAAAGAGAAGGATGAGGAGAAAAGCTGAAGCAAATATATGGTTTGTGAATCCCCAACCGATTCAATACTGATAACAATGAAACCACTCTTCACCTGGCAGGTGATACTGCCCATACCCTTTTATATGGCCTTGCCACCTTCCTTTAAAGATCAGCCTCCTCTTAAACATCCAGAACTTCCCCAGAGAATACGTAATGTCAGGCAGAATGACCCACAGTGAGAGATTCTTCTAAGGCCCTAAAATCAGCCATTACCCAAAAATAGGCACCCAACATGTTCATTTATGACTTGCCATAAACACAAGCACTAGCAATATTACCTCGATATGAGGAGTTGGCTTCATAAAGCTTGGAAAGTTACAACATCATAAATATCTATGAACATGTTATTTCAATTGCTGTCATAATTTTCCTGCTCTAACATGGTTCTGGCCAATTTTAGAAGTTTCCATGTAAATATATGAATAAAATGGTAGGGAAAAAATGAAAACAAAACAAAATCAGGTCAAGTATTACATTTAATCCACAAATATTATGATAGACTATGAAAATGTTTAACGGGTGCTAAAGTCAATCTTTATTTTTGGCAGAGGTGTGGGAGAGGATGCTATGTGTATTGTTGCCTGTCTAGAAAGACAGGATGCCTAAATATGGAATGGAGCAGGCATCTTTTTAACCTCTTTTTTATGGAGAGGTCTGGGCTAGTGATGTCCATTTTAACAAATGATGTGGTGCAGTCCTGATTTATGCTCATATAAATTTATACTGGCCCTGCAAGAGTAACAAAAAATGTTATTTTACAACATGTAGTACCCTGTGACATTTCTAGAATGTGACATTTCTAGAAGTATGCCGTAAAGAAAATTAATTCCGAAAGAGTGGGTTCCCATCTATTGTCACTAAAAGTCAACTGGTTGAAAAATGAACAGTTTGTGTTCCATGAAGATGTTAATTAAGAGAGCAGTTTTAAAAGGTAATTTTTTTCTGGTGCTGTGCTCTAACCCAGGGCCTTGTGGATACTACACTAGTGCTCCACCACTGAGCTACTTCTCCAGCTAAATGAGCAGTTATAGAAAAAGTTTAACAATTATTACTCCAGTTTTCTAAAAAGTACGCCTTGAGTATCACCTGTGATTCTCTCTTCTTTTCTTGAGTCTGGAACCCTCTCCTGCTCTCAGGTTACTTTTCCAGTGACTTGAGACTCTGGAACTTTCCTGATGCTTTTTGATTTCCCCATGTGTTGTAGGCTGAGAGCAGATGGATTTCAGGCTGAGGAGGCTCAAGTCTATCTCCAGGAGACACACTAGGGAGGGTTCAGCTGTTGATTGTTCCTGTTTGGGTTACTTGGTAATAGGGTGGATTAAAAGGGGGACTTGTTTAATGGTGTGCTGGTAACTGCTCTGATTTCATATAGTCTTCCTCTTAGAGACTCAAAAGTGGATTCAATAAAATTGTATACAGGGGAGTGTGGAAGTGAATGTGGTAAGGATATTAATCTGGAGAACTCATGGGATGAAGAAGAATGCCTAGTTTTGGAAAACCTGGTACTCCCTCTTCCTTGGGACTGAAGGTAGGATTTGTGGCTTTGGACCGTAGATATCTGCCGTATAATCTGCTATGAAAGATAGCAACAAAGAAAGAATAAAAAAAATCTAGAGTACAAGTTAGTCTAAAAGAAAAAAAAAGATACGCCTATTACATCATCAGTTCTTCAAGCATTTTATTTATTTTTTAAATGGTGGTAGCTCCAGTACTACATTGGATAGTGAACACTGGTGACCAGTACTTTCAAAAACTGCTTCTGCTAGTTTGCTCTCTCTCATCCTGGTTTCAGTGAAACTCAGCAGCCTCTGGGCCTTTTACAAGCCACAATTTGGAGCTTACAAAGTAAGAAGATGATTAGGAATATTCACAAGTAAATATATTCAGTAACTACGGCAAGAGGTATAGGTACACATGCTAGATATTCAGTAAACTTTGAAGGCAGAAAGTGAGGTACACAGTGAACTTATAGCACACAGTGGAACTCAAGGAACCATTTCTGAGATAAATACCCTTATTCAAATGCCACAAACACACTGTTTCTCTAAACAGAAAGACCTGAGGCCCCACAGTTTTTATGTTGGAGCAAAAGATTTGGGTCAGAACCAAAGTTTTAAAGACTTTATTGAAGAAGCTCAAAGATTCATTGGTTAGCAGCCAAGTGTGTTCTGATTTGTTTGCATTTCCTCTGGGAACTCACAGGCAAGTGAGAAATTGGCCAGCCTTGACTGTGGGGGTCACCCATTCCCCTGTGGGCCTTTTCTCCCTGGGTAGTTGCAAGGTCAGGGTGGAGAGCCAGGGGAATCCCATTCCCTACAATGGCCAAGTTCAGCAGCCTGGTTAAGCTGTAGCTCACTCCTGGGTGAAGGAGTCTCTCTCAATACGTGCAATGTCTCTTCTAGCACACCAACCAAGCATTGATTAGTCAACCCATGAGCCCACCATGACCCAGAAGGTGAGAGGAAGGAAAGGGAGAAATGGGTGATGAAGTATCCCTGCTTCTTTCCACCCCTGGTGATGGTTGCAGGACCTGCTCCAGGCCCAAAGGCAACAAGTATGTGTGCTGATGGGCCAGTTCTCCACATTCAAGTTCTTGGGGATGTAAAGTCTAGCTAGGAATCATTCACACAATCCTATGTTATCTTCAGTGAACTCAGTGAGTGTTTGAAGAAATTTATCAACTAGATTTAACTTTTAAAGAGGGTTAAAAGAAAAAAAAAAAAGCCCAAGGCCCTGAATTCAAACCCTAGTATCACCAAAAAAAAAAAAAAAATCAAAAAAAGGGGAATAAAGGTTTTTTTGCTGTGGTTTTGGGAGTTTGAAAAGTGCTTGTGTTTCCACATACATGTGCACACACGGTATGAGTCCCACTCCTTTGCTTGGGATTTTGTTCTCATTGGTAAAAAGTGAGGCAAAAGCACGAAAGGATATGTGATTAAAAAATGAGGAGGAAGGAGAGGAGTTAGATTGAGAAGTGCATCCCTGGTTCTCCTGGACGAATGAGTCCTGATATGTGACTGACACCCATTGCTGAGCAGGTTTCATTGCATCTTCTTCAGTGGGTTGAATGTCTAAGAGGGGTGGAGCAGGAAAGCAGGGGTCATACATATAGTGCATCGCTGGTCGGGTCAGGGGCCAGTAGGCAGGAGACCCAAGAGTGGATGTGCCTGTTACTGTGTTGAGTGACTGGGAAGGAAACACTGAATTCTCTGCCCCTTCCAAACAATGATGAGGGAAGAGGCTTCCATTTGCATAAACTGGACAAAAGAAGCCTGCTGAGCTCTGGGTACTTGAGTTTGGGGAATGGCCTATGGCCTCACAACCTGAACCAGCAGCTGGTTGACCTCTCCAGAAATGCCTATTGTCAGGTGAGATTCATGAAGTCTGGGACAAATCTGCATTTTTGCAGGGCATCACTCAATTCTGGCCGGAAGTCTTGCACACCAGCCTTAGTTGTCCTATCCTGGTCTTGGGGACCTGCAATAAAGGGGACTTGGCCTTTTGGGGAGGCCCGTGAGCCTGCTCCCGCAATATGCTTCAGCCTCATTTCTTTTTCCCCCCCTTCGTTGGCTGTAAGCTCCCTCTCTGAGATAAAGCTCTCTTCTCCTTGCTCAAAGAGAGCTTGGATAGGAAGCACTGGAAGAGTTGGGTGGCCCTGATCTACTTGGAACCATTTAGAACCAAATGTACATATGCCTGCAGGCCTCTCTCCTGGGACTCTGTATGCCCTCCTATTCTCCCTCCTGCTTGGGAGTCCCAAGGCTGGCTGATCTGAGCTACGATTCAAGTTTTTAGATTCTGCTTCTCCTTTAGGTGAAAGGCATATCACTTGAGGGGCTCTTTCTGTTCCCCTTTATCTCTAGCTTCCAGGAATAATCCTACCCTATGTTGGAGTTACCAGATGCTCCTACATTACTAGAAAAGAGGCACTGGAAAGAAAAGCCCGAAGAGGGGCCTGGTAGAAGATGATGCTTACTTCTAGGAGTGGGGTCTGTGTATATTCTTCCTGGGGAAACTGCGCCAAATGTAGTTCTGGAAATGGAATGTGCAGATCAGCATCCAGGTAAGTGTCCTTAGAAGAAAAGTTTCAGACACTTGCTTTAGAAGGGAATTAATTAATTGAGAGATGAGAAATGGGAAAAGATTTAGCAAATGTGAAACTCACGGTATTGCTAGGACAATTTGTGTCACTTTTTGCACTGGTGCCCACGGCTCTGCAGAGAAGGGGGCTGTTCTTTCAGCACTTGCAGCGGGGTTGGGGAGAGACACTAGGCTTGCTGAACACCCGTTGAAAATTTGAGAATAAGAGCAGTGTGGGGGTGAGCCCAGTGTCTATGAGGTGCCTCCTAGATGCAGGAAGTGGATAGACTCAACTTCAAAGCTCAAAAAGGCAGGAGGTAAAAACAATTCAGGACTGGGCACCAGTTTGTGGTTCATACCTGTAATCCTACCTACTTAGAAGGCAGAGATCAGGAAGATCGAGGTTCGAAGTCAGCCCCAGCAAATAGTTCAAGAGACCCTACCTCAAAAACCCCATCACAAAAAAGGGCTGGTGGAATGGTGCAAGGTGTAGGCCCTCAGTTCAAGCCCCAGTACTGCAAAAAAAAAAAAAAAATTGAAAAACAATTCAGGAGGAAATTATATTCTCTGAAACCCAAAGAATTTGAGGTGCAGAGAATTTCAAGTCAAATCCTCTACTGGGATTTAGCAAACTTGAACATATCTAAAAATCAGCAGGAACTTTTAAACTAAGCAGATTCCTAAACTGCACTTCCAGAGACTTGGAACATTTAGCCTGGGGATGGAACCCAGGATTCTGCATTTGAAACAGAACCATCCTCTGACCCTTACAATTCTGATGCAGGTAGTTTATGGCCCATATTTTGAGGTCCTCTGCCTTATACAATATCTGAATTCCTCCTGGCATCCTCAGCACGTGGTCATTGACTTTGCAACCAGCAATGGAGCAGAGGAAGGTGAGGGAATGGTTAACCTTGGGCAGCTTGACTTGGCAGCATCCACTTCCCACCCACAGAGGCCTCCCCTTTGAGAAGGTTGATAAGGGTTCTCGCCTCATGGACTGCTGAGGTGGGGAACACAGGTGGTATTTGATGTGCATCCTAGGATACAGTTTAGCAGTGAGTCTTTCACTCATGTAACTGGGATTTGCTTGTTCTAAATTTAAGATCACAGAGAAATTCCAATATTGAGAAATTCTTATCTTATCATTAAGATATTCTTATATTTTGGGGGAAAGGTCAACTTTTTTGTTGCTAATAAGGCCTGAAAGGGAAGGGAGGTGATGGGTAAAGGCATCAGGATTTTTTAAGAAGTGATGAAAATGTTCAAAGATTGTGGTTATGTAAATATATCAAAAACCACTGAATCTTTAAATAGGTGAATTGTATGTTACATGAATTATATCTCAATAAAGTTGTTTAGAGAAAAAGGTCTGAGATCTCCACAAAATACTTTATTTATTGGAAGAATGGCTTTCTTAATATATTTTTAAAATAATTCTGATCATATCCTGTTTGACTCAAATCAGTAATAACTTATTCATGATTTTGCTTATTACCCTGTTATCTGTGCAGGGAGATTACCGGAGTCTGACACAATTTCAATCTGAAATGTATTGTTTCTGCAGAGGGCTGTGCCTCATGCTGAATCCCAGTGGGTGTTGCTAGTCTGGCTGACTGGCTGACTCCTGGGCCCATATTGTGCAGTTCTCTGGTCTTTATGGACTCTCGATTTTGCTTTGCATTTTCTGGCTTAGACTTAGATCTACATTCAAAGTTGCTAAAAAAGATCATTGAAGAGTCATTTGGAAGCAATTGCTTCACTTGAATAATGAGTAGTTTCTCTTCTAAGAAACCCACAGTGCAGAAATATCCAGAGCTTCTCTTCTATGGTTCCCATAACATAGAACTATGGATTCTTCCAGACCTTGTACAACTCTGTTTTTTGCAGTTGAGGAAACTGAGGCCCAGAGAGGTGCACTGTAAGGAAATCACCAGGTAGTAGGCAGGTAGTGGAAATCACCAGGTAGTGTTAACCTTCTAACTCATGACTCATTCATGTTCCATTCTTTCTGTCTGCAGAAGCTGAAAAGAAAACAGAACTTCAAAATACCCATGCTATGAAACCCAAATCCAACAAATTTATGTCTGAAACCAAGTTGGAACGTTCTGAAACACAAAGGGGCAGCCAGTGCTATGCTGAGAGGAAATATGACCCTCTCAGCAGAGAAACCAGCTGCTCAAAGGTGGAAGGAGCCCAAATCACTCTCTGAGGACCAGTCCACAGACTTTCACATGAGTGACAGAGAGCCTGAAAAAGTGCTCCTCTCCCTAGCACAACCTAATCGCTGCTGAGCTAGCCTCCTGCACTCAATCTGTGCCAAGCTCTGGCTCTGACCCAGTCTCTCCTTAAGCCCAGAGCCAAACCCCAGACTCCCTTGTCCTAGGAACTGGTCCAGAAGCCCTTAGTAGTCAGCTAAGAGGAGCGCTATGTATGTCACAGCCTGGGAGGCCTGGCTGCCTGTGTGGGCTGCCAGGACCCTCTGTAGAGACAGAACTCAGCAAAGTAAGGACAAGTGAGGAAAGGGAAGGCTAGTAGTGTACAGAGAGGCTGCGAGTGTCTGCTCTGGCCAAGCCCTCCTTTTTCTGGGACTGGAAGGAATTTGATGCCACTAGGATCTGAGTGCTATGTACCTTTTTCTTCGGGAAGAAGCCTGTGAGATTCTGAATCTACACAAACTCTTGAGGCCTAGGGCCTTCCAGTAGATGAGCTGGAATTGGGCAGTGTGAGCATTTGCAAGTGACTTCTCTTCTTCACAGGTTTCTCCTCTATTCCATTCCTAGGAGGACTGTGTCTGCATTGCCAGTGAGGAATAATATGCCTTTTAGACTGAGTGTGGGATTGCCAGGATGGCTTGGTCAGTTCTTGGATTTGGTTTATAAGTGGTAGCTTTTTTGGGTCAGTTTTCTTTCAAAGGGCAGATAGAACAAGAGAATTCCACCTGCATATGGTATGCAGACCTGTGTGTACCCTAGACAAAGGTTCACCCCTTAATCTTTGAGCTCCAGCAAATGAGTCACTGCCAAGGGCAGGGTGACACCCATCCATTCTCTGCAGCCCTTCCTCTCATGTGTTGTAGTAGTGTTTCTCAAAATTGAGAATCCATGGACTCCAAAGTTATTCTCATAGACCCCTCAGGGAGGTCAGACCTAGACTGAAAAACACAGTAAGTTAAAGTCTGTTCTTTCACACGAGGTACTCAATTATCACAAATGACACTATAGCACAAAGAGAAACTCAGTCGCTGAAAACAGATGGCATCACTCGGCTCTAAGGTCATTTCCACATGATTCAGATGTACTTACTTGATTTACCCCAAAATGAAATAAAAAATGAAAAACTACTTTGGAACTCATGGACTCCACCTCCACTCCTCTGCCTGCCTCAGTAATTCTGCAGGATTTGTAGATGCTGTTTTGAGGAACAGTGCTGTAGAAGTCTTTCCCCCTAACAAGCTAGACCTTTATTTAAGGAGACAGCATAAGGCTGGGCCCAGAGGGCCCACCAGATGAGACTAAATGAGGGAAATCTATCTGGCCACACAACTCTAAGTTGGGAAGGCCTCTCCTCAGTGGCATCTGGCTACACTGGGGTTTGAACTCAGGACCTTGTGCTCTACCACCTGAGTTACACTTCCAGCCCTTTTTGCTTTTAGTTATTTTTCAGATGAAGTCTCTTAGTTTTGCCTGGGCCAGTTTTGGGCTGAGATCCTCATCTCTCCCAAGTAGCTGGGATTACAGGAATGTCCCATGATGCCCAGGTTGTTTTTTGAGATAGGGTCTTGCTTTTTTTTTTGGTCTGGCACCACAATCCTCCTATCTCTGCCTCCTGAGTAGTTGGGATGATTCATGGCTTTTGTTGGCATCTCAGTTCCTAATAATATGCTATCTTTATAGTCAGAAGTGGGCTGATAAAAAATTTTTCACTGACTGTGCTCTTGACCTCTGGGATCATGTTGAATTAAAAAAAAAACCCCAAAGATATTGGGGCAGAGGCATGCAGGCATGATTTGAGCTGCTTTCTTTCTCTCTCTCTGTGAAACTGGGGTTTTGAACTCAGAGCTTTTGTGTTTGCAAAGCAGGTGCACTGCCACTTGCACCACACCTCCAGTCCATTTCGATCTGGTTGCATTTTGGAGATGGGATCTCATGAAGTATTTGCCTGGACTGATCTTGAACCAGGATCCTCCCAATCTCAGCCTCCCCAATAGCCAGGATTTTAGGTGTGAGCCACTGGTGCCTGGAGCTTGCTTTCTTTCTCATGTAAATGAATGCAAGTTCATTGGAACAGCCAATGAATGTACTGATTTGCTTCTGAAAAATGTACAGATGGGGGAGATGGGAGTTTGGAGGAGATGCACAGATGGAGAAGTTCTTTTCATTTTGATTTGTCACTGAGCAGAGACCTGGAGACATTGAGGGTGTCAAGCCTCCCAGATGCAAACCCAGGGAGAAGAATGATATAAGACACATGGGAGGTGGCAGCCAGCAGAGAATGTGCTTCTGCAGGGTTCAGATACACAAGGAAGGCCATGTACCAAGGGGTGGTTAGGGAGCATCACTGGCACAAGGCTCCTATGGGACCACAGATGCGTATTCAGGGAGGGTTTAAGACCCAGTGGTGTTTCCAGATGACTGATGCAAGCTGTTCCCACCACCTACACCCTTGAAGAATGAGTCACATCCCTTATTTGATTTGCTGAGCCAAGCATTGCTCTTTGAAGACTGTGTAGGGCTTCATCAGCTGAGTGATTCTGAACTGTTGCTTTTTTTGAAATTGGTATCATTTCCCATCACTTTTGCAAAATGATAGTCTTTGTTATTGATGATGTGTAAATGTAAATATTTTAACTTCACTTTTGTGGTTCTCATTATTGAAAAATTTTGTAGTGTTTTGAGCATAAATTTATATCTACAGAGAACAACTGCTTTTCAAAGTATCTGTTGGCCTCTGTTACCTTTTTGTTAGCCAAAATAGCTTTTGCACTAAATGATCCAGTTGAAGTCCTCAGGATAAACCAATACAACTGTGTTATGACAATCCTTCTTTAATCACTAGATTGTTAAGTGTTTTAAATTTGTAGTCCTTTCAGCTGCCTGATAAAACTCCCTTAAGCTGCCTAAACTCCCTTGAATTTAGTACTTTGAAATGTGCATAGGATTTATTTTGGGTATTTTTAGAGGAGTGGGGTGGAGGCACTTGCACCTGGGTAGCCCAGCTCACTCTTTGGCTGCTGTTGACAAGCTGGTCTTGTAGTAGAAAGCCACTTGTCTCCCTCAGTGGGGGAGCCTAAGTGCACACTTCTGGACTTGCTGAGACCTGCGGTGAAAATGCTAATCCTTCTTTGACCAGAGCAGGAAGGACACAGTTTCCTTAGAGACTTGGCTGTTGGAACCCAATTCAGCCTTCCTCTGCCACCGTTTATGCCTGTGGCCTGCAGAGGACCAGCAACCTTTGTTGACTGGGGTCCTGACTTCTCCCCTTACCTCAGATAGACAGGAGACTGTTTCACCCATTCCTCTTGGGTTGGAGGTCTCCATAATGGTTCACTTACTTGATATAAAAATGAACCTACTTCCAGCATGGTGTCTTAAAACTAGAATGCAGTCCTTAGATGATTACAGCTAGTCAGGCCTTAAGGACTGTGCCTGGGAAAATATAGCTACTGCCAGACTGATGCCTAGGCAGGAAGGGGACCAGCCACCTACAACTCTCACCAGCACAGCCAAATGGCCAGCATCCACCCCAGCCCAGATGTGCACAGGGTGTCATCATTCAGCCTTAACTCTAAAAGAAAGACAAGGCCACGTCTGTCAAATATAGAGAACGCAGGAGCTGACTTAGCTTGGTTATATTCTGTACTGAACATCCCTCCTATGAACTAATTCTGTGTGCTGTGGCTAAAGAGCTTAACTGGATGCTTTGCACAATGTTGATATGAGTCCCAGTTGAGGCTGAAGTTGGCTCAGTGGCTATGGAATCACACCTTCCCACAAACCATCTCTCAGTGCTCCTGCTGGAGAGAAGTCACGTGGTAGGGTGAACCACGGCTGTGATTCAAGAGATTCATAATGGGATTGGAGGCAAGGTGGAAGAGAAGCAAACTTCTCAATATGGCACCACATAGTAATGGTGGAAGTACATTGCTGGGGTTGGTTAAGACTGATGAAAAGATGTCCGAAACTACAGTATGAAAGCGAGGCTGAGATATTCAGATTGTCTGTTGTCTTATGCGTTAGCTCCCCACTGACCAGCTTGAAGACCCACAATGTGCGCCTCTCTGGGGTTGCTACCCCTAGGGGGCAGAGCGCCAAGCTCTTGCACTTCATTTTCTTCTTCCTCTCAATATTGTTATTCTTTTCCTTCCTTTTTTTTGGAGCTATTGGGCTTTGAACACAGGGCCTTATGATTCCTAGGCATAAGTACTACCACTTGAGCCATGCCCCTAGCCCTTTTTGCTCTGGTTATTTTTGAGATAGGGTATTGTGTTTATGCCTAGGTCAGCCTGGACTGCAACCCTATTTATATTTCTGCTGTAACTGAGATGACATGTGTGTACTATCATGCCCAGCTTTGTTGGTTGAGATCTCATAAACTTTTTTGCCTGGGCTGGGCCTCGAACTTCGATCCTCTCAATTACAGATGTGAGTCACCACTGCTGACCTCAGTACTGTTACTCTTTACACTGTAACTCCAAGGAATTTGTTTTTTGAATCACAACTCCAAGACATCTTGTTTGAAGGGTAGATTCAGTTTATTAACGAACTAGAGAAAATAGCACAAAATGACTGTGAAAGGCCAAGAAAGACGAATAGGGGTTCATTCTGCCTGACTGTCCCGTGCACATTAGAATAAAGCCTCCCTTGGGGAGGCTTCCTCAGTGTAGCATCCTGTGCCATATGGAAGGTGGTGCCCCTCAGATGACGGGAGGCTGGTCCTGCAAGGGGAGCACATTGCTTCTCTGCTCCTGTGCTATGCTGGGAACTCTCCTACTCCCCCCATAGAAAGTTCCCCTCCACAGGATCATAAACCTGCTCTTCTGAGACCTAAAACCCACAACTCTTGAAAAGCATTTTTCCAATTTGAAATTATATTTTTCACACCTTTGGATTTCATTTTGTTTGAAGCAGCATGAATAGAGACAGATTGCAAGCCCAATCCACTACATTCTTATTCTTTTCTTCTATGCTGCTTAATAGTCTAGGTCTAGGTTTATCCCTTCCACATTCAGACAGAAAATATTAAGAACTTACATTAGAATTTTCAAAAGCATGAACATACATCATCTCATCGGTCTTCACAACAGCCCTGGGAGGTAGGCAGGCAGGCATCACAGTTTCAGGACACAGAGGACAGAGTGGAAATTGCTGGACTGAATCCATGTCCTCTGACTCCAGTCCAGGGCTCCGTCTACTCTGAGGTGAACTGAGCTCACCTGGATGAGCAAAGCAGCCTCTCTGCTTAGAACAGATAACTGTTCTTTGGGCTTACAAACACAGGTGACTTAAAGTACAGACCTCGTCAGACAGCTCAGGGGTAAACACATCTGAGCTCAATGTAGCATCAGTGTCAGAGGGATGAATGGGACAGGACACAGATATCTTCAACAGGGTTTCTGTTTTTTTGATTCTCACTGGACCAAGTTGGATGCTATAACTTTAAAGCAGCAAGGTTCAGGAGGGAAGCCATTCAGAGGACTTTCTCATCTAGCAATTTATTGATTCCTTCACAAATCCTCTTGAGGTTGGGCCTACAGTCTCCATCCAGACTATAGAGTGTGGAGAGGAACTCCACATCGGCAAAGTGATTGAAGACATGGTTGATGCGCCCGTGGGTCCTGGGCGTCAGGTGTCGCTGCACCAGTTCATGCACCAGGTCTTTGCACTCGTGCAGGAGCTTGGAGAGCACGTTCTTATCAAAGGTGTATTCCACCTCGTAGAAGCTGACCATGGTCATGGCTGTCTGGTTCAGCTTCTTCCGGAACTTCTCCACAATAACAACCTCCTCCTGGCTGAACTGGTTGTTCCGGTAGAGGATCCCGATTTTGATTGCCACCTTGATTAAGTCTTTCATGATCTTGTGGGCCTCCTTCTTGTTGTGGGTATGCTCTTTGGTGACTTTGTAGAGCTCATCAAAGATCTCACTGCTGGTGTCATCAATCAGCATGTTGGCCACGGTTTTGCTGGCTATTTTGCTCAGAATCTTCTTCTGGGCTTGAAGGGCAAGACTCTTTGAACTAAATACATCAGGACCTATGGTATGGAAAGAAAGAACTGTTATAGGAATATGAGAACTGTTAATTACCTTTCCACAAATAAAGCACCTTAAGTTGAACTTAACTTCTTAGCGCAAAACTCCCATCTATATCTCACAACTTCCTAACTAACCTCCACCCAGTCTGATGCTCCTACTTCCTTCTCCACATCTGTTCACCCTGTGAATCTTCTAGACAGTGCTCGCCCCTCTGTGAGATGTGGTCTCCTGTCATCCAGGCCAAATCTCACCTTTTAGACCTGCTCCATGCAGAAGGCCTTCCTCATTCAAGTAGCTCATGGAGAGCTTCCCACAATTGCTGGTACCATGGAAACCATTCAGCTTAGCAAATTATATCAGAGGTAATTATTGCATAACAACAGAAATGTATCCCCAGTATCAACCCTGTTTCTAGGGAAGACACAGATAGTTGATCATGGAAGTCTTTTTTATTGGTGGGACTGGGGTTTGAACTCAGTGCTTCATGATTGCAAAGCAGGTGCTTTACCACTTGAACCACACCTCTAGTTAATTATGCTCTGATTATTTTGGAGATGGGGTCTTGTGACCTATTTGCCCAGACTGGCCTTGAACCACAATCATCCTGATCTCAATCTCCCAAGTAGTTAGGACTGCAGGTGTTAGCCACTGGTGCCCAGCCAGTGGGTCTCAGAATCATTGAGTCTAACATGTATTTTTCACTTTATCTTGGGAATTGAGGTGTGTTTTATAGTCACAGTTGCCAACTAGCTGTTGACCTGTGGTTGTCATTATCTGTATTCACATCAATTTACACATTAAGCGTGAGAAACCTGGGAGAAAGTTAAGAGAGCTCTATTAAGAAGTGTTGCCTCACCATGCTTTTTGTTTTGTTTTGTTGTTTTGAGACAGGGTCTTTCTCTGTAGTTCAGGCTGGCCTGCCTCAGCCTCCTAAGAGCTGGGATGACAGGCATGTGCCACCACACCCATCTCACCATCTCATGGTGGCACAGAGAATGGCATTGTGTGGAAATACAGACATCAGTAACTCCAAGTCAAAAACGAATGAAGCTTAGGAAAGCCACAGCCAACTTACTGTGTTATTTTCCACTTTATGAACAAATGAAAGCATATATGTTTTTAAAACCCTACCACTGTATGTCTAAAGCCTAAAAAGTTCCTTTTAATAAACTTCAATAAAAGTATAAATAGTAAGAAGGCAAAGATTCACATTTTTTTTTCTTAAGAGCACATAAAATGGCACCTGAAAATTGAGTGTCTTAGATTTGAAGAAATACTCTACAAAGTCACCAACTCTTGGAGGTATTTGAAGTGCAACTCACAGGCCATCCCTGCTATACTGCATGTGTACATATTATCCTCATCTTCCCAAGAAGGTTCAAGTGATCTGAGGACAGAGACAGTGTCTGCTGTAGCACCTAGCTCAGTTCTGGGTTCAAGGATGGAAAATACATCTGCTGAATAAAATACCAGAAATATTGAAGAAGAATAAGAAAGAAGCAAAACATAGTGCGTACCAAACTTATGCTAAGAAAAACCAACATTCTTTTGAGAACTAGGGGTCCTTTAGAACCTCTAGAGCTTTTATTCTTGTGTTTTGTGGCCACACGGAAGTGACAGATATAACCAGAATGGATAGAGAGATGGCCATATGTACAATCTGGTTTGTTCTTGTCTGGCCCTCCCCAACTTGTATCCTATCCCATCTGCTCCTTCTGGACTCATCCCTGCACTGGGCAGTGGTTAATCAGTGAATGATCTGGCCTTGCAGACACAAGCTCAGTCAACATCCAACCCAGGAGCTCCCTCTACCCACATGCCTGTCATACACTGGCCCAGCCAGGCTCCCTCATAGTGGGACAGCTACTGCTGCCTTCAGGACCCCAACAGGCACAGCCTGGGATGAGACCACTGCAGTGGGATCAGTAAACTAAAGCAATAGGTGCCAGGAGCCTTTCACAGCCCCAGGAAATTCTCTCTCCAGAGTCTGAGACCATGGAATCTTTAGGCAACTTCACATCCAAGGCACCCTGTCATGGCCAGGGTTTTCCCTTCAGCCTTGGGTTCAAAGAGAATAAATACTTATCTTGGAGAACACTGAAGGGAATGAATGATGTCCCTGACTCTTCACCATCTTGAGAAAGCTACAATTTTTTGATTTATGCCCTTCCAGAGTTTGAGATAAATGATATTCCTGCCCAGTCTGATCAACCACCATGGTCACCAGACCTTTGTGTGAATAACCTCTGCTCCAAAACAATCAAGTTTGTCCTCCAAAGACAGATATTTACCAGCACTAGGGATGTTCAGAAGGTTGTGCTGTATGCTTTGAAGTAAATTCCACAGTTTAAAACTTTGGAATAATGTTCCTGTCACTGAAGCATGTGTGTTTCCTCAGGTGACTATTCCAAATTGAGCAATGGAATTTAAATGGATCTATATTGGAATATTAAAAATGAGTCATTGCCACTTGAGAAGAGGAAGGGGACCAGCAGGGATAAGAGGGGCAAGGAAAGATGGGGGGGGTGAATATGATCAAAGCACATTATATATGTATGAAAATGTCATAATGAAACCCATTAAAATGTACGAAAAATGAGTCATTGCTTTGTAGTTACAGCTTCTAAAAGCTGCCTGAGAATAGGTCTTTTGAAAGGTCTCTAGAAATGAAGCAAACATGTATTCACACAGAAGCAGTGGATCGCCTACATGTGTGTCCACGGGAAGGTCAGCACCATGACAGCAGGAGTTTACGCCCAGTGCTTGGGATAGTGGTGGCACATGGCAGGTGTTGGCTAAATGAAGGGAGTGCTGGCTTGGTGCCAGGCACAGCATCATTTAGCCCCATGAGATAAAGTTGGTATGTTATTGAGCTGGTCTGATTCTAAACCTGCTCTTCTCATCTGTATTTTCTCCTTTCTGCTCCAGAGCAGCGATCATCACACGTTTTGCTTGCGAATTTCCATAAAAACTCTGAAAAACTTGCATACTTTAAAACTCGGCACCAAGTGCTTTTCACTTTGAGGTTAAATAGAAATGATATAATTTCTAGGGACTGGAGGTGTGGCTCAAGTGGTAGAGTGCCTACCTAGCAAGTGCGAGGCCCTGAATTCAAATGCCATACCACCAATCAACCAGTACATACATAAACTAACAGAAATTATTTCATTTCTAGATATTGTAAATACTGACATTTTCTAATTAACCTGCTAAATCATTCTTTTAAATGTTTCCAATGCAATTGTGATATAATGTGATTACAGAAGGGTGCCACTTCTCCTGGCTCATCCATAGAACTTTAACTTCATGTAGACATGTTCTTATGCTTGAAAGTATTTGATAAACCCATAATTAATTATTTATATGCAAAGGATGCATATAAATTTAAATTTAAATTAAAAGAGGATTCTAGTGATCATAAATCTCTAAGCATTAAAAATTTTCTTTTAGGCTGAGTGCTGTGGCTCATGCCTGTAATACAAGTTACCTGAGAGGTGGAGATCTGGAGGGTTGGGGTTTGGGCCAGTCTGGGCAGAAAGTTCACAAGAGCCACTGTCAAACAACACGTGGATGTGTGGGTGCATGCCTGTCATCCCAGCTACATGGGGAGGCACACATAGCAGAATCATGATACAGGTTGGCCGGGGCATAAAGTAAGATCCCATCTTAAAAATAACCAACACAAAAAGGGCTCAAGTGGTAACATACCTGCCTGGCAAACACCAGTACTGCCAAACTTCCTGAGTTTAAACCCCAGTACTGAGAAAATTTTTTTTATCTTCTTTCTGGGCATGGTGATATGAGTATATAATTCTAGCACTCAGGAAATGGAGGCAGGAGAATTGTGAGTTCAAGGCCAGCCTGACCTACCTAGTGAGATCCTGCCTCAAAAAATAAAAAAAAAAGAGCAGGGGAAGAAGAGGAAGGAATGAAGGAGGGGGAGTGTTCCTTGGGAAAAAGAGTTCTTTGATTACATAAACTTCAAAAACACTGGATATTAAGTGAAATATTCTTTTCTGTGCAACTTTTCCATGAAACTGATGTTCAGTCAGTTACCAGAGGGGAATGAGATGTTAGGCAGAATAATGGCCCCCAAAGAGGTCCATATCCTAGTGCTTGGTACCAGTGACTATGCTACCTTACATGGCAGAAGAGATAGGATTAAAGGAAGGGTCTTGGGGTGGGGAGAGTACCTCAGACTATCCACAGGGCCGAATAATCGCAAGGGCTGTTGTAAGTGAAAGAAGGAGGCAGAAGGAAGGGGGGAAGGGAGAGAGAAAGAGAGAGAGAGAGAGAGAGAGAGAGAGAGAGAGAGAGAGAGAGAGAGAGAAATGTGAGGCTGGGGCAATGTGACTGCTGGCTCTGCAGATGGAGGAAGAGGTCATGATCCAAGGAATGGGGGTGGCCTCTAGCAGCTTGCAAAGGGAAGGGAAGATATTCTTTCTCCTTATGGCCTCCAGAAAACAGGGATTGCTGTCAACACCTTAATTTTAGCCTCGTAAAGCCTATCTCAGATAGATCCCTTCACTTCCCTCCCCTTCTTTCTCGTCCCCTCCCCTCCCCTCCTTTCTCCTTCCCATACAGTTCTGGGGATTGTTCTTGATGGTTCACCACACCAAGAAGAAGTCTGCCAGGAAAGATAGGTTGCTGGACAGACACACACACACACACACACACACACACACGCACACACTGTGGTATGTATTAGGAGAAATAGTGGGAAGAACTGAAGAGAGATAAAATCAAGACAGTCTGGTCAGTAGAACACTTTTACAACTTCCAGATATCTGTGGAGGAGCAGTGGGGAAGATTCCACTGTTCCCACATGCAAACACAATGTTACCAATGACTTGTGGAACAGGGTACGCTCTGAGCGAGCAGTCCTATTCAGAAGACTTTTGCAGAGGAACCACACAATGGTGACCACTGGAAGGGACAGTGCAGTTTGAGAGGAAGAGCATGAACTAAGCTTTGGGACCCTAGGTCAGAGTGTGCTTGGAATGTCTGGGAAAAGCACACCTAACTAGTGGACATGTGTGTTGAGGAAACACCCAGATACCTGGGACAGGTATTAGCACAAACTATTTTCTCATTCCTGTATACAAGCTTTAGGAAAGCGCTTTTAGTTAGAGATAATTCTCTTAAATCATGCCCAAACAAACGTTCTCATTTTCCAGCCATTAGGTAAGGCATAATTTATGATACTTCAGAAACTCTGAGGCCAGAGATAAAAATGTGGACACTCAACTACAGTAGAATTCATCTGACCACAATGAGATAAAATTGATGAAGAAGCAGCAAAATTCATACTTGTGGAATGAACAGGGGGCTTTCTAAAGCCAAGACTGATGGGAGAACTCAAGGGACACTGAGGGCTGTGTTCTGAGAGTAAGTACCCTTAGGACACTTATAAAGAAAGGAGACGTACCGGAACTGTGTGGGGAGAATGGCGTGACAGTGGCAGTGAGCTAGTTTGGCATTTCACTGCATGGAAAAGTGCTGCGGCCAGTCTGAGTTGCTGCTTCTATAAATGGTGTACAGCCACAGTACAAGTGATGGTTCCATGTTTCTAGACGATACTAAGCTCTCCCAGATGGTGAAATGCCAAGCTGATGGTGACAAACAATAGGAAGATCTTACCAAGCTGGGTGAGTGGGCAGAAGAGGCAGATGAGCCTGGTGAGAACAAGGTAAAAAACTTTGGGGAAAATAAAGTTAATGATGGTTATAAAAAAAAAAAAAAGATGACAGGCTCTGAGCTGTCAGCTACAGCCCAGGAGAGTGCTCTGAGCATCACCAGCATGTGGAGGTGGAACAGGGTCAAGGCACAGCTCTTCTGTCCTCTTACTCATAGGACTCTGCAATTCTCTACCACTGTTACTTCTCTAAGGAGTGTGTGGGAAACTTGAATATAACTATGGAGAGCTACATCAAAATTATATGGTTGGAAATTATTTGTAATAGCCAGCACACAGACAGTATCACTTCAGTTCTGTAAACAGCTTAAGATGATGACAGGAAAGAGAATTAGCTAAAAAATGTTAAGAAGTTGAAAGTGGACATGGCATCCAGACAAAAACCAATCTGTAATGCTTAACGAGAACTGTCTGTCCAGGCAGACATGCAAGGCAGGAGGAGAGGCTGAGGGCCAAGGGGAGAATCAAAGGGACGTGAGTGGTACTCCACATTGCTGACATTCAGTCACTGTTGGAAGGGGAATAACTTCAAGCAAGCCTCCTGGAGATGGGGCAGAGTCACAAATTACTTTTAACTTGAACTTTCCCCTGAACAACTACCCTTCTTAGTTGCTGTGTGCCCAGGAAAGATGACTGGATCCGCCATGTTCCTCATGCTCCCTCCTTCTCTATGATAAAGAACCAAGAGCCAGATGGGAGAGTGAGGCTTCTCTTCTAACTTTCCATTTCCTTTTCTCTGGTAAATGATGAGGGCTGGTTGAAGAATGGGGTGATCTTCAGGATGGGATACCTAGGACATTAATAAAATGCCTTCTGGAGAAGACATAGTCTAGGCTTTTGTTCTTATTTGTCCTTAAGTAGCTGTGGGGATAAGACTGTTTTGAAATGTAAACCTAGCACAATTGTTGTGGTATTGCATCTTTGGTGGAGTCAAATGAAGCAACATTTTCTTTCCCTTATATAAAACTGTTGTTTGTATACTCCTAGAAGAGTAAAGAAAGAACAAGGAGCTGGAGGAAGGCGCAAAAACCTTGAGAACTTATGAAAAATGTTATTTGTTTCCAATCTCTTTCATCCCTGAGATGGTACTTTTGAAGCTTATAAGAAGTATTTAAGGATACTTTAAAAGTTACCCACCCACAGTAAATTTCAGATGGCTGAGGAGGGTTAGTGAATGATTTTTCTAAGGCTTAACCTTGAAGTAAATCCTTGAGGACTTCTTTGGGTCTGGCCTCTCTCTCACCCTCCAAAAGGAGTCACCTGCCTTAAAGACATATCTGTGAGCAAATGATGGGGAATGTCGTCTGAAAAGACCTGAGGTCCTGCAAATTTTCATCACCTGTAACAAGAAGCAAGCAGCTTGTAGTCTTACGGATGGGATCACCATGATGTAAATCACACTCCACTGGTGGGTACACAAAATGAAATAATAGAACCTCTATTTATTTTTTACAATGAGATAAATGAAGCTGTACTAACATCTAATACACAGACCAATGACAGGTCCCCCTGTTATGTGGCACTCTGAGGGAAGACAGGTCCCCATGCAGGGTGGGGAGGGGATGTTTAGGGCATCCCTCACTTTTTTGGTCCTTTGCAGTAGTTTTGATTTCAGCATTCATTTATGTGTGCTTGGGTAAACACACTCACTGATTATATTATCTAGTTCTAATTAAACTAACGCTTGCAAACATGGAGCAGTGATTTCAAAAGATTTCTGCAAGAAACAAAACTAGAGACTGAGAATGATTCATTTATCATGCAAGCACACGTGAACAGTGAGGAAATGGCAGAGGTGACAACTGTGTTCCTCATGGCAAGAGCTGTTCCACAGACTAACTGTAAGGCAGATCTAACCAGATCTTATTAGATCTAATTAGATTGGTAAGAAATGGGCCATAAGCATTTCAAAAAATTTTAGTAAGACAACTTGAAATGTGGATTTCAAACACTTCCACCTGCCTTGAGATACTCCCTGTAGACAGGGGAGGAAGCCATGACAGTTAGCAAGACAGTTGAACACACTGTGCTTTTGATCTTTAGCTTGTCCTTTGGGTGACAGGGAGATCAATAAGAAACCCAAGGTTGGCTGTGGAGGAAGAAGGATGAGTCAAGGATGACACTGTGGGTTCCTTCTAGCTCAGGAGACTGGTTAGGGCAAGGGAGGACACTGAAGAGCCACCAACTAAAAACAGGTATCTTAAAAGATGGATTCAGTCCTAAGTTCTAGCTGTTCATGGGTATCTGGGTGGAAATGGGTATACTAACCTGTCTACTATGGCGCTTCAACCTCACTTATCTGACTCTGAGCTTCCTATTTTCCTGTGTGACCCCTGTCCCTTTGCAGTAAGAATTGGGTGACAAGAAGACCATCTTTCTGAAATAATTAACCAATTAGGAACCTTGAGGGATTCCTTGGGCGATTCCTTCGAGAAATGCAAATACCTACTTAGCCTGTTAAAGTGGATTCTCTATTCTCTTCATTTAGAGCCACACTGCATCCATCTTGGGATTCGCTCTCCTCTCCATGGCCCACCACCACACTACCCCTAATCCCTCACCAAGAGAATGGATAATTTAACAATTAAGGTAGGAAGGAAAGGCACACAGGTGCAGTAGGATTGGGGTGGCAGGTAGAAGAAGGATTGAATTACCAAAGACAATCAAACACAGAGATTGTGTATTCAGTCTTCAATCCTTTGCCAGGTGGCCAGTCATCCCACCTCCAGCTGGCAGCTGGGCACCTTTGACATCTTGCCCTTGGCTCAGGCCTGTGAGTAGGCCCAGAGTTTGGTTTTGCCCAGTGTGGCTACTGGGTCCTAGAAATTAATTTACCCAGAGACAAGAACTGGGAATTTATGTGTTTTGGTGGAACCAGGCTTGAGGGAATTTCCTAGTTGCATTGGACATTGCAGAGAGCTAAGCAAGGGCACACAGAAGCAACTGTAGTCAAATAGGACTTTTATAGGAAGAACAGAAACCTTGAAAAGCGATCGGTCATTATTGATGGGAAGACCTAGGTTTCTTCATTCTTACTGTTCCACAATAACTTACCATTTCAGATAAAATGAATAGAACCTGGCAGGGACAGATGTAAAGTCTTTCAGCTCATTATCTCATCTTGGTTTAGAACCCTCCCCCGCCAGTCAGTCTCCCGCCAGCACTGAGCAATCTATAACTCAATGAGAACAACAGAGGGAAGGATAACTAGTGAGCACTGATTCTGTCAACTTGATGTGGCATGTGCCATGTACTTGGTCCTCACAACAATCCTGCAAGAGAGGCATTGTTAGTTCCACTCATAGCTGAGGAAACTGAGGCATAGCAGATGGAAGTAATTCACTCAAAGCTATGTGGCCAGTAAGTAGCAGAGCTGCCCAAGTTCATGAGACACCAGACAAAGCATGCTGTCTTTGCCTTCCTGCATCCACCTTTAGAAAATTGCTCTTGGCTCCTTAATGACTGTGATTTCTCACTTATTTGAACCATTAAATAGGCTTCTTCAATTTAAATCTTCATCTATCAAGGGACATTTCATCATTTAAAAATCATACAAAAAGGAGTCTTGTGATAGAACAATACGGTGTATTCATCAAACTTGAAAATTGACATAGTTCTCATTTTTAGAGTGAATTGTGTACATTTCAACAGTTATATATCGATTTTGTTTTTATATGAATTTTACAGCCAGCTCCGAAGAGTGTTTGATAATGCTCCTTACCAGAGCCAGCTGAAGCAGATATTTGTGAAATCACTGGGAGGGTGGGGTGAATCATCTCCAACCCAACAGGTTAATTTTGGAGATCTGAAAGATATTTTTGTCTCGCTGCAGAAGAGCAACCATCACTAAAAACAACATCTACTCACACAAATTCCATAAACCAAGCTCCTTTGATCCTTGCATCTCTGTGAATGATGTACTATATACAGGTGTAATAATAAGAGTCCACTTATGTAGTCTTGCTCATTGATGTAGTTTATGCACAGCAATTCATCATATCTTTGCAGCAACTCTATGAAGGAGACCCTAGTATCAACGTCATTGTCATCATCATCTTTATTGGCAGCAGCATTTTACATTTGAGGAACCAAGGCAAAGAGAGATGAGGTTGCTTGTCTAAACTTACCACTTAGGAAGTAGCAGAGATGGATTCTGCAGTCTGCCCCCCAGTCCTGTTCTTCAACCCGCAACGACGAACTGCCTTGCATGGGGTGACAAACCAATTAGTTCAAATTGCTTCCTGAAGTGCTACCCACTTTCAAATAAAGATTGAGCAGTGTTTTTTTTTCCCCCTTAGAAGAATTACTTTTTTAAAAACCACAAAGCATTTCAAACATATAGACATAAAGACAACACTTGTGTGGCTACTACCCAGAAGGAATAATTCTTAGTATTTTTTTCTCAAAGACAAAGCGAGTCGAAGCCCTTTGTTTGCAACTCCCTCTCTTCTGTTTCTACCTCCTCATGTCTAATCTCACTGATGAGTCTTTGTCTCATCCCTGTTTTTATACTTTTAGCTCACTGTATGAGTATGAATCCATCAATATTTTATCAGTAAGAGTACTTTTAAACTTCACAAGAAGGTGTCACATTACATGACTCCTGTAACTTTTCAACATGCTTTCAGGATTTATCTAATGAATGTATTACACCTCCATATTTTCTGTTGATGGACATTTAAATTCTTTCCACTTTCTGCACACACACACAACAGCCTCCCAGATTCTACACCTACAATGCGCCTGCCAAGTCATATAGCTAGGGCTGCCAAGTGCTCTCCAGTGACGCTGCACTAATTTTCACTCTCAGCAGCAAAGAATGAGTTCCTGGGGTCCGCTTCCTCATCAACACTTCAAATAGTCCAACTTTTAAATTTTTGCCAGTCTGATAGGTACAAAGTGGTATTTTGTTTTAACATGCATTTCCCTGACTACTAGTGAAATTCAATATGCTTTTGTGTTTATCAGGCATTAAGGCTTTCCTCTTCCATGAATTGCCCAACCATATAAAATACTCATATGTTTTTAATTGGATTGTTATGTCTTTTTCTTGTTAATTGGTAGGCGTCTTATACATTATGAATTTCCATCATCTGCTGATCGCATGAATTACAGCTACCCCCTTCCCAGTCTGTAGCTTTACCTTTTAACTTTATCATGGTGTTTTTAGTCATACAGGTGATTTAAATGTGAACATAGTCACATTTGTCAATCTTTCCCTTGATAGTTGGTACATTTTGTATCTCGTTTTAGAAATTCCTTTCCTGTCATGAGATGTTAAAAACAGTCTCATATATTTTCCAGAAGTTTTAAAGTTTTGCTTTTCATGTTTAGGTCTGTAACCCATCTGGAATCAATCTGTGCATATTATGTGAGGCTGAGAATAATTTTCTTCTTACAATTTATTCATTTTTATTGCATAGTATATCTTTGTGCTACTGATTTCTGAGGCCCTCTTTTTCATATCAACTTTCCACACTTTATGTATATGTTTCTCAGTTTTTTACTCTATTCCATTGGTCTGTAGGTCTATTTTAATACCAATACCACATTTTCTTAATTATTAATACTCATAAGTCATGATAGATCAAAAAGGGAAGCTCCACACTTCATTCTGCTAAGAATTTGTCTTGACTATTTTTGTCTTTACTCTTTTCATATGAATTTTAGAATCATAGATCAAATGTCATCAACTCCCTATATTAATCTGAGATAAATAGTATGTTTGATTTTGAACGTTCACCTCAGTTAATAAGCTATCATCTTTGCATTTAGTCAGATCTATGTCCTCCAATAACAATAACATATTATAATCCTCTCCATGAAGCTCTTGCATATTTTCCACCAGATTTCCTTTGAGGTACCTTATAGTTTTGGTTGCTGCTGTTAGTATAATTTCTTCTGTTACAGTTTCTGAACAGTTGTTAATGAAGCATAGGAACCCAACTGGTTCTTCTATGTTTATCTCTAACTGAGAAATTTTGCAGAACTGTGTTATTAGTCCTAATATGTTTTATGTAGCATTTCTTGATTTTTTTTATGAATGCAACATTGCCTACACAAAATGATGATTTTCTTCCACCTCCCTTTCTTTTCTTGCTTTATTACAATGGCGGGACCATCCAGTACAATGCTAGATAGTACAATAAGAGCCATTTGTCATCTCTGCCTTGTTCCTAACTTTAACAGGATTACCTCTAAAATTTCCACACCAAGTGTGATGCCTGCTGTGGGTTTTTGATGGATACCACCTATCAAGCTAAGGATTCTTCTTTCTGTTCCTATTTTTGCTAAGGCTTTCTTTGCTTTTAAGTAGAAATGCATATATAATTTATCAGATACTTTCTTTGCATCTATTGAAATGACTGTATGGTTTGTCTCTTTTTAACATATGAATTTAAACATTAAAAAATTTCTTAAAATATAAATCATTGAATTCCCAGGGTAAATCTTGTCTAGTCTTGCTGTGTGTATATTTAATGTACTGATGAATTCTATTTGTAAATATCATATTAGGCATTTTGCAACTATGCTCAAAAGTGAGGTTTACAGCTTTTTCCTAGTGATGCCCTCATCTCATTTTGATGTTAGAGTAAATAAAATGGACTGAGTAGCTTTTCCTTTTTTCTATTCTCTGAGACTGGTAGGTAAAATGGGAATTAATTTTTTGATGATTATCCAAAGTCACTGAGAGGGCATGTTGAAATGAGAAGCCAAAAGGTAGCTCACCTTTTTACAAGGATGGCTTTGCCCTAGCACAATTGGCCAAAGACAGAGATGAGAGCCAGAAAGTATAGAAATCAGGACCTAAGGATGGGGCCCTGGCTGCCAACCATACTCTGACTTTCTTGTGCCCACAGGTGGTGGAAGCTTGCCTAGGTGGAAGGCAGCATGGCTGACAGTTTGTCTGTTGTAGTTGAAGGGCCCTCCCACCGTGAGACCCCAGCTAACACTTACTACTTCTTCCCAGGAAGGATATCCTGGCATTCGTCCAAAGCACCCCTT